>NC_090757.1:61208924-61216424 GCF_036898095.1 Palaemon carinicauda | reverse complement strand
ACTCAAGAGTTATAACATTACAGGAATAAAACCTTTCAGCAACTTAGTGGTATGACACCACAAGAGTAAAACCCTGCTGCCGCTCAGTGTTATGACATCGCAGGAATAACACCCTGCTTTCACTTCATGTTATGAAATCACAGAAGCAAATCCATCCTGCCACTCAAGTGTTTTGACATCATAAGAGTAAAACCCCGCCGCCACTCAGTGTTATGATATGAAAAGAGTAAAACCTTCCTGACACTCAGTGTTATGACAATAAAGGAGTGAAACCCTGCTGCCCCTCAGAGTTGACATCATAAGAGTAAAACTCGGCTGCCTCTCAGTGTTAAGAAATCATAGGAGTAAAGCCCTAATGCCACTCAGAGTTATGACATAACAAGAGTAAAACCCTGCTGCCACTCGTGTTATGACCTCACAGGAGGAAAATCCTGCTGCCACTCAGTGTTATGACATCACAAGTGTAAAACTCTTCTAATACTCAGTGTTATGACGTTACAGGAGTTAAACCCTACTGCCACTCAGTGTTATGACATCACAAGAGTAAAACCCTGCTGCCATTCAGTGATATGACATAAAAAAAAAAAATCCTCCTGCCGGTCAGAGTTATGACATAACAGGAGTAAAACCCTTCTGTCACTCAGTGTCATGACATCACATAAGTAAAATCCTCCTGCTACTCAGTTTTATGTTATCATGGGAGAAAAACTCTGCTGCCACTTTGTGTTATGATGTTACAGGAGTAAATCCCTGCTTCCAGTCAAGTGTTATAACGTTACAGGAGTGAAACCCTGTTGTCATCGAGTGTTATGACACTACAGGAGTAAAACCCTGCTGCCATTCAGTGGCAAGACGTCACAAGATCAAAACACTGCTGCCACTCAAGTGTTATGACGTCACAGCAATAAAAACCTGCTGTCCCGGTGTTATGAGGTCACAGGAGTAAAAATCTGCTACCACTCAGTGTTATGAAATCACAAGAGTAAGACCCTGATGTCATTTAGTGTCATGACACTACAGGAGTAAAACCCTGCTGCCACACAGTGTTATGGCGTTACACAAGTAAAACATTGCTGCCACTCAGTGTTATAATATCATAAGAGTAAAACCCTTCTGCCACTCAACATTATGACGATACAGAAGTAAAACCCCGTTGCCACTCAGTGTTATTATATCATAGGAGTAAAACCCTGCTGCCACTCATTGTTATGACTTCACAAGAATAAAAGCCTGTTGCCACTCAGTGTTATGACGTTACAGGAGTAAAATACGGTTGATACTCAGTGTTATGAAGTTACAGGAGTAAAACCCTGCTCCCACTTAGTGTTATGATATCACAACTGTAAAACTCTGCTGCCACTCAAGTGTTATGAAGTTACATGAGTAAAACCCTGCTGCTACTCAGTGTTATGACATCACAGGTGTAAATCCCTACTGCCCCTCAGTGTTATGACGTTACAAGAGTAAAGCCCTGTTGCCCACTCTGTGTTATGATATCACAAGTGTAAGACACTGCCGCTACTCAGTGTTATGACATCACAGGAGTAACACCCTGCTGCCACCAAGTGTTTTGAAATCACAGGAGTAAAACTCTGCTGCCACTCAGAGTTATGAAATCATAGGAGTAAAGCCCGGCTGAAACTCTGTGTTAAGACATTACAGTAGTAAAACCCTTCAGCAACTTAGTGTTATGACATTACAAGAGTAAAACCCTGCTGCTGCTCAGTGTTATGACATCACAGGAATAACACCCTGCTGCCACATAGTGTTATGAAATCACAGAAGCAAAACCATGCTGTCACTCAGTGTTTTGACATTATAAAAGTAAAACCCTGCAGCCACTCAGTGTTATGATATGAAAAGAGTAAAACCCTCCTGGCACTCAGTGTTATGAAATCACAGGAGTAGAACCCTGCAGGCACTCGGTGTTTTGACATCATAAAAGTAAAACTCTGCTGCTTCTCAGTGTTATAAAATCATAAGAGTAAAGCCCTGCTGCCACTTAAGTGTCATGACATCACAGGAGTAAAACCCTGCTGCCACTCAGTGTTATGAAATCACAGAAGCAAAACCCTGCTGTCACTCAGTGTTATTAAATCATAAGATTAAAACCCTACTGCCACTCAGTGTTATTATATAACAAGAGAAAAACCCTCCTGACACTCAGTGTTATGACGTCACAGGAGTAAAAACCTGCTGAGATTCAGAATTATGACATCACAGGAGTAAAACCTTGCCGCCAGTCAGTGTTATGATGTCACCGGAGTAAAACCCTGCCGCCACTCAGCGTTAACACAACACAAAGAGTAAAACTCCGCTGCCACTCAGTGTTATGATGTTACAGGAGTAAATCCCCGCTACCACTCAATGTTATGAAGTTACAGGAGTAAAACCCTTCTCCCACGCAGTGTTATGATATCACAAGTGAAAAACCCAGCTACAACTCTGTGTCATGTCATCACAAGAGTAAATCCCTGTAGCCACTAAGTGTTATGACAACATAGGAGTCGAACCCGGTCGCCTCTGTATTATGAAGTTACAGGAGTAAAATCCTGTTGCCGCTCATTGTTATGAAATCACGAGGAAAACCTTGCAGCGGAAAAAAAGGGGGGGGGGGTTGAATTTGTAAATAAAAAATCAATATGAAATGACCAGGATCATATCATTAAACCTTGCATTTTTAAGTGAAAAGGTAGAAATGGAAAAAATGCATTTTAAATATTTAATTAATTTAAACGGTTAGACATTTATGAATACATATAATTTAAAATGAGAAAAATTTCACTGTAGCAGCTGGTTGTGGAATGACGTAAACGAGTCTTCGAAATGCACTTTTGTACGAGAGATTAAAAAGTTCACAACTGCGAGGGCATAACCTTCATCCTTTCACTCATTTGCTAAAAAATACAATGTAAAGGAGAATCAACCACGGGAAAAATCAGAACAAAAGATACAACACTAACCAAAAGTAACTAAAATAAATCAACAAAAATTCAACACGAATCAAAATATCAATTACTACAATCGCATGACTAAAATCTACAATTTTCATAAAAATCAATAATCTTGAAATCAACGAATCACCGAAAACAGTAATAAACTAATCACGAAAATCACCTTACGTAAATATTTGCTTAAATCAACATTAAATCACAAAAGCTCTCAAATTATCAGTAAAACAAATAGCAAATTCAACGAGTAGTCAAATACTTAAGAAATAAATTTATAGATTGCATTGAAATCATAGGTTCAATCTAGCAAGAATTTAATCAATTAAAATACTTGAAATTATTTTCAAAACACTGGCATATAGAATATGTGACGCAAGAACAAGCATTAAAGCCCCTTATGCTTACCCTGTTGCGATAACAGTTCTGGCGAGTGTGGAAAAAATCATTCAATAGACGATCATCGCTAAGCAGCGTCCGGATCCCATCCTCGATGAATTAGTGCGTAATTATGTCCATGATAGAGGAAAAATCCATATTAATTAATCCAGCACTAAATACGGTAGTAATCCAGGGCAGAGTCATAAATCCAGCGTGAGTGTATAAATCCTTAAATCCACTTAAATAATGAGAGAGAGGGAAAGAGAGCTGCTTCTCCCCTCTCCCGTATCAGATTGCTGAAGACTGAGTAACTGTGTGAAAAAATTTCACAAAGACAGCGGCCGGCAGATATAACTACTATAAAGTAGTTACTATTTAAAAGCAAAGGGGCAATTAGCGACACTTCTGTATGTCAAATGTATAAATAATGACTATTCAAATTAATAATTATGAAGTTACAGGAGTAAAACCCTGTCGCCGCTCATTGTTATGAAATCACAAGAGTAAAACACTGCTGCCACTCAGTGTTATGACGTTGCAAGAGTAAATCCCTGCTTCCAGTCGGTTCTATGGCATCACAGGAGTAAAACCCAGGAACCACTCAGTGTCATGACTCTATAAGTGTAAAATCCTGACGTTACACTATTAAGTAAAAGAGAAAGGAAATAGGAATAGAGATAAAGTAGAAAGTAAACATAGGGTGCAGCTATTGGCATAAGAGAAGCTCTAAATACCTATAGGTAAAACTCTCATTACTGTAAATTTCATCTTATGTTACACATACGACAGAAATAAACCCTCTGGATATGAACATCTCTTTTTCATCCTCCTCTATACAATAACAAGCAACATGTTTGGCTATATATATATATATATATATATATATATATATATATATATATATATATATATATCACTCACTCACTAAATCCCGTCCGGAATTCTCCGGGTTGGGTCCTGCATCTGATATCGCCATTCTCTCCAGAGACTCCTATCCAATGCCATCTGTGCCAGCTGCTGAAATGTCTCGCCTCTATTTGCTGATCGTATAGCCAAATGTATCACTACTCTGTCTCTACCTGTCACTTGGGTAGGGCATAGGCGTACCCTGGTGAGTGGGTTAACCAGAGAGGTACACTCGGTAACCACAATCACCCATGAATTGTCGAACCAGCGGGTTGTAGATAGGAGAGAGCGAGGGGTATGGGAAGAGTTGAATTTTGTGTGGATATCTAACTAAATATTTAGCCGTCATTTTTTACGGTCACAGTACACTAGTTCATATAATTATGTTCAACACCCAAGTTCAATTCACTTCATTCGTCATACCCCTGATTTCCACAGACAATTCAACTCTCTTTCCAATATTTTCGACACATTCGGTTACCTCTTACTTCATGCTATCATCCTCAATTAAATTTACCCCCAAATACCTTCCCAAATCAGCTGCTTGAATTTTGTACTCAATATCCTCATATTGATGCTTCACATTAATCGCATAACCATAATCTTGCTCACTTTTACTCTTAATTTCCTCATTTAGCAAACACTGAGAAGCTCAATAGTGTATACAATTATATACTGTATCATATGTGAATATCAAACAATGCAGAATGCACTCCTAATCAATTTTCGAATCCCATAACTAATTTCCCTACACAACTCAGACTTCTGGTAACCATCCATCCATAAATATATCTAAAATGTCATGCGTAACCTTGTCTCAAGTCAATTCTGGTAAAAACTAATCCTTCTCCCCCTTAAATATATTTATTCTTCATTCCATCATAAAAACGTTTTACAACTTACGACAACTTATAAAATACATCCTCTCTATACTGATTTATCTGAGTCCACATATGTCATGTACAAATATTCTCTTTTATCTTCAAACCTCTCGCATAACTGTGTAATAACCAATGAAAACTCCATCTTTCCTGTCTAAACACAGTTTTTTTCTTACCCGATCATTGTGTTAGTCCTTAAATATATCGTCTCAATAAGAATCCTACCATAAACTACAACACACTTAAAATATTCAATGGTCGAATATACCTTCAACAATCATGAACTAAAAAGAAGGCCTACATTTACTGGTAACATTTCGCAGGTAACGGAAAAAGAATTCTATATTTAACCCCGTAAACTGAAGCGTCCTCTTGCCCTTTTCAAAATGGCCCCGTTGCATCAGCAGCTGCTGCTGCCTTAGTTACAGTTGAGATAACGCAGCAAAAATCTCTGCTCAGCCTTTGATAATTTCTCATTTCCCGCGTTCTAACGGGTCGACAAAACGCATAAAGTTTAGACAACTATAAAATGGTTTACAACGGCATATGATGATAGAGACAAAACACGTACCGCAAATATAATTTCGGGCAGTATAACGTTGGAGCTTTTTGTCAGTTCTGCCAACTTTGACATGTCATAATTCGTTCTGTTATTTTTAAAGCGGTTTTGTTTCTGACGGGCAGTGTTACCTTCAGTACCTGATCCAGAATTTAAAGCATGAGGTCTAAGGGCCAACTGCCTTTTCCCAATTCGCCCAAGCATAGTATTCTCAGTGATCTCTAAAGATATGAAAAGATGCGTTCCATAATATTTTATTAAGGATCCCCCCCATATTGTAATCAGCAAGTGTCTGGTTAAATACACACGCGAGCGCGAACACACACACACACATATATACATATACATACATACATATATATATATATATATATATATATATATATATACATATGTATATATGTATGTATATATATATATATATATATATATATATATATATATATATATATATATATATATATCCTATCAAGCTCAAGAGGTCAATGGCAGCGATACGGGTTAGATAACCGATTTTTATTTTAGCTATATCACCCATATATTAGAATTGCGTAAACGGGCAAGTGGTAACAAGTGAACAGAGGCAGAACCAGCACAAAATTTAAGTATGACAACGTTGTGAAAACAAAACGACGGAGACTGAAAATATATTCCTAGTGAGTGCAAGACGGCAAACGCAATATTGAGAACAACGTGACAGATATCTTGACCAGATTTACGTGCGCTCGTTTGCTTGGGAGAGACTCCAACAAGCCAGACTCGATCTTATTACGGATGACGTCCAAGACGGTAAATATATCATAGGACAGGCTCACTGAGAGAGAGAGAGAGAGAGAGAGAGAGAGAGAGAGAGAGAGAGAGAGAGAGAGAGAGAAAGAGAGAGAGAGAGAGAGATTCACACAGCAAATGACTGACTTTCAACAGCGCATTAAGGCCAATAAATCATTTCATTTTCAAAGAGCCAAATATACAACCATACAAACACAACAGTGCACAAGATCAAAGGCATCCAACAACCTCATCAGTAACCCCACATCCTAAACCCAACCTACCTCGCTAACCCCGGAGAACAAATATGAATAGCGACTCTACTAAATTAATATCCTCGACAGCAGGCCTCCTCCGTACACATACGCACACCCAGGGTCAGTCAGTATCATAGAAGCCATCATCATCATCATCATCATAATAATAATAATAATAATAATAATAATAATAATAATAATAAAAGACTTCATTCAAATTTAATGATAATCTAAAACACACTTAATCATGCAACAAACCGGGATAGATATCAATTTGCATTGGAATTTGGTTGTAAATAAATTACGAAAGTGCACCGACTGGGATTACACGGGCATTAACCTATTAAATACCGAAACGTAATTCAATTGCCACAACAGACGGATAGAATCAGTTGGTGGTTCCTCCTACCTATCCCTCTCCTCTCCTCCTCTGACAAAACGTATATACAAACACACACGCATACAAACAGACCAACGTACAAACTCACAGATCGTTGGCAACGCTGTGTGACGTCGGGCCAGAGGGAAACTAAAGGTCAGGTAGCCATTGCAACTTAAGCGATGTGCAATGCCACTGTTGCAAGTCTAACTCCTCTTTTCCTTCTCTCCAATTCCACTCTGGCCTTAATTCCTCTCGACAAATACACACACACACACACACAGACGAACGAACTCGCGGAAATTTCTCGCTCCTCGTGTTGCAGGCGAGATCACTCCACTCTCTAACAACGCGATCACATTCTCATAACATTTACTATCAATGTAACTTAAATAATGCTTACATACACACATACACACAC
>NC_090757.1:61193427-61203424 GCF_036898095.1 Palaemon carinicauda | reverse complement strand
AAGAGAACAAGAGAATGAAAAATGTTGTAATGAAAAAGTTAATGAAGGACAAAATCCCTGGCCATGATAGAGTAACAATAAAAATCATACTGGCAAGGGGAAGTTTGGATTAATAAAAACTGTATAATTGGCAAACAAAATACAAAACACAGGATACATACCAAAAAAGATGTAGCTTCATTGCTATCCCCAATAAACCCAATGCCGTAGAGTGCAGTTTACACAGGGCCATCAGCTTAATAAGCATAATTACAAATATAATATTAAGAGTAATATTGAATAGAATAAAAAGTTGAATAAAACCAGAAGTTGCAGAAGAATAGTATGGATTTACAGAAGGGAAAGGTACCAGAAATGCAATATTCAACATGCGCATGTTAACAGGGTGGGCAATGGAGGTATAGTAAGATGTTTTTATGTGTTTTACAGACTATGATCAGGCATTGAACTTATACACATTTTAAAGAGCTTAAGTATTTACGGCAAGGACATTGGGCTAATTACCAATCTTATTGGGGTCGGGAAGCTACAGTTAACATCGACAATAGTTTATCGACATGGCCTTCCACTGTCTTGGGTTAGAGTTCTCTTGCTTGAGGGTACACTCGGGCACACTATTCTATCTCGTTTCTCTTCATCTTGTTTTGTTGAAGTTTTCATAGTTTATACAGGAAATATTTATTCAAATGTCATTGTTCTTAAAATATATTATTTTTCCTTGTTTCCTTTCCTCACTGGGCTATTTTCCCTGTTGGGGTCCCTGGACTTATAGCATCTTTCTTTTCCAACTAGGGTTGTAGCTTAGCAAGTAATAATAATAATAATAATAATAATAATAATAAGACAAGGATGTGTAATGTCACCAGACTTCTTCTCTGTACATGGAGAAATCATACTGAGAAGTATATTATAGATAGAAGGAATAAGAGTTGGAGGAGAAAATATAATACAACATTAGATTTCCAGATGACGCTGTGATAATAGCCGATTCAAAAGAGAATCTACAAACACTTCTTGATACCGTAAAAAGCGAGAGTGGGAACATGGGACTAAATATCAATACAAAGAAAACAGAAGTGGTAGCAGTGTACCCACCGTGTGTCTCACGATCGTACACAGTAACGACATTTCTCTTTTTTTGTACATATTATCCTTTGCATCTTCGCTCTCCCCTCCACTGACAGCGACCTGTATCAACCTGTCTGTTTTTCTTACCGTTAACTGTTAACAGAACCGGTTGCCAGTTGGACATGAAATTGCCTGTTATATTTTATGACCTTCTTGCCCGAACTTGATGTATATATAAACTGGATGTTCTGTAACAAAATTACTCAGTTGCTTTCATCTTGCCTTTTGAGTTACAGCCTCTCTTGGCCCGTCACAGTAGCATCAAAAGACCTGAACCTCAAAAAGGACGGAGCAACAATAAAACAGTCAAATGCCTTTGTATACCTAAGCAGTATGATAACACATGATGCAAAATGTAATAAAGAAATAGGAAAAAATATTAATAGCAAAAAATGCCTTCAACAGGATAGGGATTAAGACAAAGAGTAAGAGCCCTGAAAACCTATGTATGATCCCCACTTACTTATGGCTTAGAGACGTGGACATTCAGACAAAGAGTTAGAGCACTGAAAACCTATGTATGGTCCCCACTTACTTATGGCTCAGAGACGTGGACTTGAAAAATGAAATAAATGCAGCTGAGAAGATTGTTAAAAATCCATGGACTGAGAGACTAACAAATGAGGAGGCATTGAGAAGAGCGAATCAGGAGAGTTCACTTCTAAAAGTGATAAGGAGGAGAGCGATTGGAATTTCTGGGACATGTAATAAGAAGGGAAACGATCAAACTTTTGTGCCTTACGGAAAAGATAGAGGGGAGAAGAGCAAGAGGACAGCAAAGGAAAAAGTTTTTGGACAGTTTACTGGAGGATGTAAGTGAGAATTAAACAGCTGGGCAATTTATACAGAAAGCTAGTGACAGGACCAGGTGGAGGCAATTGACTGCCCATGTCCAGGATATGGCACCTAGATAGATAGGGAGATGGTAAATAAATGCTTTTTTTTTAATTCTCTTTCCTAAGTTATAGCAATGAAAATGCTCAGTAGTGTCAGATTTTTTCATTTTTTGTTACTTATGTATCTTGTCTAATAAGGCTAGGAAGATGGCGATAATGTTTACAAAATTAAATAGATTGGAGTACTAGAGTTTTTTTTTTTTTCATCAACAATATTGAATTTCTAAGAAATAGATTGCAAATAGATATTGATTTCCCGTAATCAATCTGTCAAGTGGAGATGTTTTAATTCTTACAGTCTACCATATTTAGAATAATGTTCTTCCGTCTGGTCTTTAACCGTTTCTGACTCTCTTAATTAGATGGAAACAAATTTCTGGTGTATTAAAATCCTCATCTCTAACCAGGTACGACTTCTAATAATTTAACAATCCTTTGCATTCAAATCTGCCAATACTGTACACTCCTGCACATAGCATATGTTGTGCAGTCAATTCTAACAGCCTTGCCTTTTACATCATAAGGGTTAATACAACGGAGTATTTGGGGAGTTTTATTCAAGCTAAGACCAAATTGTAGAATGAGCTTGTTACAAATGCAATCTATTGAACAAGTTCCCATAAGCCTGACTTCATATTCTATAAGTGACAGATCTAATTAACGTTGTTAATGATCTTAATATACGATACATTTTTTATTATTTCTTAGCTATACTTTATTCGTTCTTTTCTGCACTCGGCTGCTTTCACCCTTGAGCTTGTAAAACTTTTTTCCCAATTATTGTTGGAGTTTGGCTAGTAATAATAATTGAATGAAATTCCTGTCAGGTAGGGAATGAAGCATTTTACACCCTTAATATTAACATGAAATAACCTGCCTCAAGAGGAGAAGGCGATGTAATATATACATTCATACCACCTAAAAACAATAGCTTCTGGTTGGCCAGGGAATCGAACCCTGGTCCAGGAAGCTGGCATGACAGTGACGATACCATCTAGCCACGAAGAAAGATATAAGTCAATGACAATTCTTCTGTACTTTATACCTGTCGAATTCAGTATTTTTTTTTTTTTTTTTTTTTTTTGTACTTAGAATTGCAATCAACCCATCTTAACCATCGTAGCTAATTGGTATGTATGTACTTGGCATGCGATTAATGATAAATTTCGCACATTTAGACGTGTTTTTCCTGTTCAAATAAGCCATATACTTTACTACCTTAATGTCTGGATTCTCTTAACGACCTCAGCATCAGAGTTCCAAGACGAAACCACTCAAAGACAAAAGCTTCTGGCCGGCCAGGGAATCGAACCCTGGTCCAGGAAAATGACATGACAGTGACCATACCATTTAGCCACGAAGAAAGATGAGTCAATGACATATGTGTGTTTGATATAAGAAATTAATAATTGCTGTGTCTGGTCAATACTTGAATGTGTGACTTTCAAGGCAGTTGTCGCCTTACAAGCCTTTAAAACATCCATCGATTGCCCTCTGTATCCCATATAATCAAAATTTCCTGGAAACTGGAAAAATAACGCTTATTTTGAGGGGTTCATGATGTATAACAACAAAAACATCACATGCACCCGTTTCTAGTCCACTTAAGGACAAATACCTCGGAAATGTTAATTCATGTCAAGGGGTTTGTCCAATTTTCATCATCATGCCCGACAGTGCGGATTGGTAATGGTGGGAGATTTACATGCGATGGTTCACAGCAAACCAAGCTAGTACGGGTGGCCCTGACCAGTTAAGCTTTGCTGATCATGGCTATAAGCAAAAAAATTCACCATGTTAATGTATCCACATGATAAAATATATAAATGTTATTATATATATATATATATATATATATATATATATATATATATATATATATATATATATATATATATATTCACATTCATATTCGCTAAAACTTCGTATTTTCAATCCTAAAAGAATTTTCCAATTCAGTTTGAAATATCAACAAAGGGAATGTACGATCTTCCCATTAGCATTCAGAAAGTATACCTTGCTGAAACTTCCAAAAAATTATATTTTTTTTTTTCAAATAATTCCATCCTCTCTTTCAACTCAAATCTCTATTTTGGAATGTAAATTTTCGTCTTATTTTCAAGGGCTATAAAAGTATAGCGTTCCTGAACACAAGAATTAATGGGCTACACTGGCTTGGGGACTAGATAAGAACAGATAGCCTTACGCACGCAGAACTTTCATTAGGAAATTATTCCAGTATACCTTTTCCTGTCTCATTTCTAGCACTTGGGTAGTGCCATAGCCTCTGTACCATGGTCTTCCACTATCTTGGGTTAGAGTTCTCTTGCTTGAGGGTACACTTGGGCACACTATTCTATCTAATTTCTCTTCCTCACGTTTTGTTAAAGTTTTTATAGTTTATATAGAAGATATTTATTTTAATATTCTTAAAATATTTATTTTTTCCTTGTTTCCTTTCCTCACTGGGCTATTTTCCCTGTTGGAGCCCCTGGGCTTATAGCATTCTGCTTTTCCAACTAAGGTTGTAGCTTAGCAATTAATAATAATAATAATAATATGCTTTCAAAAAATATTAAAAGAAATAGTCGGCGATTGTAGAAGCTTCTGTAATATGAATAGAAAATACTCAGAGAAAATATTTGTAAAAATTAATTATTTCATAGTTTATGAAAGTTATTCAGTCACATATAGAAGAAAGGAAGACAAAATATCTAAAAAGGTTGACTTTAGTTTGTTAAACTGTAAATATTTTAATTTGATTTGAAAATACTTGAAAAAAAATTGCAAAAAATATCATTGTTATAGTTTATGACACTTATTGAATAAGATATATATAACATAGCATGACAAAATATTTTAAAATATTGACTATTTTTTTCGTTAAACTCTAAATATTTTTCAGCGTAAATATTCTATGTAAAGGTGAATAGCTATTTTCTCTTAATCATACTATTCTAAAAAAAAATCTAAATAACAGACGTTAAACGATGAAAGAAATTTATTGTGTTCCATAAAAAACATTCATTAGAAATGAAACTATCGATATATATTTTTCACTTTGTAAACTGCGATAAATAAATTACTGTTATTTATGGCTGCTTCTGTGAAAATAAAAATAAATATCTATTTTAATCAGAACCTTAACTATCATTTGATAAACGTTAATTTCGTGATTGAGTAATATTTGTCATAAAAGAAAACTGGATTTAAACATGAAATGTATTTTCCTGTAGTATGTAATCTCTTATATAATAAAGTGTCTAATATATATATATATATATATATATATATATATATATATATATATATATATATATATATATATATATATATAAATATATATATATATATATATATATATATATACAAATATATATATATTTCCTGTCACGTTCAGAAGGGGATAGTTAGTAGTCATACCCATTGAAGAGGGGGGTAGCCCAAGAGGTACACTGGGAAACCACACTCTCCCACAAATTGCCAAAGCAGCTTGTTCTAGTTAGGAAAGGGGGAGGTGGTGGGAAGGTTTAATGTGTGTGTGTGTGTGTGTGTATCTAAAGGTCTTGTCCCACAGAACTTACGGGTGAATTGCGACAGAATGGCGAACAAAATTCGCCAAACAGACTCAATATTCGTGATTCATGCTAAAATCAGTTGGCCAACCTCCGCACATGTTCTCAATGTATCCGCACTAGATGTTTCTTCCACTCCTAGATTTTTTAACTGCTCAAAATATTGGTTGCGGATGGGAGTTCGTAATACATTCGAATTTCATACTCAAGACATTTATAATTCATACGCAATACATCCATTGTTGTTCGCTGTTTGACATTTATCCCCAACACACGGGTAATTGGGTGTTGGTAGCGGAATGGGAGTACTGTGCATGTATACCGAATGTATAGCGTACCTAGTACATCCATATTACGAATTATAAGAATAGATTCCATAGCGTATAATTTGCAAATCGGTATCGATTGGATAACAGTAACCCAAGATCGCTTGTCCAGTTCTGGCTCACTTTTATAAAGTGAGCCAGAACTGGACTCACGTCAATTGTCATTCAACGTAACATATTTGCGAACGGGGATATATATATATATATATATATATATATATATATATATATATATATATATATATATATATATATATATATATATATATATATATATATCGTGTAATTTAGATGTATTTCCATAGTTGTCAAGGGTGGAACTAGCATATCATACCTAGGCTTGAAAAACTCAATGATATTTCCATCGTTCATCAAATACTAACATCAAATAGAGACCCCATTTTTATTGCATTTTTAAGATAAAAAGAAAATTTACAACTTCTTCAGACAGAAGTCTATTGAAAATTTTGTATATTTTCAAGGCCTTGGTGTACACTGACTTAGCGTAGAACAACAAACACCATTGCATTTACTTTTTCTATTGAAAAGTGGAGCAAAATCTAATTGTCTTTACAACTACGGACAATTAAATGGATATGACGTCTATAAACTTATGGCATTTTGAATTCGGAGAAAATTCGGTTCTCAAAACTCATTGTAACAAAACCTACAAAGAAATATCAGTATAAGTTTTCATCACTATTATTATTATTATTATTATTATTATTATTATTATTATTATTATTATTATTATTATTATTATTATCATTATTATTATAGGCTAAGTTACAACCCTAGTTGGTAAAACAGGATGCTATAAGTCCAAGGGCTCCGATAAGGAAAAATAGCCCAATGATGAAATGATACAAGGAAATAAATATACAAGTGAAGTAATGAACAATTAAATTAAAATATTTAAAGAACAATAACAATATTAAAATAGATCTTTCCTACATTCAAATTGTTTCCAAAAAAATGTTATGTGTGTTATATCATTGAAAATACTCAATAAATAGATTGCCAACGCAATAACATTCAATTTCAATATGGAAATTTACATAAATGAAGTAAGGCTATTAATAACTTGCTAGGGCAACGCTACTTTTTTAACGATGACATAAGTCCTTCCTATACACAGCAATACTAAGAAGACACGAAGGCCAATTGATTCCTGAAAACAAAAGTCAATAAATATTCTTATAGCATTACTGCTCCCGAGGAAATTTATTTATGTGCACTGAAATAAATTTGATTGGTAAAATTCTATGAATGGAAAGTGACTTGGTATGTATGTTTTCATTATATTCATTCTAAGTAGCGCTGAAAAGCATGCAGGGATGGTATTATAATGCAAACCGTTAGATATAAAATTTGTAATAGAGGATGATGATATTGTTATCACTTTTCTCATAATGAATATGTTATAATAGAGAAAATAACTGGTACGGAGATGAAGCTAACTTACGTATATATCACTATTCATACCATACACACACACAATATATATATATATATGTATATATATATACACAAACACACACACATATATATATACATATATATATATATATATATATATATATATATATATATATATATATATATATATATATAGCAAATTATGGAAGGAAATTCAAAAGATGATAGAAGATTTCAATGGAGGAAGCAAAAATGTAGGACTGAAAATGAATATGAGGTAAAATTTAGATAATGTTCACTGAAAATGCAGACAACAAATAAGTTTTTTTTAATCCCCATGACTGCTTCCGCAATATTTCTCGCTTTTGTTCGTAATACATCAGCCACACATTATCATTACATATGTAATTCATGCGGTTCATATTCGTACAGTATTGCGGAAAAAAGTGTATTTTTGCTGCGAATGCTTGAAGATGGCTGCAAACCATCAAAATTGGCATCCTGGATTTATTCGTATTTCATCCATAGTTCTGTGGGACACGGCCTCAATTTTTGAAACGTCACTTTAGACGGCTCGGGTACAAAAATAATAAATAAATAATCTAAAAATAAGCATAACAAACGAGTTGCCACAGGCCGATAACAAATACTTCTACAGTTTCCCACAAAAATTTGTCGCAAAATAAAATGTATAAAGATTGCGAAACTAGGTACCAAACGAGCGCTATCAAGACCCTTTAATAATGACTACAGTACACCGCCTGTGGTTTACTAACGGCATTATCCTCCTACGGATTGGATATTATTAGATAAATAATGTGAAGGAGTTTTAATAAATATTCTGGATGAATGGAAATCATGGAAGAACAAAGGCTTTCATATTTACGAGATTTTTTCATTTAAATACGATAAATGAATACTTTTCTGTCTCCTAATATTCATTAATTTTTTTATCGATAGTCAGTTGCCTAACCATTCATTTACACTCGAGATTTCATTGATGCATAAGAATATCGTTTCTTTGCAATTCAGTTATTCTCAGCGTCAAAATTAACCCTCTTCATTGTTCACTTCATAACAAAGGGAATATACTGTAGTTCTCTTGTAGCTTCAAAAATGTTTTAATCTAATTCTCTTGCTTGAGGGTATATTCGGGCACACTATTCTAACTTATTTCTCTTCCCCTTGTTTCTTGACGTTTTTATAGTTTATGCATGAAAGGTCTATTTCAATATTGTTACTGTTCGTAAAACATCTTATTTTAATGGTTAATTACTTCTTTTATAGTTTATTTATTTCCTTATTTCCTTCCCTCACTGAGCTGTTTTTCACTATTGGAGCCGTTGAGCTTTTAGCGTCCTGCTTTTCCAACTAAGGTTATAGCTTGAATAATAATAATAATAATAATAATAATAATAATAATAATAATAATAATAATAATAATAATAATAACCTAGAACCTACATCGCGCATGACTTGAGACCAAGAAAACTTCAGAGAAATAAATCCACTCATTTTTTCCCTTGACTAAATTGGCATCAGGAGTTTCCCTCCAACAACTAATTAGTCTTCATACGAACATCAGTCTGATAGTTGCCACTTGACCTTTTAGGTTTCACGACCGGCAGTATTTCCGCCACTCATATTGTGTTAAAAGTTCATTATGCTTTGCCTCGGTAGTCATGAATACATGAGTAAGAGGAGGCGCCCTCTTTCTCTCGCTCTTTTCCTCTTTTTTGCTTTAATCATTATCATTGCTTTCAGTGAGATGTTAGAGCATACATCCCTTTAGCTAGCGTTACTCATTTCTTCATCCTTTTGCTTTTATAAAACGAGACAAAAATAGCACTTCAAATATTCTTTTAGTGATAATTAACATTTTATGTTTTTTTTAATATTTTTTTTTTCAATATCATTATACGATATTTCATATATTGGAAAAATATATCAGACTAAAAAAATAGTATTGGATACATTAAAGTTTCTTTATTCATTATGAAAATAAAACTCAAAAAACTATTTTTCTCAAAGCTTAACAAAATACTTCAAATACTGCAATGACCGACATCGAGTTTAGTGTCCAAAACTCGGTTAAGACAACATACTGAAAGTGAACCAATATCATGTGGAGATACAAAGCCCCTGTGAAATCAACTATAGAGCAAGAAGTAATTTGAGGATAGGCTTGTGAATTTGTTTGTGGACACCTGATTTTTTTAATAGGCTTGAGAACTTTTTTATGGATAGGCTTGAGATTTTTTTTTTTTTTTTTAGTGTAGATAGGCTTGAGAATTTATTTTTGGAAGGATAGGGTTAAGCCAATTTTAAGGATAGACTTGAGATTTTTTGGGGGGGATTGAGTTGAGAATCTTTATGTGTGTGGATAAGCTTGAGAATATTTTGTTGAGTATAGGCATGACATTTTTTTTCATGATAGGCTTGAGATCTTTTTTGAGGATAGGGTTGAGATTATTTTCCAGTATAGGCTTGAGAATTTTTTGATAATAGCCTTAAGAAATCTTTTGTGGACAGGCTTGAGAATTTTTTATGGATAGGCTTGAGAATTGGATAGGCATGAGATTTTTTTTTAGGATAGCCTTGAGAATGTTTTGGGGGATAGGCTTGAATTTTTTTTTCTTTTTTTGAGGATATA
>NC_090757.1:61158427-61188427 GCF_036898095.1 Palaemon carinicauda | reverse complement strand
GAGAATGGGTAAACACAAAAAGAATACCAAAAATAATATGAAGAATGGTAAGAATTAACCAACTCTTGATTATTATTATTATTATTATTATTATTATTATTATTATTATTATTATTATTATTATTATTAATTGCTAAGCTATAACCCTAGTTGGAAAAGCAGGATGCTATAAGCCCAGGGGCCCCAACAGGGAAAATAGCCCAGTGAGGAAAGGAAATAAGGAAAAATAGAATATTTTAAGAATAGTAACATCAAAATAAATATTTCCTATATAAACTTTAACAAAACAAGAGGAAGAGAAACTAGATAGAATAGTGTGCCCGAGTGTACTCTCAAGCAAGAGAACTCTAACCCAAGTCAGCGGAAGATAATGATACAGAGGCTATGGCACTACCCAAGACTAGAGAACAATGGTTTGATTTTGGAGTGTCCTTCTCCTAGAAGAGTTGCTTACCATAGCTAAAGAGTCTCTTCTACCCTTGCCAAGAGGAAAGTAGCCACTGAAAAATTAAAGTGCAGTAATTAACCCCTTGGGTGAAGAAGAATTATTTGGCAATCTCAGTGTTGTCAGTTGTATGAGGACAGAGGAGAATCTATAAAGAATAAGCCAGACTAATCGGTGTCTGTGTAGGCAAAGGGAAAGAACCGTAACCCGAGAGAAGGGTCCAATGTAGTACTGTCTGGTCAGTCAAAGGACCACACTAGCGGTAGTATCTCAACGGGCGGTTGGTGCCCTGGCCAACCTACTACCTATTCAATACAAACCACATATAACAATAGAAATAAGAGCAAATGCAGCCGTTTCTAGTACACTGCAGGACAAAGGCCTCAAAAACGTCCTTATTAATGTCTGGGGTTTGGCCAATTTTCATCACCACGCTGGGCAGTGTGGATTGGTGATGGTGGGACTTTAATCTGATCGCACACAATAAACCATCATAGTATGGTGACCCTGATTCAATATAGGGAAAAGGGAGCTTGAAACCGCAAAGAACTTTAACATAGGAGAGATAAATATATATTACTTCTGGAATAATTTATTACTTGATGAATAAAAGGCAAACTCCAGCAGCTTGACGCAAGAACGTATGAAAGATGCAGAGCAAAAATCTAGAGAGAGAGAGAGAGAGAGAGAGAGAGAGAGAGAGAGAGAGAGAGAGAGAGAGAGAGAGAGAGAGAGAGAGATAATCTTAGGATTAGTTTAAAAAATCTCGAGCGAAAACCATTTGGAAATTATGTTCAAACATTCACAGTATGTGGCAATACATTACATTTAGTCAAACAATTACAGATGTATTTTTAGTCATATTAGATCAATGCCAAATAGTAATTTCATTTGTTTTTAATATCGTTTGAAAGCAACGGAATTTTAGTTTTATGGTCTAAAGATAAAATAAATATTATACACGAATAAGGCGCGAATTTCACAGGCAAATATTTCATCTATTAATGGAAGATATACTGTACCATGATATTTCAAAAGTGGTTATTACTTTACCCACAGAGAAACTAGTCCTCCCAAAATAATCGTTGACTGATACGTTTGTTAATGCGTAAAACTAAAAGTATCTGGTTAATGATCAAAAAAATAATTTCAGGAACTATTGAAGAAAAGGGCAAGAAAAAGTTATAATAATCTCACAATGAAAAACAAATAAATAAATAAATAAATAAACAATAATAATAATAATAATAATAATAATAATAATAATAATAATAATAATAATAATGATAGCAAATAATAATTAATAAATTATTACCCCATTATTACCAATTGTTTCCTGATGAAAAATAATTTCAGCAATTATTAAGAAAGACAGGAATCGGTTACAATGAATCGCAAAATAATGATGATAAATAATAACAATGATTAATTATAAGCTTTTTACTACCAAAGACACTTCATAAAGAGGATATACTGCTAGATGTAATAATGAATTAAGTCACATGTTAAATAATGGATAAGGGTTGGGCAATCGCACGCACATGTGATCTACAGTATTGTTTTGCAATATTTATCAGCGCATAAAAGTGAAAAAAAAAATCTAACTGATATGCATTACATACAAACTAAAAGGTAATATTTGTCAAAATCATTAAGAACATGTCATTCCAAAAATCCTCTTTACACCCCGAAAGTGTTTACTGAAACAATGAATCAAAGTGCGATGTTAAATGTCAAATTAATCAGTCGGTCGCTTTAACAACATTTTTCATTTAAAACGAAATTTCCTAAACTGATTCTGGGTACCTGTGATATTTCAGAGAATGAGAAACACAGTCTGTCAACACCTAATTGACAAAATGATAGATACCACTTCCGGTTTCCATTACCAGTGTTTGATGAACTTTTTTTTTTATCATTATTAAAAGGAGGAAATTAACCTATACTAGCCAATGAGTCAAACTCGACTCTTACAGACCAGGCCTGATTAGCATCGGAAGAAAAAATTTCGTTTACATTAATGTTAAATAAATTAATATAATAAAATATGTATTAAATATAAAGGATAAAAATAATTAAATTGAGGTAAAAATCTGGACTCACTGGTGCATCAATTTGCGTCAAAGAACACATTTTTTCAAACTGAATCGCACCCAAATGAATAAAATCAAACCATCTGTTTATTTCCAAATAATTAATAGAAGGAGTACAGGTCTATTTTTCTACCAAAAACTTCTAACATATCTATCCAGCAAGCACAAATGTATGGGAAAGTTTAATTTGTATATCTGCCTTTTACTTGATACCGAATACCTCCTATTTGTACAAGTATTCTATCCATTGCAATGGACCATACACATTTCCATTCTATGAAACACATACCTTAAATGACATAACCTAAGTTATTTAGTGTACGCGTACAGTTGGACACAGGAGTCCCTGGCACACCTCGGTCCGATGAAGTGCACCCTATCACACCCTTACTTCGTGACGTATAACCACACAGATAGTGTAGGGAAAGATGGCAGAGGTAGTGGGCGGAGCTAATCACAGGAACTCGCCACCCAGTAAAGGTGTGGCTGGGCGTAGTTCCTCAAGAATTCGCGTCTAGGTGCACAGCAGTGAGGTCTACCAGGGGCTCCAGTGTCCAACTGTAAGCGTACATTGAATAACTTAGGTTATGTTATTGTTTTATAGTAACTAGATAAATAAGTAAATAATAATGACGGCAAAATCTTAATGAATTTCCACTTCAATTTATGGAAAATGGAGGACTTATAACGTTATTATTATTATTATTATTATTACTTGCTAAGCCACAAACCTAGTTGGAAAAGCAGGATGCTATAAGCCCAAGGGGCTCCAACAGGGAAAATAGCTCAGTGAGGAAAGGAAAAAAGGAAAATAAAATATTTTAAGAGTAACAACTATAAATATCTCCTATATAAACTATGAAAACTTTAACAAAGCAAGAGGAAGAGAAATGAGATAGGAGAGTGTGCCCGAGTGTACCCTCAAGCAAGAGAACTCTAACCAAAGACAGTGGAAGACCATGGTACAGAGGTTGTGGCACTACCCAAGACTAGAGAACATGCTATATCTTTCAGATTATTGAAATCTCGCAACACCAATAAATTGAAGTCTTGTGGATACATTTCATTGTACCAACCACAGTATTCTAGTAGTTTCATTCCAGTTATGACCAGATTGTGGAATGATCCTCCTTAACAGGCAGTTGAATCGTTGGAACTTTAGAAGTTCAAACTTGCAACGAATGTGTTTATGTTAAACAGGCTGACATAAGTCTCTCTCGATAGTTTATATATGACGGATCTATTTTATTGTTGATAATGAGTTTAAAATATTTTATAATAATCTATCATTATTTCTTAAGATTTGAAGACTCCCATACAATAGGTCTAAGCACAGTTTCAGTCATATACAAGGTATTCGTTCCGATTAAATTTTCTTCATGTTTTGAGTAAAAATGCAAACAATCTGGTATAACTGGGTCACTATATTGACCTGATTTAAATTAAAAATAATCTAAATATTAAACCTTCAAAATTCATTAAACAATATCCCATGTCGATTATATTACAAAATACTACTCCACTATCTCGGTGATGCCAAGAAGCAAGGGTTCTAGGATGTCAACTCCTCTTACCGGAAAATTCGATCTTAAGAGAAGCTTGACGTTCCCATCATTCTAGATTTATGAAATTTTCCTTGCCCAAAAGTAGAGTTAGAGTTAAAGTTAGAGTTTATTTAGCCCTAACATGGTTTTACAACCGCATTTATTACGCACGGGGTGATTAGAAAATTAATATAATGTCTTGAGTTATTTCTTTGTCACTTCCCTCCTACAAACCAGATTGATGGTGACAAAAGTGAGTGTGGTAAAACTATGAAACTACAAAAGGAGGTATTAATGCTACTCTTTTATGTAATCATCATCATCATCATCTCCTCCTACGCCTATTGATGCAAAGGGCCTCGATTAGATTTCACCAGGCGTCTTTATTTCGAGCTTTTAAATCAACACTTCTCCATTCATCATCTCCTACTTTATGCTTCATAATTCTTAGATATGTAGGCCTGGGTCTTCTAACTCTTCTAGTGCCTTGTGGAGCCAAATTGAACGTTTATATATATATATATATATATATATATATATATATATATATATATATATATATATATATATATATATATATATATATATATATGCATATATATGTATATATACATGTGTATATATATATGTATATATACATATGTATATATATATATATATATATATATATATATATATATTTATGTATATATACATTATATATATATATATATATATATATATATATATATATATATATATATATATATATATATATTTAAAGTTCAAAGTTTGTCTAAGTGTCTGTCTCTCTGTCTGTTTGTTTGCTACAGAAATAAAGCGATAAACATTTATATAAAAACAAACATATGAATCTCATATAACTTTTTCTTGTGAAGTAAATGACGCCATATTCATTTAGCTCAGGTCAATGCAAAGGGCCAAAGGGGGCAGAAAACTCCCATGAAAATTGAAATACTTCCATGAAATCGGGACTTTTTAAACTTTTTTAATAACAATAACAATAATAATAATAATAATAATAATAATAATAATAATAATAATAATAATACTGATTATATATATACATATATATATATATATATATATATATATATATATATATATATACAAAAGGCAATATCTCAAAAACAAAAAGTGTATGCTTATATAAAAGTTTACGAGGAAGATAATGCAAGTGGTCACGAATCACTAAGTGGCCCCCTTAAGGGAACTAGAGGGGCAGATCCACGCAGCTTCTTAAAATTTCAAATATATACAATTTCCCATAAAAACGAAAAGTGTATTCTTATGTAAAATTTTCGAGGAAGTCAATGGACGTGGAAGTGCCCCCTTAAGGGTGGTACGGTGCACAGAACCCCACCCACTTTAAACCTAAAATATATACGATTCTATGTAAAAACTAAAAGCGTATACTTATGTAAATATATCCGAGAAAGAAATTGGAGGTGGTCTGAAATCTATTAGTGCCCCTTAAGAGAACTATATGGGTGAGGGGCAGGACCCTCACCCTCTTAAAAGTTTAGATACAGGCAACATTAATGCCAACAGAATGGCAGCTACCTGTGAAAAATACGAAGGCCGAAGAAATTCTCGCCTTGAATATAATCAACAAAGAATTGCAGCACTAAGAAATCAGGAATCGAAAAATAAAAGAATAACAACTCCAGGCTAACCGACAAGGAATGATTGCTCAGTGATACCAACAAACACAAGATGATACAGAGAATTATCACCATATTGATAGAGTCAGGCGTGCAGAAGTTAGAGCATGTCCGTTTAATGCAGAACAATGGCGTCTTGGGTCCTTCTTCTATGACCCCACACATGGTAAGAAACTGAAGAGATAGTACATACTAGCTTGATGTCACAAAAATATAATCCTGATATGCTCTGAAATGGAAGAATGAACCTCCTGGATTATGTTGCAGTAGAGGGAATGTTTGGCTGACTGTTACAAATATCCTCTCCACCTTAACATAGGAAATGTTTCATTTTCACACTTGCATAGTTTCCACAAATGAAGTATTGGGCAATAAGAGTATCTACGAGTTTAAAAAAAACACGTTTCAGAATACGTCATCACAGAGATAACTTATATGAATCGACTACCAGCATAAACTGACATTGCTTTTTAACCCTAAACCTGGGCAATTCCAGGTATCTCTACGAGTGTCTGTTTATATATACAAATATACATACACACACACACATATATATATATATATACATACATATATATATATATATATATATATATATATATATATATATATGTCCGTGTACATACATACATATATATATATATATATATATATATATATGTACATATATATATATATATATATATATATATATATATATATATATATATATGTATATATACATACATCTGGACCCAACATGAAACAATCCTCCCCTATGAAAAGTGTTGAAAATACTTCAAAACGACAAGGTTTTGCCTTTTGGCATTGTCGAATATGCATTTTTTCAACTACAAGGGGAAAGAACATCAACAGCATTTATATCACTGAATGGATTCTTTTCAAACATGTCATATATAGTGCTACTAGATGTAATATTATTTTTTTTTTCATTTACCCAAGAGTTTAAAATGGATTTTCTCTGAAATTATGGTTTTGCAAACTCACATTATGGCTTTGCAAACTCGCAATGTTTCACTGTCAACATCAGTTTTTAAAACAAACTCAACTGTATATGTACATACGGACACATGAGTCCCTGGCACGCCTCATCCGAGGAGGCGCACCCCTTCACACCCTTACTTCGCGACGAGTAACCAAAATGATAAGAGTAGGGAGATCTCACAAAGGTGGTAAGCTGTACCAGGAATTCATGCGCCCGACTATACATGTACGCGGCCACAAACACACACACACACATACCCCATCCGTTTCTCCCGTACTAATAATTTTTCAAACCAAGAACGAAAACACAATTGATTAGAGCATGAAGAGACCAACTCGATCCTCTCACTCAAGTATTAACGACAGCCGAACTACATGATAATGAACTTTGAACAAAACACGAGTGGTGGGAATAGCCTCGGCTCGTAAAATCCAAAGGTCATGAGGCAACAAACTCTGGCATACCGCGCAGAATGCTAACTTTTGCATGAGAAATTGCCCCCCATAAACTTAACAGCAAGGAAAAGCAGAGAAGAAATGATCCAGCGAGGGTCTGCTTGGATGATATTAGAACTTGCGGAGCGAGAAACCTTTGGATAATACACAATATAACTTATTCTGCTATATAATCTTGAATAACAACAACTACAAATTAAGTTATTACTAGTCCACTGCAGAACAAAAGCCTCAGACATGTCCTTATTAATATCTGGGGTTTGGCCTGCTTTCATCACTACGATGGCCATTGCACATAGGCGAAGGTGGGAAACTTTATTCTGATTGCTCACAGCAAGCCAACCTAATATGGGTGGCCCTGACTAGTACAACTTTGCTGATCATGGCGATACACAAACCCTTTCGTGTTGAAGGTATCCGCACTCAGAAAGGAAATCTTAGATAACAAGAAAATATATATTATGCTTAGAAATTTTCCTTTTTTACCAATCGCTTAAAACAGAAGGTTTCCTTTCTTTATAATTAGTTCAATGAAAACTTTAAGGTAAATCAATTTTGATCAATTAGTAAATTCAATCTTAATTAACATAAAATATCTGTCTCGAAAACGTCTTGATTAATGTTAGACACCCACTCTACTAATTGTGATTATACAGACGAAAGCTTTCATCGTTAGCATTCAGGGTAGCATAAAACAAGTAATTATTCATAGTGTTCACCAAAGTCGGCGTGCCTCATGTAATTAATGTACAGAGCAGCAGTAAAAGAGATAAATTTATAAAGCACAACCTACATAAATGGTCAATTTATGAATTTTAACGTAAATACTATGAACACTATTAATACCATGTAATGGAGATTCTTTCCCCCACTTTAAAACATTATAAAAAGTTGGATGATGTATTTCACATTTTAGCACTATTAGGATGTTTTCATAACACGTTGATGAAATCTTCGTATATAAACAAATAAAAAATGGACAAATAGAGAACAAGCAGCAATTTAAAACCAAAATGAAAGCCTTTGCCACCCTCCATGACAACACCAATATTGTATGTAGAGACACCTACTATATATATAACTGCAATATGCAGCAGACTAATTACCATAAAGCTCGCTATATCTACATTTATTGGCAGAGCATCACGGCGAGAGGGGAGGGCTTGGGGGAATTGAGGGGAACTGAATAGCTTTTAATTATCTAAAAAAAGTAATTAGTCAATGATCAATAATATTAAAGACGAGCGTTGGTTTGTACTTTAGTCAGATTTAATTATCACGACGATTGATGAGAGAATTTCATTACCCATTGATAGGTTTAGAAGAAGAGACCCAGGGAGCAATAAAGGAGGATTTAGTCAGATTTTAAATCGTAACACTTCACAATTCATCAAACGCCTTGACTTACTTCGACCATGAGATAATAACAGGAACTTCTCCGGGGCACTTTCATTGAAGGAAAAAAGAAAATTCTATTTCATCTTGATCATTTATTCATCTAATGTGAGAGAGAGAGAGAGAGAGAGAGAGAGAGAGAGAGAGAGAGAGAGAGAGAGAGAGAGAGAGAGAGAGAGAGAGAGAGAGAGAGAGAGAGAGAGAATCATGGATACATGGAAATTTTCATATGAACTATACACTTTAATAATCAGTACCAAGCCCGAGGTTCAACATCGTTCAAATTTGGACACACACGCATATATATATATATATATATATATATATATATATATATATATATATATATATATATATATATACACACATATATATATATATATACAGTGTACCTGAACCGTCGAAAATGACGTCTAAATATCTAGATACGTATGCACACATGAGCACTCGTGCACACACAAGGGTTCAACCTTTCCACACCATCCCCCTTCCCTAGCTATAACTCGCGGATTCGGCAATTTGTGGGAGTAGGTGGTTTCAGAGTGTACCTCTAGGGGTAACACCCTCATACCAATGTATGACAACTACTTAAGCCCCTTGAGCGTTACAGAAAATAATATATATATATATATATATATATATATGATAAATTTTGCACATTTAAACGTGTTTCTCATATATTAATACATAAAAGTCTGGATTCTCTTAACAACCTCTAGATCAGAGCCTCAGGCGAAATCATTCAAAGACTATAGTATCTGACCGGCCGGGCTTCGAACCCTGGTCCAGGATACCTGTAGGACATTGACCATACCACTCAGCCACGAAGTATCCTGGACCAGGATCCCTGTAGGACATTGACCATACAACTCAGCCATGAAGTATCGTGAATCAGGCTTCGAAGTCTGGCCGGTCAGATACTATAGTCTTTGAGTAATTTCGTCTAGGGCTCTGATCTAGAGGTCGTTAAGAGAATCCCAACTTTAATGTATTAATATATATGGCTTATTTGAAATATATATATATATATATATATATATATATATATATGTGTGTGTGTGTGTGTATGTATATATATGTGTATATACAGTATATACACACATACACACAGATATATATATATATATATACATATACATACATAACGTTTGCTGTAGTGTCAGAAGTGATGTTAAAGTTTTAACAGTTTATATAGGAAATATTTAATCAAATGTCATTGCTCTTAAAATATATAATTTTTTCCTTGTTTCCTTTCCTCATTGGGCTATTTTCCCTGTTGGGGCCCCTGGGCTTATAGCATCTTGCTTTTCCAACTAGGGCTGTAGCTTAGCAAGTAATAATAATAATAATAATAATAATAATAATATTAACATTAGTGTTCCGTTGCATACGTTAACGAAGTATGTGTAAGATAACTCTTTCCTTCTTAGAGCTCTCAAGTAAAAATCTACAAATCCACAAAATACTGATATATATGAATTCAACACAAAATAAGATGTGGAAACAAAGATAACTAACACTAACTCCTTGAACAGGAAACACCTACAGCATTAGCACCATTACAAAATATACAGAGCAGGAAACACCTACAGCATTAGCATAATTACAAAATATACAGAGCAGGAAACACCTACAGCATTAGCATAATTACAAAATATACAGAGCAGGAAACACCTACAGCATTAGAACCATTACAAAATATACAGAACAGGAAACACCTACAGCATTAGCATAATTACAAAATATACAGAGCAGGAAACACCTACAGCATTAGAACCATTACAAAATATACAGAACAGGAAACACCTACAGCATTAGCATAATTACAAAATATACAGAGCAGGAAACACCTACAGCATTAGAACCATTACAAAATATACAGAGCAGGAAACACCTACAGCATTAGCATAATTACAAAATATACAGAGCAGGAAACACCTACAGCATTAGAACCATTACAAAATATACAGAACAGGAAACACCAACAGCATTAGCACCATTACAAAATATACAGAGCAAGGAACACCTACAGCATTAGCACCTTTACAAAATATACAGGACAGGAAACACCTACAGCATTAGAACCATTACAAAATATACAGAACAGGAAACACCAACAGCATTAGCACCATTACAAAATATACAGAGCAAGGAACACCTACAGCATTAGCACCATTACAAAATATACAGGACAGGAAACACCTACAGCATTAGCACCATTACAAAATATACAGAACACGAAACACCAACAGCATTGGCACCATTACAAAATATACAGGGCAGGAAACACCTACAACATTAACACCTTTACAAAATTTACAGAACAGGAAACACCTACAGCATTATCAACTGTACTGAATATACAGAAAAGGAAACCTCTACTGCATTAGCTCCTGTACTGAATATTCAGAAAAGGAAGCATCTACAGCATTAGCACGTGCACAGAATATACAGAAAAGGAAACATCAGCAGCATCAGCACCTGTACTATACTGCAGTTATACAGAATAGGGAACATCTACAGCATTAGCACCATTACAAAATATACAGGGCAGGAAACACCTACAGCATTAACACCTTTACAAAATATACAGAACAGGAAACACCTACAGCATTATCAACTGTACTGAATATGTAGAATAGGAAACATCTACTGCATTAGCTCCTGTACTGAATATTCAGAAAAGGAAACATCTACAGCATTAGTACCTGCATTGAATATACATAAAAGGAAACATCTACAGCATTTGCACCTGCACAGAATATACAGAAAAGAGAACATCTACAGCATTAGCACCTGTACTGAATATACAAAAAAGGAAACATCTACAGCATTAGCACCTGTACTGAATATACAGAAAAGTAAACAACTACTGCATTAGCTCCTGTACTGAATATAAATAAAAGGAAACATCTACAGCATTAGCTCCTGCACAGAATATACAGAAAAGGAAACATCTACTGCATTAGCTCCTATACTGAATATTCAGAAAAGGAAACATATGCAGCATTAGCACCTGTACTGAATATACAAAAAAGGAAACATCTACTGCATGAGCTCCTGTGCTGAATATTCAGAAAAGGAAACATCTACAGCATTAGCACCTGCACAGAATATACAGAAAAGGAAACATCTACTGCATTAGCTCCTGTACTGAATATTCAGAAAAGGAAACATCTGCAGCATTAGCACCTGTACTGAATATACAAAAAAGGAAACATCTACTGCATTAGCTCCTGTACTGAATATTCAGAAAAGGAAACATCTACAGCATTAGCACCTGTACTGAATATACAAAAAAGGAAACATCTACTGCATTAGCTCCTATACTGAATATTCAGAAAAGGAAACATCTACAGCATTAGCACCTGTACTGAATATACAAAAAAGGAAACATCTACTGTATTAGCTCCTGTACTGAATATTCAGAAAAGGAAACATCTGCAGCATTAGCACCTGTACTGAATATACAGAAAAGGAAACATCTACTGCATGCGCTCCTGTGCTGAATATTCAGAAAAGGAAACATCTACAGTATTAGCACCTGCACAGAATATCTAGAAAATTAAACATCTACAGCATCATAATAAGTATATGAATGTGATACTGGAGCTGCAAATATAGTTTATTAATGACAGCTGGTGTAGAAAAATGCACATCCGTGTGCATTTTATTGTTTTGTATATTATATGAATTGTTTGGTTGTGGTAAATTTCTATGTTCAAGTTGTTTGCTCGGGAATGGTTTGGTTCTTTTTTTTTGTTGAAAAAGCAAATGCATTTACTTAGCATACCTTAAACTACCTCTTGGGACAATTTTAAAGCAAGAAACAAGCCATTCTTGAGCGATGTATTTTAAGTTTTACCAGGTTGTTCGCTGCTGGACACAAGACTGGGAAAACCGTTGTCGGCGGTGAATGATCTGAAGAAGGCAGCATGAAGAGGCCAGCGTAAGAAGCGCAGCAAGGCAGTCTTCTCCTGAATTAGAAGAAAATTTTTGGCAGCCAAGGGACAATGGCTGTCATTCATTAGTGTAAGATCAGTGGCTCTGGACTTAGCCGCTCATGGATCACGTCATCGTCTGACCACCTTATACTACTCAAGAGCTCAAATAGAAGACTACCATCATCACCTCTACCTTCGTCACTCCTTTCTATGGGCCTAAAAGACTGGCTATATGTTGAGGTAAGGTTTGCATTAAGTACGATGCATTTGCTTGGTGAACTTTCAACTATAGTTACGGTTTTATAACCTTTTGTCTTGCAATCAAACTCATATATATATAATAAAGTCTGAAGGGTCTCTTTTTAAGTTTTAAATTTGATCTTGACATTTACATTAGGATTATCAAATCGTTTATTGATCTAGGTTTTGTGTTTTCCATAGATTAATATTAAAAGTTCGTTTGTTTTCTAAGATTTCGCATATATGCACATTGTTATGTTTGTAGCCCCTGACGTTTCCAATTTATAATGTTTCATGCTATGGGTTACAGATCCTTCGGATGTTTCGAAAATTGCGGGGTAATAGTGCGGACCAAATGCAAGTTCTCTGGCGGAGAGAGAGAGAAAGTCCACGCTAAGTTTTTCCGAGATTTGAACTGATCAGGATCATCCTATTCGCCAGTCATTCTTCGGATTGTAAATTGTCATAAATTTACCGTTTAATTGTAAATTAAATTAATTTTTTTATGACTTATAATTTTGCTTCTCCTTAATTTATGTTACATTGCCCTCTCAAATATTGCTTTTCAAAAAGCTGGAATATCAAAAGGAATCTCAATATATAATACCTTTCATCTGAAGCTTAGTTTGTTAATAATTCTTTGAAAGCGATTTCTTTCAACGGTTGGCAAATATATGAATATAGAAATATGAGCAGAAATATTGGCAAATTAGTCTAACCTCTTGACTCTTATATCTTACGCATTTCTGTTTTACCTACAGAAATTCCACTATTCATAAATTAAGATTAAAAGAACAATCTTCCATGAGAGAAAGTACAGTTGGACACAGGCGTCCCTGGCACACCTCGCTCGAAAGAACTGCACCCTGTCAAAACCTTACTTCCCAGCAAGTAACCAAACAGATAGTGTAGGGAGAGGTGATGGGCGGGGCTAATCACGGAGACTCGCCGAGTAGTAAGGCTGTGTCCGTGTGTACTTCTTCAGAGTGAGTTGTACCAGGAATTACTGTGTCCATCTGTACATCACAGACCATGTTTATATCCTCTCCTACATAACTGCAACTGCAATTTTGATTTATTCATCGATTCATTTAGAAGCTTATGTGATTTACTGATAGGATTAAAAGAATAACTCTGCGGATCTTCTCTTCCAATATAAGGATTATTTGATTACACTCGGCTGAAGTTTTGCGTGATACGCAGTCGTTAACAAAAAAATCATATTCACTAATGGATTTAGGGTTTACAAGCCTTAAATTTACAGATTTATTTTACCTGTCCTTTTTTTCTGTGTATAAATTGAAGAAGTTTTTGTTATGTTTCTTCTGTGAATTATTTCTCCAATAGTGTAAGCGACCCGTCAACAATGACGGCTAAACATTAGATATATACGTACACATACGCCCATATTTAACACTTCCTACCCCTCCCCCTTTCCTAATTAAAAACCCTCTCACCAGGGTATGACTACTCCCTCTAACAGCTTAGCCAAGCGTGATCGGACATAAATATGTAGGTATGTATGTATATATATACATATATATATATATATATATATATATATATATATATATATATATATATATAACAAGACACTTACTCTTGATTATGTAGGAAAGATAAAAATGTTTACTATAATTCCTTTACCACCGATAAACAATAATACTTTACTGACCACACAATTCATTCTAAATCACTGCAAAGCTTAAAAACCTTCGAATTAACATCAACCAATTAATTGAATTACAGATGCATTTTGTGATCATCTTCATCTAAATTATTCCAACTGCTTTAAAAAAAAAGAATGAATGATATTATCTGTATCTAATTTATTCCAACTGTTTTATAGAAGAGAATGAGAAGAGAATGAATTTAACACATTCATTCCAATAAAATAATGAATCGATGAATTTCTGCCTCCTTTTCCATTTGCAATTCCTGTCGGTTCAATAACGCATTCGCTTCTAAAAGTTCAATATATTTTAATAATAGTTGTGTAAAAGCCAGCGGTGTAATCGTATGCTCAAGCTAAAAATAGAGCAACACGCAAGAGGTAGCAGCAGATCAAATATACACATTTTATGCATACAGACACATACAGGCACACACACACAAATATATATATGTATATATATATATATATATATATATATATATATATATATATGTGTGCTACTGTTATTAACACACATTGAGTATGTGTTGTTTGAGATGTTGAGTCTTGAATTAAAGTCCAGCATGGTAACTTTAAAATGGTTTATTCTCTAAAAACAACAGTGTTAAACATCTCCATCACAGGAGTATAGCTGGTTTGGTCGGATGACCAATTCAGGTGAAGTATAGATAAGAACTGCCTAAAATATCGATATCACAGATATTGTATGTTAAGTTGTCTCAGCATTTAAACACAATTTGTAAACTTCACAATCGTCTAGGAAGACACCTGCATCCGGTGACGACACAATCTTTCACACACTATGCATTTGTGTTTATGCTTCAGAAAAATGTTACATTGCTGAGAGATGCAAAATACATCCTATTATGATTTTATCTGACTACAGCAAATCTCACGCTAGCTTCTTCTTCCACAATAACATATTACGTCATGTGTTTTAAACATGTAATAACTAACTATTACATTAGCTCGGCCAGCTATCTCCATTTTTTTTTCTAAAAATTTAACCACACGCCAAAATATGTTTACTAGGAGTGTGACTGGACATATGTATTATTCTTTGTTTAACTTTAGCCATCAGCAAATGAGGACGAATGTCCAAATAGGCACATCCAAAAAAATAATAACAATAATGCATATGTAAAGATATTACCAAAGGCAAAGAAAAAAAATGCATGATAAATACAGATCACATATATGGTACATTGCTAGCAAATGATTATATGGTACCAAAAAAAAATACTGATATACATATGATTCGGTAACTTGTTAAAGAATAATTGTTACCTTTGTCAGAAACATAGATTAACACAATACGGTAATTAATAAAAATATTAGTTACCTTGGTAAAGATTCAATTTTAGTGCACAAACACGAATTCCTGGTACGTACACTTACCACGGTTTCGTACATATATATATATATTTATATATAGGGCTTATATATTTTATTAGATGCCCATAGATTCTGTTATTTTTAATTTTTTTCTCTTTTCTTTTAACATTCCGGGTTATATATTTTATTCGATGCCGAGAGAAAAAATGATTTATTTTTTTAAAATGCTTTTTAAATGTATTCTTAACAATGCAAATGTTCTATAGTTTCTTCAATTACATGTTACTAGCGTACTAACTGCTTTTCGTACACACGCTATTCCCAGACAATTTTACTCCTTTTAGCGAATGAGGTGGCCACTTCAAACGGCTTTAAACTGAATTAAATAAGGATTTTTGTCTGGACATGGCAAAACGTTCTGTTTTAGCTGCAAACTGTTCCGTAACCTACGCCAAACAAGGAGGTTCACGGCGATAAATATCATCACCGTCACAATTGTTCCTGCTAGTAGTATGGGGTGAAGAAATTCCTTATAAGTCGGTGACAGGTGGTCCATCTCGGTCAATTTCATCAACCGCTTGGCTACCTGTTTGTTGTATGGGAGAGGTAGTGATGGCATTGTAGTCGTCCACGTGAAGTTCGCGAAGTAGGCTCGTTCTCTGATGATGGTTTTTATCCCGGTCACCATGGAATTAGGGGAAGTCCCGATACAACCATCTGCTGCAACGAAGATTTTTGCATAGGACGTGGATCCGTCCGGGCATGATACATTGAAGCCGTCCTTGTCGTATCGTATCCACGAGCCGTTGTTCAGTCTGCAATTGAACTCATTATTGTCAAAGGGATAAAGCTTATCCAGACAATTTTCACTTGTATGGGAGAGAGCACCGTCTAGCACTATACCTAACTCGCATGAATCCATTAAGTTTTTATGGAATTCAAATGAGTCAGCTGTACATATTTTTCTATCCATTGCGTCTGAACAGTGAGTTAATTGATTTAAGTCTTTAATGACCGTATATGTTTCCTTGTCTGGGGAAATCAATACGTGTCCTGTCAAACTGGATATTACTGGATTTGAGTGATTCGTCATGAAAGTCGGAAATGGTGATATCCTGTAAGATTGCCAGGCATCAGAAGAATCAAAGGGAATTGTAATCATAATCTTGTTATTTTCAACTATAGTGCCATATTTAAAATCTATACTTTTAGTTTTAGAGCTCGTCCCACACGAGAAAAATGTCAGAGCGAACAATATTACTCCCAACAACAAAAAATTCATCTTGGAAACCTGTAACGAGAAAAATATATGTAATTACTCCTGTATTAAGAAGAAAATTTTTAATCATACAAATAAAAATTTTTCCCTCACTTCTTTCCCTCTCTTTTTTTTTTTTTTTAATTTCTTATGTGAGCCAATGGTACTATTCTCTCATCCGTGGGTTGGGATACGTTTTGAACTCTAAACCTATTGGCCGTTAATGTTTCCAAAATGTTAAATGGGCCTTCAAACTTAGGTGTTAGTTTCTAATTGAGTCCTCTACGTACATTTACCTGTATATATACATTATCACCCACGGTATATGTTTTAGTTGGCTTCGCTATTTTATCATGATTCCTTTTCATTATGATTTGTGATTCTTCTAAATTCTTTCGAAGGATATCATATCGACTTTTGCTTGCATTTATACATTCTTTTAAAGGATTTGATAGATTAGTTGTAGGCGTAATACATGGAAAGGCGTTCTAACTGGGGTACCATACAATGCTTCATGCGGTGACATTTTAATTGATATATGATATGATTGATTCAGAGTACTCAGTACCGCAGGTATTGCAATATCCCAGTTGGGGTCTGATCCCCCTAGTGTTACTCTTAATATATTTAAAACCTTCCTATTTGCTCTTTCCACTAGCCCATTCGACTCTGGGTGATATATCATGGTATTTATTTTCTTTATGCTAAGGAATTCACACAATGAGGTAAGAAAGTGATTATTAAATTCACCACCCGAATCTGAGATTATCATGTGTGGAATTCCATGTTTACAAATGTAACACTCGTAAAACTTCCTAGCGCATTCAATCGCAGTTTTAGTTTTAAGCGCTATTAGTTCTGTATACCGAGTTAAAGCATCTACAATTACTAAAAGGTGCTTATTTCCTCTGTCTGACTCGTAAAATCCTGTTAACAAATCTAAATGTATTCTTTCAAAGGGTTGATTGGGTGCGGGATAAGCCCCTAGGCTGACTGGTGTTTTCGTATGCCCTTTGTTTTCCTGACATGTGCGACAATTAGCTATGTGTTTTTTTATATCTGTAAGCATTGTATGCCAATAAAACAATGATTTGGCTTTCTGTGACATTAATGAGAACCACGGGTGTCCATGTAATGGATTTGCATGCAACCAATTCAGGACAGTGGAAATAAGTGAGATTGGTACTACTACCTGGTCGTTAGTTGCATGTGGTGTATTGCGGGTTTTCCTTGTCACAGTCCTACACAGAATATTATCTTTGATTATATAATTCTGCTGCTTATACTTTATATATCCCTTTTCCTTATGATTGCCTTTCAAAGCATTTATAATTGTTTCTATTTTCTGATCTTTTCTTTGCTCAGTCTGTAATAATTCAGCGCTCCAGCCTAAATCTTCTTGTTCAGATATCGTTTTAACAATAGGCATGGATGTTGATATATCTATTAATTCAGCTAAAGGCTCCGTACAAGATGACACGGGGTTGCGTGATAATGCATCCGCAATGATATTTGCTTTCCCAGGTAAATACCCGATTCTTGCGCCAAAATCTTGAATGATCAAATGCCACCGAGTTCGTTTAGGGCTGTGGTTGAAGCCTTTAAAGAACTCGGTTAGTGGTTTATGGTCAGTAAGAACCTTAACGGGATAACCGTATATTATGAACTTAAAATGCACTAGTGAATTAACAATAGCTAGCCCTTCCTTGTCTATTACTGCATACTTACTTTCGGAAGTTCTCAGTTTTTGAGAATAAAAAGCTATCGGGAAAAATTGTTTATCATATTGCTGAAGCAATACCCCTCCTACTCCTAAGTCTGAAGCGTCTGTTGCAATGAAGAATTCCTTACCGAAGTCAGGAAATTTTAAGATAGGAGAACTACACAGTTCATCTTTCAAGGTATTAAACGCCTGTTGATGATGCTCAGACCATATGAAATCTACGCCCTTCTTCGTAAGATCAGTTAAAGGAGCAGCTATTATTGAATAGTTGCGTATAAAATGCCTGTAATATCCACTACAACCCAGAAATTGCTGTATTCCCTTGACATTGGTAGGTATGGGAAAATTACATATAGCCGACACCTTATCATGGACTACTTTAAGACCCAGGCTTGACACCATGAAACCCAAATATATTAATTCTGTTTTGAAAAATTCACACTTACTAATCTTTACCCTTAAGTTATGTTGTCTTAATCTCTGTAGTACTAGTTCTAACTTACGTAGATGTTCTTCTAAGGTGTTGGAAAAGATTACAAGATCGTCCATATAGGCATGCAATATATCCCCTAACAAGTCTCCAAACACTATGTTAATCATTCTTGTAAATGTTATGGGAGCACAACGTAAACCAAAAGGCATCCGTAAAAATTCATAATGTCCCCTGGCTGTGCTGAAGGCTGTGTATGGGATACTATCTTCTTCTAATGATATCTGGTGAAAGCCTTTAAGTAAGTCCAAACTGGTAAAATATTTATTCTGACCTAACAAAGACAAAATATCGTCAGTATGTGGCACTGGGAATCGATCAGGGATCATCTCCTCGTTTAGACGACGGAAGTCAACGCAGATACGCCATGTTCGATCTTTTTTTGGTACAACTATTAATGGAAAATTATAAGGGCTGTTTGATTTCCTAATGACTCCTTCTTCTAGCATTTTACCTACTTCATCATTTATTTCATTCTGGAATTTCATAGGAGTCTGTACGAGGGTACATAGATAATTTTCTGCTTGTCCTTTAACCTTGTTTGATGCTCGATCACATCTGTTTTTCCTAAGGATCCATCCGTAGTGGAAAAAACATCATGATATTTAGTTAAAAGTCCAAAAATTTTCTGCTGAATTTCTTCGTCTTGAATGTCTTTATTGATTTTATTTTTAATAGATTGCAAAAGGGATTTATCCGCAACTGATTGAGCGTGATTGATTTCAGCAACGGTAAGAATACGATGTTTATAAACTTCTACATCCAAGATATGTTGATTTTTGTGAATTACTAAAGTGTTATTTAAATGATTACAGACTTCAATATTACATCGTTGATGTGAGCCTACTGTATAAATAGCTTGTGTGACAGACAATCCGTTAGTTTTCAAAGTGTCGGAAAGGATTAATATTTCAGATCCCGGTAATGTTTTCTTTATTTGCACTCTTAAATTCGAAGGTAGGTTTGGCTCGATAGATTGCGTGCAAGATGATATTACGGGTGAACGAGAATTCTGCTGGGTCACGTATATTATTTCTTTATTAGTGAGACAAGTTATTGGTTCTTCAACCTACGTTACGGTTACATTTGTCGTCTCCTTTTTATCCAAAACTGATTTTAAGGTATTAGAAGACTTATAGAATTTTCCTTTGATATACACGCCGTGCTTGGCAGGGGCTAAGATAATGTTTTGATTTCCCATAGATGGGTATCCTATAATTACAGCTGGATACATATCAATGTTTTGTACAACAACAAATGTATCGGCAAATGTGAGTTTACCGACTTTGAATTGAACATGAGTTATGCCTATGACATTTAATTCATTATTTCCTATACCCGAGAGTCTTACTCCGGATTTTTCTATCGGAAAGTTCGAAAACAACAAATGATGTGTCCTCAAATCCATGATATTACGTGGACTACCAGAGTCAAAAAATAACGTAAAAGATTTGTGTTCTAAATTTACAGCATATAATGTTGGTCGTAACTCATTTTGGCTTATTATTGTATGAATTCGTTGCAAATCTATGGGAGCATGCACTGATTTACTTAATTCGGCCGTGTGTTTCATAGGAAAATCTATTGCCTCACAATGATCTGATAAAACATTAAATTGATTATTCAATACTATTGATGTTGACATGAATGACCTTGACCCAACATCACTCTCTTCCCCACTGGAGTTAATTATGTGGTATTTGCTTTGCTCTGCACATTCTGAAAATTAGTCTGACCTTGCGAGGTCTGGTTTGACGACCCAGGCTCAGCGTTATTCGAAGAAGTGTTTGTTTGTTTCGGATTCTGAACTACATTGACGTTTGGCTGTTTCTTCTTATTGTTAAAATGAGGATTTTTCTTTTTATTTCCATATGGAACTGACTGTGGAATTGACTGTGTATTTCTAGGATTCTGTTGTGTCTTACGCGAGTAACACTGACTATATGAATGAGTCGAACTATTATGTACCGAACAGAATTTCGTTCTGCAGTCCGCGATTAAGTGACCTTGACGTTTGCAATTATAACACGTCATTCCCGCAACTTGACTATTATTAACTACATTTACTTGTTGTGGTTTTGTTTCATTCTTTGCAAAAACTTGAGTTAACACGGGATTGAGGTCTGGACACTTAGCCATGTGTTTCTTTATCTGTTTATATACATCCAATTCCGTACTTGCAGGCATTAACTTTTTATCAAAACACCGCACTAAAGCTTCTGGCAACATAAGTGTCATGCAAGTTAAATATATTAATCGTAAAAAATCTTTCACAGAGATGTTATCTCTAGTAACCCAAGTGGAATTACCTAAAATATCTTGATATTCATTAAGCCTATCAGCTATGAGAGCTGCTCTCTCAATAACATTAAGCCGATTCATAGTGGCTTGATTAAGTGTATTTCTTAACGTTAATACTACATCCAAGGCTTCTTCACCCCCATAGACCGCGCGTAACCTAACTTTGAAATCATCCCAGGTTACTGCTTCTTGAAATGAAACACCTCTTAAATACGCACTCGCATCCCCCTTTGAAAAATCTATAAAACTTTTAGCTTCTTGTAATTGTACAAAAGGGTCTACAATTTGTTTGGCATTTAAATGGGCATCGACGGATGAAATCCATGACTCCACATTTTGAGGCAAGAACCCATTTACCCGACCCTGAAAAGGAAGGATTGCAGACCTGGCATTTACAAGCGTCACAATCGGGAGAGGATTAATCTGTCCTACGCCACTAGGTCCAGGGGTGGGGCTCACAGGGGGCGTCATGATTACGGTATTTCTTTTCCTATCTCTTCGACCCCTTGCAATTCTATCAAAATATCTATATGAATACAGACATCCACTGCGTAAACGCATAAGCACTCAATGATAAAGATTATAACAAAATTCCCCAAAACAATGCTACTAATCCCAAGACATTTCCCGAGAATTTCTGAAAGAAAACGGAACACAAAGATATTTCCCGAGAATTTCTGAAAGAAAATGGAATTAGCACAAAGAGAGAAAAAATTCTAGATGAGAATTCGGAGTTGAACACAGTTTCCTTTAATGAAAGGAAAATAAAAGATTAGCAAACCACTCACCCCGGTAATAATCGACTAACGACTCGTGATAACTACACTTCACTGCCCAATCTGAAATGAATATGAAAATTGTACTTAGCTTTATATGGTTCTGTGTGATGTCGTCATATCCTCTCTCTCTCTTGATGTTTGGGTGAATGTGTCGGTCCGATTTCCTCTCTCTCTCTTGATGTTTGGGTGAATATTTCGGTCCAATTTCCGTTGAATGTAGTGCTTCCTGGATATGTTTTGTAAGCGTTGAACGTCAGTCCTTGGGTTTCCTAGGATGTTCATTGAAGATCCAGTTCATCAGTTTGTATGTATAACATTCATTAAATGTTTTAGTCTTCGATGGACTATGATACTTAGTCAAAATTGTAGATTCATTACTGTTGATTTCTTGAAGACCTTTCTCTGGTTTTTACAGCTTTATTTTTGATTTCTTGAAGATCTTCCTCTAATTCTTAGAGTCTTATTATTAATTTCTTGAAGATCTTTCTCTGATTCTTTGAGTTTTAGCGCGGCCACCATTTATTAGTGTGCTACTGTTATTAACACACATTGAGTATTTGTTGTTTGAGATGTTGAGTCTTGAATTAAAGTCCAGCATGGTAACTTTAAAATGGTTTATTCTCTAAAAACAACAGTGTTAAACATCTCCATCACAGGAGTATAGCTGGTTTGGTCGGATGACCAATTCAGGTGAAGTATAGATAAGAACTACCTAAAATATCGATATCACAGATATCGTATGTTTAGTTGTCTCAGCATTTAAACACAATATGTAAACTTTACATTCGTCTAGGAAGACACCTGCATCCGGTGACGACACAATCTTTCACACTGTATGCATTTGTTTTTATGCTTCAGAAAAATGTTACATTGCTGAGAGATGCAAAATACATCCTGTTATGATTTTATCTGACTACAGCAAATCTCACGCTAGCTTCTTCTTCCACAATGACATATTACGTCATGTGTTTTAAACATGTAATAACTAACTATTACATATATATATATATATATATATATATATATATATATATATATATATATATACATTTCATGCATACAAACACACACAGACACACACACACACACACACATATATATATATATATATATATATATATATATATATATACACACACATTTCATGCATACAAACACACACACACACACACACACACACACACACATATATATATATATATATATATATATACTAAATATACAGAAAAGGAAACATCTACAGCAATAGCACCTGTACTGAATATACAGAAACGGAAACATCTACAGCATTAGCACCTGCACAGAATATACAGAAAAGGAAACATCTAGAGCATTAGCTCCTGTACTGAATATAAATAAAAGGAAACATCTACAGCATTAGCACCTGCACAGAATATACAGAAAAGGAAACATCTACTGCATTAGCTCCTGTACTGAATATTCAGAAAAGGAAACAACTGCAGCATTAGCACCTGTACTGAATATACAGAAAAGGAAACATCTACTGCATTAGCTCCTGTGCTGAATATTCAGAAATGGAAACATCTACAGCATTAGCACCTGCACAAAATATCCAGAAAAGGAAACATCAACAGCATTAGCACCTGCACAAAATATCCAGAAAAGGAAACATCAACAGCATTAGCACCTGCACAAAATATCCAGAAAAGGAAACATCTACAGCATCATAAGTATATGAATGTGATATCTGGTGTTTGTCAGGGTATTGTTCTTGGCCCATTATCTTTCAAACTATATATACATGATATTATGTGGCTTGGACTGTTAGAGCCCGTGTTTAACTAAACGTTTCAAGCTAGAAACATATACAAGGTAGTCACTAACTCAACGAATCACCTACAATCACTGCGTTATTCATCCTTATCTTGCAGAAAATCTTTCAGAAAATCAAGGCTCTATGGTGTTCTATTAATTTAAATATGTGTGTATGATTACAACCAATATAGGCCCAGGCACTTAAATGGGAAAGTTAAAAGATACAGTTGGACACAGTAGTCTTTAATACATCTTGCTCCTAAGAAGTGCATCCTGTCACACCCTTACTTCGGGTCTAGTAACCAAAAATATAGTGTAGGGAAAGATGGCAAAAATGGCGGGCTGGGCTAACCACAGGAACTCGCCGTGTAGTAAGGACGTGGCTGTGTGCACTTACTCAAAAAGAGGTGTACCAAGAATTCCCCTGTCCAACTGTACATACTGGAATGTTTGATCCATAAAGATGTTCCTGAACTTCCTGAACCGTGATTGGCAAGTTTATGTCTTTCTTTGTGGCCTCCACAAATGCACAAGTATTCTAATGTCCGTTTAGTTTCTCTTAGGGCCAAACTGACATAGGAAATATAATGACCTTTGAAATTATGTGATTTAGAATTATATTAAATCCCCAAGTTATTAATCGACGGATCTCACCAGGTAAACAATTTCATCATATATTGAGTAATGAAATTTCGAACTAAATCCCTTTGTGAATTAAATCTCGTTAGAGAGTATAATAATGACATTAACAGATATTTTATGTTACTAATCCTTGATTGATAAGTATCATTCATATATTTAGATTACAAATAAAGGCTATTCAGCTTCCCAACCCCTTTACTACAACGGCGATGTTGTATCAATACAGATATTGCGAGGTTTGTGGTAATTGGTGAGGAACTATACTGCAGTTATATATAAAATATATCTGTACTTAAAATATTGCCGCTGTCATGGAGAGTGGAAATGACATTATCTAAGATTTTAAATTTCTGTATATTTCACTCTGCCATCTCTTCTTACACTATCTGTTTGGTTACTCGCCCTGAAGTAAGGGTGAGACACGGTACACTTTTTCCAAGCGAGGTGAGACAGGACCTCATGTGACCAACTGTACATTTCACTATTGTAATCACTAATTGGAAAAGTAAAAAAAAATGTAAACAGTACATTTTTATGACATTTCTCTACGCAACTTTTCCATAATTAATGATTTTCCATGTTACAAAAACAGTAATTACATGATGCACGCAAAGTTACAAGAACGTCACGAATTACTACCCAAGTAAAAGACCAGTGAATTTGTAATTTGTGACATGATTGTAATTTATTAATGAAAGCGACGTGTCTTCGTTCACTGAAGTTTACTCGATAAATGATAGTCGAAAATTTAATCAATTAACTTTCCAATCATCTCTGATAAAAAAACAATACAATCTTTTCTTGCCATTAATAATATGCAATTTCATTCAAAGCATAAAATATCTGCTCTTTTTAATAAAATCTAAACACTTTCCTCCTGCTGGTTTCCATAATATTAGTGCACATCCTGCAATAGAATTAATTATTCATCTCTCCATATTATCACAATGAATTTCTCTTTTACACATTTCAGCATTATATGATATTCAGCCGACTCCTGACATTTGGGTTTAACGAGCCGACGCTATTTACAACCCTCGTGTTTTCTCAAGTTCATTATGCTTTGCTTTGGCTCTGACGAACGGACTAGTGGGAGGATAGAGATGAATCTTTCTCTTTCATCTTAATATGCTTTGGGCCTTTCGTGGAGAAGATCCTGAAACTGAATATTACTGGGTGAGGGTGGATGGTACTACACAAACATACTCTACCGGGGTCTAGCGATGGCAGGCAGGGCAGCCGGTCGGGACTAAGGTCCACCCAAAAGCCAAAGCAAAGTCCTTCAAAAAGAAGGCAACCGTGTTACCCCATACGCATGGGAAAAAGGTACGCTAATAGATGATGATGAATGCAGATTAACACTAATGTATTTTCTACCGAAAGGTTATTGTTTTCTTATGGTATAATGATATTTCTTTAGATTTCGGTTGTAAAATAACAATTTACAGTTTTTTTTTTTTTCGAAATGGGGTAAAAATGAAAATACCATACAATACCACCTTATAATCAATTTCTCGGGGACTGGTACTCTTGAGATAAATACGTAAAGAAAATAGATAAAAAAAAAAAAAAAAAAAAAAAAAAGATATCGGGGAATGGGTTATTATATCTGCCAAGCAGGTAATTGTTTTCACCTCTTTATTTCTCACCAGCGTAACTCAAAAAGATACGGACGAATTTTGATGAAAATTTCAGTATACGTTAGAAATGGATTACCGTAGAAAATTATTAGATTTTGGGTGTGATCCAGATCATCATCCAGATCCATAAATCTATGATTGTTCTATTGTCTTTCAATAATATAGAAGACACTCTTCCAGACATCATTTTCAAATCCCGATAGTTTAATAAGGGACACCATAACGATGATGAAATCAACACTGCATACAAGAATAAGACACGTTTGATTAATTGCTCTCGTAAATTCGATCAAAATTCTTAATCCTAGAAAAAAACACACCTTACAGTATATGCTGTACATATGTTTATTGCCTTCTAAGGAAGAGAAAGTACTGAATAAGAGTACATAAGCATTAATAACATTGAAAATAACCTTTGATTTCACAACAACAAATGCAGCCATTTCTGGTCCACTTTAGGTCAAATCCCTCAGACATGTCAATTCATCCCCGGGGTTTGGCCAGTTTTCATCACAAACCAACCTAGTATGTGTGGCCCTGACTAGTACATATTTGCTGATGATAGTAAAACGCAAACCCTTTCACCACGTTGAGGTATCACCACACATACATGTATAATCATAAAAAATATTCTTCCGTATTTATTTTGTGCCTTTGTAAAATTTTGAAAATTTTTGGACAAGAATTAGAGCAATGGTCAGCAAAAATGGAGACATCAAGATTCTGTACCAACCGTGTTTCACACAATTGTACATAATTCCTTTTGTATATATTATGCTTGTATCTTCGCTCTTCCCTCGCACTAAAACGAACATGAAAATTCATGTCTGGTTTTTCCTCTGTAATATTGTCTGTCTTGTGAACTTGTTATGTCCTGTTGCCTTGAGGTTTTGTATATAAGGAGAGTGTTCCACAATAATATAACTCAGTCGTTTCCAATCTGCCTTTGAGTTCACACCCTTACTCGGCGCCGTCACATTGGTGACCCCGGAAGTCGACTCGCTCCCACTGCCTTCCACACCCACCTCCCTCGCCCCTCCATCGTTGGTACTATGACGGAGGCCGACTATACTAAAGCAGTTGGCACTGCGGCTGCCCCATTGAAACTTTCACCGTTCGCCAGCGGAGAAGCGTTTGCTTGGTTTCAACGCGCTGAAGTCCACTTTCGTATCAGGGGCGTGACTCGCTCAACCACCAAAGCGGATTATGTTCTCGTGGCGATACCCAAGGACACCTTCCCAGAAATATCCGACTGGCTTTGTGAACAAGGAGACACCCCAATAGCGTATGACGCCCTCAAATCATACCTTCTGCAGCAGTACTCGCCGTCGCCAGCCGCCCGTATAGCAAAGCTTTTTCAGCTCTTGCAACAACCGTTGGGGGACCAAAGGGCTTCGCTTGCCCTCAGGGAAATGACCAGTATCGCTCGCCTTCAACCTGCCGCAGACGGCTCTCCTCGTGAGGTGAACCTACTCCGTGCCCTTTGGATACGCCGTTTACCTGAACCTGTACGCGCTGCCATACCCGATGTCGATAGTTTACCCATAAAGGACTTGATGACCAAAGCCGACGCCCTTATGGACAGCCACTTCAAGACCTCCATCAACGCCTCCACCCCTGACGACGAGGATGCCTATTCAACGTCAACCGAAGCTGACATGAATGCCGTAAGACATACACGCCTACCCCGTGACGTGCCGAAGCGGCGACAAAGCCGCCCACCACCCACCAATCGCTCGCGCCCCAACGAACGACTTCTACAGCCACTTACTACCTCCCATCCGCCGCAGTTTTGCTACTACCACTTCAGATTCGGGGCAACAGCGAAGAAATGTGCCAAAGATTGTCAGTGGCCAAAAAACGTGAAAGTAGGCCATCGCTTGTGGCGGTGACCTACCATGTTTCTAATCTTTTCTTTTTACAGGATGCAGGAACGGGCGTGCGATTTTTGGTAGACACGGGTGCTTGTAGTTCTCTTTTGCCAAGGAAACTCTTCAAGGCACAACGTAGTCTGTCTACATCTGTCGACGTCCGCTTGGTAGCTGCCAACGGATCTGTGATACCCACCTACGGTTACGAGAACCTCACATTATCGTTCGGAAACGTAAATTCAATTGGAAGTTTCTCGTTGCTGACGTCACAATGCCAATCCTCGGTGCGGATTTCCTCTCTCATTTCCACCTTCTGGTCGATGTCGCCCACCGACGATTGGTCAACGCAGACTCGTACTTGTCGACACCTCTTCAACCCACCCCCTCTAACCTCGCTCTCCACATCAGCGCACCCACGGATGCCTACGCCCACCTCCTCACGTCGTACCCGGAAGTTTTCCGTCCAGAACTTCGCCAAACGCCCACGGTTCCTGCCAAGCACGGTATTTATCACCATATCAAGACGACGGGACCCCCAGTCTTCGCAAAATTCAGACGTCTGGCACCGGAACGATTGGCAGCCGCCAAACAGACGTTCGCCGAAATAGAGAAAATGGGCCTTTGCCAAAAGGCTTCCAGCCCATGGTCGTCACCCTTACACATCGTTCTGAAGAAAGACGGCTCCCTCCGTCCGTGCGGGGATTACAGGCGCCTGAACATGCAAACAGAACCGGATCACTACCCCCTCCCAAACATTGCCGATGTAACCTCCTACCTGCACAAAGCGAAGGTTTTCTCTACGCTCGACCTCCTGAAGGGGTATTATCAGGTGCCTATGAACCCAGAAGACATCCCCAAGACCGCCATCACCACTCCGTTTGGCACATACACCTTCAATTACTCCTGTTTTGGCCTTCGTAATGCTGGGGCAACGTTTCAACGTCTCATGGATGGCATCTTAGGGAACCTCCCTTTCTGTGTATGTTATGTGGACGACATACTTGTGTTCTCCTCCTCAAAAGAGGAACACCTCCGTCACCTGCGCATCGTGCTCGACCGCCTGCAACAAAACGGCATTGTAGTCCGGTACGACAAGTGTACCTTTGGCGCCAACGAAGTGTCGTTCTTAGGGCACCGTATCACTCCTGAAGGAGTCCATCCCCTCCCTGAGAAGGTAGCAGCCGTTCAGAATTTCCCCGCGCCCTCGACCGTCAAAGCTCTGCAGGAATTCTTGGGCATGATCAACTATTATCACCGTTTTCTGCCAGCCATTGCCGCCACTCTTGCTCCCCTCTACGCCTCCCTCAAGGGCAAGCCAAAGGACCTGAAGTGGGGTCCACTTCAAGAAGCAGCCTTCTGCAATGCAAAGAAGGCCCTATCAACTGCTGCGGCTCTCACTTTTCCTATCCCACACGCCCCTCTCCTTCTCTCCACCGATGCCAGCGATGTCGCTATTGGTGCTGTACTCGAGCAGGTGGTCAAAGGCTCGCCCCGCCCATTGGCCTTCTTCAGCAGAAAACTGTCCAAGGCAGAATCGGGTTATTCTACCTTCGATCAAGAATTGCTGGCGGTGCACTTGGCTGTCCGTCACTTTCGCCATTTCTTAGAAGGTACGCCCTTCGTCATTCGCACAGACCACCCGTCAACGCCGACATCTCTCCGCCGTGGCTGAATACAATTGCACCCTCCAATACGTCCCTGGAAAAATGAATTCCGTTGCCGATGCCCTGTCAAGAAACACATTG
>NC_090757.1:61145927-61153427 GCF_036898095.1 Palaemon carinicauda | reverse complement strand
TATTTCATATTTATCTAGGGGTTCTTGAAAATGGTAATTGGAAGTTGGAGATGCTTGACCATCGCTTTAACCTACATTTAAGGGGATCATCTTCGACAGCAGCAACAACAGCATTGGTTTAATTTGAGCAGCAATACATGAAACCATTTTATTATATCTTATTCAATTTCTTAGTTGTTTTTTTATTAAAGTTTTTAAAGTTCATAATTTTATGAAGGTTTCATTAAATTAAGAAGATTACTCTTTGTATTAATTTTCCAATTACGTAGTAAATATGCTACAGTATATAGTAATGAATAATAAATATATAATATCTTAAGAGCAGTAACAAGGTTAAAACAGATCTACCATATTTAAACTATAAAACTAGACTTATGTCAAACAGTTCAACATAAAAAAAATATTTGCGGCAAGTTTGAACTTCTGAAGTTCCACCGATTCAATTGCAAGATTAGGAACATCATTCTACAATCTGGTCACACCTGGAATACTGTGTAGTGTTGTGCCTTACGATGGAGAAGGTAAGACTGTTAGAATTAACCGCATACCTAGTACTACATACAGAAAAGTACAGTCAGGGAAGATTTTAATACAAAGGATGGTCAGAATTATGGAAAATCTTAAGCAACATGCATAAAGAACTAACTCCAGATCAGGAATGAAAAAAGAATTATAGACCGCCAGTTTTTTGTCCAACAAACTAAGATGAGAGTCAGCGGCTGAAGATCAGACAGGAGAACAAAACTCGAAGCAAAATAGAATATTAAAGAATTCAAACACTTCTTCAGGAAAATATTTAGACTTTCACAATATGCCAGCTTTTAGTGCAATTGAAGAAGAAACAGACCCAATGTGTTTTTCAAAAGTAAAGTTGAAATCAAGAATCACACCTATAATTTAAAAGAAGTTGTATATAGTTAAAGAAGCATTATCAATGCAAAGAACTGGATGTTGAGGAGCCACTGTTCTCGACCTACTTACAATCATATTTTGAGTTTTGTAAGGGTTCAACTTCATGCCCCATAATTTGCACCATGTATTAATCTTAGGTAGATTCCTATTTAGGGATTCAGCAACTCACCAGTCTATATGCAGGAGATGGCATTGATGAAAAAAAAAAGAGTAGCATCATCTGCATATGCAACGAGCTTGTTTTCTAGGCCCAACCATATTAAGCATAGATGATGGTTGGTGTTTCCTCCTGATGGCCATGTTCTCTACTCTCATGTTGACACACACCCTAAACTGGCCGGGGGTTGACTTAGGAACAACAATTACTGGTAACTCCCATTTTGTAGGACCAGTTAGGGTTCAATGCTGTCTTGTTCCTGTTCCTGCATATTTAGAGGCATAAGTAAAATAATTTTTATCCCTACAGTTATGGCACTCCTTTCCTAAAGTGCGGCTCGGACCACAATGACAGCCGTTGCATGAAAGGCATTGGGGTTGATCTGAATTTTGAATGAACCTGTACAGCATGAACGTCCTGGGGCTTCCCACCGCCTGCCTTGCCTTTTTTATGTCCTGTGCCTACACACCAGTCATTTCCAGCACCTTTCCATATTCCAGTAGCTGATCTAGTGACTAGGCTAGCTCTGCTAATCCCTTTCATCTCAGTCTCTGGGAGGCAAAATCACTTTTAAGCTGTGACTATACCTCTGCTAATGTGTCATGGAACTGGCATCCATTTGCAAGGTCTTTCAGCTTTGTTATGAACTTGTCCTGTGATTCACCTGTGTAGTCTCCCGAAACCGGTATTTTTGAAACTCGAGGTTCTGTTGTAATGTGGCGTGTGCTGTGCTTGCAGCTATTCCTTGGCCAAACAAATCCTATGCCAGCCCATCCTCTGCAGCCAATATAACTTACTTCTGGTCTTCTGATAGTAGTAGTCTAAATATACACATTTTATGCATACAAACAGACACACACACAAACACACATATACACACATACAGGCAGGAGTAAGGCCATCTGTTTTATTGGGATGCAATTGCATCTCTGGTCATATTTATCAGATTTTACAATTTACTCTCTTAATCTTACTATAACATCCAGTGAAATACAGTCAAACACTTGATTAGTCTGAAAAGCCACCTGGTTACATAAACACAGCTGGAATTCTGATCATGTGTACCCCTTATATAGTAGGCACTCACAGAAAATAAGGCATATGGAGGGATGAATAACGATTTCATATATAATACAACAAGGCTAGGCATCACAAGTCCAAGTGGAAAAAAAAAACCTTCACAAATATACTGTAAAGACAGTCCTCCTCATTACCAATATTATGTTTCAAGCAGAAAAAACAATGAGACATCATAGACGTGCAAGCTTTTTATTTCCACATCCTGGTAACCAATGGATATCACCATAAAGTCTCCAGACTAAACAAAACCAGTACATTTCCGACCAGAACACTGTTATTAACAATCTTCCTTGGACCAAACATTTGTTTTCAAAGGCATGGCAACAATTAACATCAATACCAATAGCTAGGCCCGTGAAAGTTCTTCAGTAATCTTAACAATTACAGACAAACTTCACAAAGCAGTTGTGTGCAAAAAGATAAATTCCCGGATGAATTGGCGTTTTACATGGTAGTAACATTTTATCACCTTCGCAATTTGGTTTACAAACAGAACGATCGACTTTGGATTCTCTTTCTAGGTTACTAATTGGGGGGGATTTAATATGAAAGCACATCATAATGATTTTCGAGAACCCCTTACTGTTTTCATGAAAATTTTATTGATGGAAGAACATTCTCAAATCGGTATGGACAATATTTCTCATTATATGGATCAAGATCTTACGTTACTTTGAGATCTTTAAATCCAATACAAACTCAAATCCCAAGACTTTGTAATGGATATCATTGGGGTCTTCACAGGTGGAATTTTTTTTTGCTGATGATTTAGTTCTACAAATTTTAACTGTATCTATCTAGCACTTCTACGTGTTATTCTAATCCTTCCTTTCAGCGCTTCTAAATTTAATAAACTTTTAACCAACTAGATGTTTTTTTTTCTTTTTTTAATCTCAAAACGTTCTGACTCAAATTTTCTATCCAAATAATTTTCTTTTTACATATACCATTTTCGAAACGCTTAAAATTCACACTTCACTTGCATAAATAAGCGATGACTCCCCAATCATTTTAGAATTCCTGACATTAGCTTCAATTGATACTCAACTCCTCTCCCAAATCATTTGCATTTGCCCTGCGACCTTTCTCTCTTGGCATAGTGTGCGTTTCTTCTCTCATCTTGCTCAGTAATTTAAATGCAAAGGCATGTGACAGAGAAAGACATAGTGTAGTCGGTAAGTGAAAAGTTCCTCTTGTAAATGAGGTCGGGAAGAGATAGGACTTATGTAAATATAGTCGAAGAATAAGAAAATATTCTGAGTTGATACAAAATATAAGGAAGAGCAAGATAAACATCATCTGGTAAATAAAAGGGTATATATTTAACTTTTAATAGGGCGAAGGAAATCAGCAGTTTAGTTAAAAGATTTAGGGAGAGATTTAAAAAGAAAAATCAATTTGCAATTCAAGAAAGGAAAATTCAGCAATAAATAGGAAATAAGGGAAAAAGTAATTCATAAAAATGACAGTTACCATGAAAATGTATATAGTCAAAGTGTTCAAATATTTCAGTGCGGAACAAATGGTTTTAAAGAAATATATGCTGAGAAACTTTACTAAGGAAACGGACCTTACATTAAAAAGGGCAAATATATATTGCTGTCTGAAAAGAATGGAGAATCGTTCCGATGGAGTATTTTTGAGAAATTGAAATAATGTTGTGAATCCTACCAGGTAACATAGAGAGCTAAGGAAGTAGTAAGGGAGGGAAACAAATGAATACTCTTTCATTAGAAGGCAGTTATACCCTTCACAGGGTCCTGCTCCCATGAGCACTTGTTAAGAATGAAAATAGAAATGTCAAGTATCAAACGGAGGAATGCAATTAGAAGAGCTTACAGTTCTTTGTCAATGAATAAGGATCTAATGGGAAGGATCTAAGAGAGGCTGACCTGAATGAGTGGGGATACCTTAACGTGGTGAAAGGATTTGCGTATCCACATAATGAAGAAAGCTGTACTATAGCCAATTCTTTTTAGTGAGGCAGATTTGCACCGACTTACAGGGGTGCCCTTTTAGCTCGGAAAAGTTTCCTGATCGCTGATTGGTTGGACAAGATAATTCTAACCAATCGGATAGCAGGAAACCTTTTCCGAGCTAAAAGGGCACAGCTTCGAGTCAGTGCAAATTCGCCTCATCAAAAAAAATTGAGTATAGTTAGGGCTACCTTAACTTGGTTTGTTTCTATGAGCGATCAGACTAAAGTCTCCCACCATCACCATTCTGCAGTGGCCACCATAGTGATGAAAACTGGCCAAACCCTAGACATGACGAAGGACATGTCTGTGGCCTGTGTCTTGAGGTAATTGCAGTGTTGTTAATCTGAATGACGCAAATGCGAAAAACGCTTAAGCACACCCTGATGTTCCGAAAAAGAAAAGACAGACTATAAGGAGTTAATCTGCAAGTTTGAAGAAGGAGAAGACACCATGTGTAGTAGGATAATACATGAGAAATTGAGAGATCCCTTGGCTTACAAGTGACAAGCCTTGGTGTGTCTACTATGAAGCCAATGTAAGGGAAAAAGTTTTAAACAAGTGAAAAGAACAACTTCTGTTAAACTAGATAGTAGGTTGGCCAGGGCACCAGCCATCCGTTGAGATACTACCGCTAGAGAGTTATGGGGTCTTTTGACTGGCCAAACAGTACTACATTGGATCCTTCTCTCTGGTTACGGTTAATTATCCCTTTGCCTACACCTACACCGAATAGTCAGGCCAATTTTTTAAATATTCTCCCCAGTCCTCATACACCTGACAACAGTAAGATTACCAAACAATTCTTCTCTCAAAGGGTTAACTACTGCACTGTAATTGTTCAGTGGTCCCGTTCCTCTTGGTAAGGGTAGAAGAGACATTTTAGCTATGGTAAGCAGTTCTTCTTGGAGAAGGACACTCCAAAATCAAACTATTGTTCTCTAGTCTTGGGTAGTGCCATAGCCTCTGTACCATGGCCTTCCGCTGTCTTGGGTTAGAGTTCTCTTGCTTGAGGGTACACTCGGGCACACTATTCTATCTCATTTCTCTTCCTCTTGTTTTATTAAAGTTTATATAGTTTATATAAGAAAACTATTTTAATATTGTTACTCTTCTTAAAATATATTATTTTTCCTTTTTTCCTTTCCTCACGGGGCTATTTTCCCTGTTGGAGCCCCTGGCCTTATAGCATCCTGCTTTTCCAACTAGGGTTATAGCTTAGCAAATAATAATAATAATAATAATAATAATAATAATAATGGAGACCGGGCGTCAGAACTTTAGGGACATATCATTAAAATTCAAATTGATGAAAGTATTTGGTAGAACTTTAAATGAGAACATTTAAATAAGGATTGATGTGGGTTTATGCACAAAGTGGTTGGGTTGTGGCGTGGATGACGTCAGGTGATGAATGATGCCAGTGTAACTGACGGTTTACATATATTTGCAGGAGGGAGGATAAAGGAAAATTATCGAGAGTGAGGTAGTAACTGAAAATGGAAGTCCAAAGGATTGAGAATTGTATGTCGATATCAATGATTCATGAAAGAAAAAAACGATGATTCTTACGAATGATCAAATCAAATGTAACAAACAGCAGAATAAAAAGGACTACAGAGTAGCAAAACTAGAAAGGCATCATGCTCACAGTAAGGACCTTATAAGAGAAACAGAGTATTATTATTATTATTATTACTATTATTACTATTATTATTATTATTATTATTATTATTACTTGCTAAGCTACAACCCTAGTTGGAAAAGCAGGATGCTATAAACCCAGTGGCTCCAACAGGGCTCAGTGAAGAAAGGGAACAAGGAAAATAAAATATTTTAAGAAGAGCAACAATATTAAAATAAATATCACTTTAAAAACTATAAAAACTTTAACAAAACAAGAGGAAGAAAAATAACATATTAGAACAGTGTGCCCGAGTGTACCCTCTAGCAAGAGAACTCTAACTCAAGACAGTGGAAGACCATGGTACAGAGGCTATGGCACTACCCAAGATTAGAGAACAATGGTTTGATTTTGGAGTGTCCTTCTAGAATGTTTAGAAAGCCAGAAAGCATTCTCGAAACGACCTTCCGCTTTTTAATATTGAAGTTCAGATGTGAAATGGAATTGAGAGTAATTGGTGACGTTACCAATAACAATTAAAAAAAAAAACAAATCCGAATTGTTTGTTAAATTTGGATAAAACCATCTAATCGTTACATGTATTTCTCTTGTATAAAATGGATGTCAAAGATTATATTATCCGCAAAACGTTTAAAATTCTTGTTTAAATCTAAACAGTCAAATAATTTGCGGATAGAAAAGCATTTTGAAAGATGAAACCAAATAAACAGAATAAAACATATGGCTCATTAATTCACATAACACACCAATTGTTCTGTGGGAAAATATATCAACGGAACAAACAATTACTTATCCATCGAAACAGGAACAACACTTTCCCCCTTTGACATAGTTGGACACAGCAATTCTAAACCTCGCCCTGAAGAAGTAAATCCAGCCACACTCACACTGCAGGGCTAAGCTCCTACGTTTAGCCCCGCCCATTACCTCAGCCATCTTTTCCTACAATTTGTCTTGTTACTTGCCGCGAAGCAACAGCGCGGCTGGGTGCACTTCTTCGGAAAGAGGTGTGCTAAGGATTCCAGCGTCCAACTGTACAGGGACAGGAAGGAAAATAGGAAAAAAATTACTTTCCTCTGCTTCACACTGCGAGCACAGAAATCCTCATAAGAAAAGGAGAATAAAATGAACTTCCAACACAATATGAGATATGGAAATTCAGCCGGTCGTGAAGTTTAAAGGTCATAAGGCAACAATCAGATAGACGTTCAAAAGACTAAATGGTTGCTGGAGAAACTCCATCAGACCAACTCAATAAAAGGTAAATGATTGTAAGGCAGACATGTGTAAGGTATATGTGGGTCGCATCATACGCGTTTAAGCTTAGGCAAATTATGAGCCAAGACATTATACGAGGATATACACACACACACACATATATATATATATATATATATATACATATATATATATATATATATATATATATATATATATATCTATATATATAATATATATATATATATATATATATATATATATATACATATATATATATATATATATATATATATATATGTGTGTATATATATATATACATATATATATATATCTATATATATATATCTATATATATCTATATATATATATATATATATATATATATATATATTACATATATATATATATATATATATATATATATATATATATATATTATATCCATCTTTATCACCTATGAGTTGAATTGATGGTTGATTCATACAAGCCCTACCTCTTCTAAAACCACC
>NC_090757.1:61093427-61138427 GCF_036898095.1 Palaemon carinicauda | reverse complement strand
AGCTTGGATAAAGAGGGGGCTTGGGCGTTGATATGTCAGCCCATAGGGCATTGTTACTGTCCCTTGCCTCTGACATTCATGAACGACCTTTAAAACTTGTAGTCCATAAAATTTATTCCACTGTTAGAGAATGTTGCACATAAGACAGGACAGAGCTTGCGAGTAATTAAAATAAGAGGGCTCAAGAGCTCCTCAGGACTTCATCTGACTGACTTCTCGTTATACATATGACGACATGTAATCAATATCTATGTCATAGTCTGACGTCTGATAACATTTTCCTTATTATTATTATTATTATTATTATTATTATTATTATTATTATTATCAAATGCTAAGCTACAACCCTAGTTGGAAAAGCAGGATGCTATAAGCCCAGAGGCCCCAACAGGGAAAATAGCCCAGTGAGGAAAGGAAATAAGTAAAAATTAAATTTTTTAAGAATAGTAACAACATTAAAATAAATATTTCCTATATAAACTATAAAAAACTTTAACAAAACAAGAGGAAGAGAAACTAGATAGAACAGTGTGCCCGAGTGTACCCTCAAGCAAGAGACCTCTAACCCAAGACAGTGGAAGACCATGTTACAGAGGCTATGCCACTACCTAAGATTAAAGAACAATGGTTAGAATTTGGAGTGTCCATCTCCTAGAAGAGCTGCTTACCATAGCTAAAGAGTCTCGTCTACCCTTAACAAGAGGAAAGTAGCCACTGAACAGTAATTAACCTCTTGGGTGAAGAAGAATAGAATACTACATAAAAAGGGTAGCTAATTCTCAGAATGATTTCCAATACTTATGACAGTACCGATGTAAAATAAGAGAGTATGTAAAGTGTACTATAAAATCTATTGTTTTTTATTAAGAAAACTTGTGAAAGATAGCAAGGAGAAGAAGATAAAAATTTAAAACAACATGGAAATCAATATATTCCCCTATCTTGAAGAGACGTGGGAAATTAAATATCTCGCTTCAAGAATGGGAATATTTTTAATAAATCAGGATATTGAAAACTTAAGTCTTCATTAAAAGTAGACTGTCATTCTGAAGTGCGAAATTGACAACATTTGCATAATTACAGTTAAAATAAAAATTAAAAATAATATACATAACAGATTTAAAATGTCGCATTTATTCATTTCTAACAGAAGTGACCATGACTGCTAATACAAAATTCACTTTGTAAAATCTACCTTATGATGTTTCAACGTTATTTGAATAAACAATTCCGTTTTATATAAAGAAACAAATAATCCACATTGAGCCTCGAAAATTCTACTTAATTAACGTATAAAAATATTAAGAGCTCCATGAGAAACACAACGAATTAGAATACGACACGGAATGAAGGGATTTGTATGAGCGCTTTAATGAAAGCCACTTCGACCGGGATTATGAAAGGCGCAGCGTATAAACCTGCCCTCCATTATCATGCATGAGGTTTGAAGGGATATTTAATTTCCTTAATTACACGGCTAATGACACACAAAGAAAACTCATCTGTCTTCGTTATTTATCTGTGAAATGTAATATTCAGGCATATACGATATGACTCGACATTTATACCTGTTCACATTTAATGAACATTTAGAACTAAGTATACCATCAGGAGGATGTAAACAAGTACACACAAACATATGTTTATCAATCGGAAGATGTACACACCCACATGTTTATTCATACATGTATGCACATATAAATATACAAATAAATGAATACCCCCTATATAATAAAGAACAAGTGTCTGACTATATATAGAGACTATAATTTTCTTCCGGTCACGCTCAATGACATCCCAGACGTATAACTCTCCGTCCCCGGGTAGGATGGAGGAGATGGGAATGGTAAATCTGTGAGTGCATATAAATATAAACATTTAGCCGTCATTCTTGATTGGTCACGTAAACTAATATATATATATATATATATATTATATATATATATATATATATATATATATATATATATATATATATATATATATATATATATATATACTCTTTGTTCAAAATTTAGCAGTTTCCCTTTACAAGGGGTGACTCCAGATGGATTATGGATGGATGCCCCAGGCATGAAAATTACAAAACAGCCTCTTCATGCTAATGTATGCAAGGTTCATTAGTAGCGCGTCGAATACCCCTACATACGTGTACTCTAAAACTCCCATGCTTCTTTAAACATTTATCCAGTGCCATACAGATATTATTCTCCTGCATTTTTCTTCATATCTATCCACATGATCAACCTAAAAACACTGTAATCATTTTTTTCATATATGTTAAAATTCTTATAACCTAACATGTATCATCATTTCATTCTCAAGCTACATACAATATTATACGAAGCAATGTAACCATTTATTTCAATAATTTGAAACTATTTTTTATATTTCTTACAATAACACCAACACTTCAATAAAATCGACTTAACTTTACAACCCTTGTGATAAATTTTTCTCGTTAGATTCCATAAACCCTTCCAATGTTATGCCCACCTTACCTTCCATAAACCTTTAAAGCATTTTCCCATGTTACACCCACTACACTATAATCCTTGCTTCACATATTCAATCCCACTATTTTACAGTTCAATATCAAACATATTGTTGAAGTATATATATATATATATATATATATATATATATATATATAATATATACATATATATATTTATATATATATATGTTTGTATACATATATGTATATATATGTGTATATATATAAATAATATATATATATATATATATATATATATATATATATATATTACCCAACATCAAAGGTTAACATGAGAAATGTAATAACTGCAACCAATTTAATAGCAAGAACCCGTAAAAACTAAACCATCATGTAGAATGAGGTGATGATTAAAAAATATATCTTTTTAACACTTTGAAGCGATCCTTTTGCGGCTCTTAAATCTTGAATTCTGATGTTTGTTTCCTCAGCGGTAATGAAAGTTTTTTTCATGAGAAAAAGACTGATTTATCATTTAAAGATTTAAAGGCTGCTCTTGAATGCCAGAGGCAAAGGATATTGACAATGTCCAAGCAGGACAATACCCTAGAAATTATTCATATATTCATATAATCAGCGCCCAAACCCCCTCTCCACCCAAGCTGGGACCAGGGAGGGCTAGGCAAATGCTACTGATGAACCAGCAGGTAGAACCCCTAACCCCCATACTTAGCTCACAAGGATGGTGAGGTTGCAGACACTACTATACTCAATTTTTTTTTTTTAATGAGGCGCATTAGCACCGACTCGGAAAAGGTCTCCTGCTACCTGATTGGTTAGAATGATCTTGTCCAACCAATCAGCGATCAGGAAACGTTTCCGAGCTGATAGGGCACCGATGCGGGTCGGTGCAAATCTGCCTCGCTAAAAAAATTGACTATAGAAACTATCGACCTGAGCGGGGCTCGAACCACAGTACTGCCAAACACCATGCAGGGACGTTACTTGGAAAAAAGACTGATTTATCGTTTAAGTGGAATGACTTACGTTCATGAAATTCAATAAAGTCAAGCATTATGATTAACATCCCTGACCAAAAAATATCTAAAATTGTAAAAGACTCTAAGGTAGAAATGAAATTGTTATCAACAGTGGCTAAAGATAAATCTACTAAAAATAGATTACGTATTGCTAACTTTAATTACAATATTGGATAATATCCACTCACTACTAGTGTGCGCGATACTTAAAAAAGACGGCTAAATATTTAGATATATATGCACACACTCAAATTCAACCCTTCCCACCACCTCCCACTTTCCTGACTACAACCCCTCCTACCAGGGTAGGACTATTCACTCTCCTCTTACCCAAGGGACGGGGAGAGACCGAGTAGTTAAGCATTTGGCAATGTCAGCGTCAAAGGAAAGAAAGAAATATATATATATATATATATATATATATATATATATACATATATATATATATATATATATATATATATATATATATATATATATATATATATATATATATGCATATCCAGACTCTTACTCTTTATTATATATTAATACATCTAACATTCTCGCTGACAGTCCCTTTAGCCGATTACTAAATTCCATTCTAATCTTGGCGTCTGGGAACTTCAACTTTACGATTTCAATGGAGTGTCAGCCGGTCACAGGCTCTTAACCCGGTAGTAATACAGTACCAACAATATAATAGAGTTTATGGCCGGGCTTATGTAAGCGAGGTATGGGACTCTAAACTTTACATCCAGCCATTAAAGCGGGGGAGAGCCAACACTTGCACACAGTTAGAAACCCGGAATGGCTTCATGAGCTTCCATGAAGCATTCAGTGGCATTTGGATTGGAATCCGGAAAGGAATTTCATAAAATATTTGTTTTAAAGTGAAACAATTTCCTGGAACAGAAAATACTTCACTATTTTCGTTAACATAAATATCTTGTTGGAAATAAAAGAGAAATATTTATTCGATGAGAAGCATCTATTACTCATTTATGGTTGTAATAGCAATAAAATTACTATAAAAAGTATCTTTTAATGAATAATTAATTTGTAGGGTATACACAAAAACACATTGTAGATAAGGAGCAAATGCTTGGGAATATCTGATTTTGAATCGGAATTCGAGTGAATAAAAAATTACCAGTAATATTAGTATTGTTATCATTATTAGTATTATTATCATTACTACCTAAGCTCAACCCTAATTGGAAAAGCAGGATAATATTAGCCAAAGGCCTACAGCAAGGAAAAATAGCCCAGTGAGGATAGGAAATAAGGAAATAAACTACAACAGAAGTAATGAACAAATCAAATAAAACATTTTAGGAACAGTAACATTAAAAGAGATCTTTCATACATAACCTATAAAGAGACTTATGCAAGCCAGTGTTGATAAGGTTACTGTTACGGTTACTAATGAGACAAAAGGCGAGAGATTCTACAAAGCCAGTGTTGATAAGGTTACTGTTACGGTTACTAATGAGACAAAAGGCGAGAGATTCTACAAAGTCTGAGTTGTTTTAGATACACCTCGCTCCGAAGAATTGCACCCTACGACGTCCTTACTTTGTGGCGAGTAACCAAGCAGATAGTGTAGGAAGAAGTGGGCGGGGCAAAACACAGAAACTCTCCGCGAAGTAAGGGTATAGCTGGGTGCACTTCTTCAAAGCAAGGTGTACCAGGAATTCCTGTGTCCAGCTGTACCTATAAATCAATGTGTATAATAAGGAATGAATGGCATTAATAAATAAAATTGAAGAAGCAATAGTCATTCGCTCAGTAAGACAGCCAAGCGATTCGTCTTAATGTGTGTCAAATATAATACAGAGGTTAATGGATGTGTTCGGCAACACCCTGGAAGGAGACTGATCGACACCCTTGGAGGTGGTATTGCCCATAAAACTTCCCATTCCCATAGGAATTGCCCAACAGGTCTCTTGGTTATGCGTTTTCAACGGCCGACTTCCCCTGCCTCCCTGTCACACGGGGCACCATCTTTTTTATATCAAGGGGAAAATACGGGTTATGAAATTCGAATACAAGCGACCGTATAATATTCCACCGACAAAATTTAATATGATATAGCTCAGTGGTTCCAAAATTGGGGAAGGAAGCTGTGAACCTAAAAGTTATCTATGGCGGTGAGGGGGGAAATGGGAGGCCTATGGGAAAGTTTACGATAAATACAAAATTTATACTTATTAAATTTTCTTTTCGTCACCATACGTCTTTTTTTCATTCCGGGGGAAGGCACGTGGAGGGTAATGCCTTCAGATTTCAACAAATCTCGGGGAGGATAAGCCTATGCTCTTTTCTTCCCTCTCAGATGAGAGTGATACATATTCATAGCTTGGAGGAATGGTGGCGGTGGGAGGGGGATCAAACCCCTTCACTACATAGAGGATGTATAATTTTTTTCGTTTATTCCCTTACAGTCATTTTAGCACTATAACCTTTACTACTAATCACGGATGAGCCTTTTGTATACCAACTTTCCATTAGTTACTTCCTGTACCCACAAAAAAGGTTCCTGGAAATTACTTTACACACTGCATCAATCACCTCTTTCAAGTACCATCACTTTCCCAGATATTAAGGTTCACACTTTCCACTACCCATAGTCTTCTATCTATATAAATCTTTCAAAGTCTAACTCTATTCCTCCCTCCTAATATTTCCGATTATGCTTTTGAAAATCTTACCACCCTCCATTTTTTCAACTATTCAAACCACCTCAAAATACTCTTAGTCATCCATTCAACTTCATTAACCTTTCCACCACTAAAACTTCCTCCATAAATCTCCAAAATTTTCACCCAATGAATTTTTCTTACATATCATATATTACAAAACATTTCATCTTTACTTATAGATACTATTTCTTTCCCATCCAACATCCCAACTTTAATATAAAAAAGGACCCTTGGTTAAATAAAACCCTCAATATATTTCTACTATACCATAATCTTTATACAAATATTTTCTATTGTCTTCCATTACACACATCCAGCTACCTTTCTTTGCTTTACCTATTCAGTTATTGGATTCTTATTTTCATCTTACCATCGCCCATAAAAGTTTCTGCCCAAAGACTAATCCTCTGTCATCTATTTTAGTATTCCTTATTCCATTATTTATTATGTCTGTCCTTCCTCTTGCTCCCATATAAACAAAACTACCTTCTCTTCCTAGGCAGTCCAGATTCCTTTACTAGTTTCTCTAGATTTTCTTTACTGTTCTCAATAGGAGCTATGTCATATCCATACATCAACTCAATTCACAACTTTGCACTTCTACACATATCAAAACCATTCAAAATTTATCGAATAGGCGAGACAAAATACTATTGTCTGAGAGCTATGTTTAAATGCCGCTCATGAATGACAGAGGCAAGGGACACATATAATGCCCTAGTTTTCTTCTTTGTCTGCATCTTTTCCCACTTTTACAGACAAAGAAGAAGACCAGGGCATTATATCTGTCCCTTGCCTTTGACATTCATGAGCGGCATTTAAACCTTTTAAAGGGGAGTTTGGTATTGAAATAGCTCTGAAATAAGAGTATTTTGTCTCGTCTATTCGAGGCAAGGGACAGATATAATGCCCTAGTAATAGGACATTACCCTAGAGGCTGACCATAGATACATATGATCAGCGCCCAAGCCCACTCTTCACCCAAACTAAGACCAGGGAGGGCTTGGCTATGGCTTCTGATGACTCGACAGGTAGACTTATAGGCTCCCCCAAACCCAATCTTTCTTATATCACAAGGATGGTGAGGTTGCAAACACTTAAACGTGACTCGAATCCAGTCCGGCAGATCACCAGGCAAGTGCGTTTCCAAGAGTCCAAAACGAAATGTATTTTGCCTTCATTATAAACAATATTGTGGAGGGATGTTTCAAAAACAAGGCCCACACCCTGAATCACACCTACTGACAAGTGTCTCAACAAAACAAACTTTCCCCTTACGTTATCTAAACCAGACTCTTTAACAAAAGGTAAAAAAAAACTAAACATTCCCCTAAAACTATATTTCCTTATAGTCTAGAATATTCTAAAAAAAAAAAAAAACACCAGCAACCACACTTACAACTATAACCTTAAAACTATAGTAATCACTTAATACTAAAATAAACTGCATTCAATAAAATCTCAAAATAAATCACAAAAACTTAACACTAACAAAAAACCCCAACAAACAAAAACACTTTAACATATAATATAGGTGTGTGGACACCTTCGTCCACACAAGAGCTAACAGTCCTTTTAAGCCCAACGCCACAACTTCAGTTGCAACGCCACACTTTGGCAACACTGACTCTCAGTTAATACAAAAATGTATTAATTAATTTAGGTCGTGAGCGTTATCATCATCATCATATTCATCATCATCACACTAAACAAATTCAAAATCCGGTGATCAATAGGCCTTTCGTTTCAAAGAGCAGTCAAATGGAAATCCTTTAGAACAATCCAGGCCGTCAATACTATTTTCATTCAAACAATATTTTGTTCTCAAAAGGAATAAGTAATTCCAAGGAGGAATCACGGCCTGAAAATAAAAAAAAAAAAAAAAACACTTACAAACACTCCTAGCTAACTAAACTATCGCACTATAATAAAAGATAAATAATAAACTTTCTATTATTCACAATCACGACAAGCACATATAAACAAAACTTTACTTACTTTAAAAATAAATGATCGCTTCCAACGCTGGTCGAAATCAAATAAATATAGAAATCCAGCGTCCACACACAACCGCCTCTAGCAGCAGTCAAATCAAAAAGCCATTCACCCAAGACATTCACCACTGTCGTAACCTAGCTAAAAACATAAACAAACAATCTCATTTATACCAACAGTCTTTCTCACAACAAACAATCTGTAGAAAATATTTTATCGTGAACCAAAATTGGAGAAGTTGAAAGTGATTTCTTTTGTTGTTAAGTATAAGATAAGTATCAAGCTTCCTAAATATTATTCGTAATATTATGTTTATCATGTTCAAGTGTTGAGCGGGGCTGACTTTTGGTTCCTCTAAACAACCTTGTTACTAGTGATCTGTCGCCTAGGATTGTTTTATAAATTAAGGTGAACTGCTTGTTTACGCTGTTGTCCGAGAGCTGGAAGTTTTTGTCGAGGCGATCGGAGTTCCCAGGTCAGTTCTCAGGCAAAATCCTTGTTGTATGGTAGACATTTTTACAACTCTCGCTCATGGAAAGATAAACCCCTAGTGATACCGACACTATGCCACTCTGGGGGGCAGCAGGAGCAACAGTAATTTAGTGAAAGGCAGGAGTATTGAGGTGAGTCAGCCTTTTCACGTCTGAACATGAGTTGATCTGATACCCTAGCCATAATGATTTAATACATTGGATTAAATTAGTTCCCTTCTCAAGACCTTGTTAGAAATAAATCTCGGGATCAAAAGAAATTACGATTTTTCCAATTTTGTTATCGGTTTTTTTTTTTTTTTTTTTTTTACCGTTAAAAGTTTTGTTTTTACAATGTATTACCACTTTTATTGTGAATTCATCCATTGTTATTCGTGGATTACCACATTAGGCTATTAGCTATAAAGTTTTGTTTTTGGTGGATTACCACAGTTTATGAACAATGTTTGTGCTTTTAAATTTAAAAATCGAATTCCATCGAAGGTATTTTTAGTGAACGGATTCCCGTTTTGAGTTTTGTTTTTGTTAACACGGATTCCCGTAAGTGATTTAGTTTCCCTTTTACCTAAAAAGTTTTACAGGGAGTGTGTTTTGTGTTTTTCAGATCCTGAGAGACCTTATAGTCATTGGTAGGGGCTTGCTTCATATTGTTGTTTTCCGGTGAAGTAAGTTACTAACTTGAGAGAGGCAGGACAGCAATTAACCATCTTAGTTGTCTCAACCAGTAATTTTTATCCAAAATATTAATTAAATTAATATAACTGGACTTTTAAGAACTTTTTGCTTCATTTACCTCATTTTGTTTGTTTTTACCTTGCCATTGATAAAATATTGTGTATGGAACCCCTGGGGCGACTTGAGAAGAAATAGCTGCCTGCTGCCCTTCCTTCGGTGTTATTTAGTGTCGGTATCTTTGAGCATATATTTATTATATTTATTAAAGGTTACATGAAAATCGGTGTTTAAGGCCATAGTTACGTTCGGGACTTGCAGCAGTTAGGTTATTTGATATACGGTGATCTTAAAGTGCCTATTGAATTTTTTGCATTTCCTGGATTCGGATATAGGAACTTTATACTTAATCCGAAGTCGTTGGACGATTTGGCTGAATATAGTCCAGAAGTGACCGTTGAATTTTTGGGTGGAAACGATATAAAGGATAATGTGGATTTGAATATTGTTAAAGCAGATTGTGAACGTTTTTTTGCTATTTTGAGATTAAGGTTACCAAATTCAATATTTGTTGTTGCTCACATTGAAATTCGCCACTTGAAAAGTACTAATAGACACGGCACCCCTTCTGCAGATTTGTATAAGAAATTGGCTAGAAATTTTAATGAGTGGTTAGACCGTCAACCCTTTAAATGTAAGACTTTGTTGATTAACGGTTCGTCAAAACTTGATGACCCTAGCTATTTCAAAGCTGACAGCATTCATTTAAATAGAGGAGGTTTAAACTGTGTTTCAGTGGATCTATAATTGTTTATCAGACATTGTAAAAGCAAATTCCTAATTAAACATGGCGTCTGAATTAAAGATTTTGATTAGTTCCCGAAAATATATTCGCAAGTTAGTGACTGAATGTTATAATAAAAGGACTAATTATTGTCAGCTAACTGAATTGGAAAAGAATAAGATTAAGTCCGAGATACAACATCATATAAAATCGCTTAAGAAGTATAATAGTGAAATTCAAAAGCTCAAATGGTCTGAAGAGGAAGATGAAACATGGCTAAATGCCGAACTTGGTTCCTGTGAAAGTTATTTTGTTAAAATTAGGAAATGTACTGATGATCTTACACGAAATGTTACCCCTTCTAATGTTAGTGTTGATACTGCCCGAAGTTTGTTAAAGAGTCCCACTGCTCCGCTTCCAGAATTTCGTAGCCTAGAAGGGGAGGATCTATTGAAGTTTTTTAAAGATTTTGAAGACATAACGTCTATGTTCAAATATTCAGAATATGACAAATTTATTCTGTTAAAGCAGCAAATCAGTGGAAGGGCTTAGTACTTTTAGAATCATTAGAATCGGACAAGAAGGGTTATGTTCATGCCAAGAAATTACTAACAGAGGTTTTAGCATCTAAAGACCTCAGAATTTTAATACCATCAAAAAAATCTCTGAAATCAATATGAAATTAGAAAGTGATCAATTTGAATATATTTCACTGATAAGAAATCTAACTCAAGCAGCTGAAAGTTTGTCTCTGGGACGTGAGGATTTTTTGAGGTATTTTTCTGGCAGGGCTTAGATAATCGATTTAAAGTACACTTAACCCAGATTACTACTTCATCAAGGCTAACACTTGAAGGAAATTAATGATAATTTCTTTGAGGCCTGTGAAAGATTCAATGAGCAGAGTAAGAGGTCTAATATAGGAAATAAATTGCATGATAATCATAATCCTAGGAAGAATAGTGTTAGTTCCCTAAGAAAACCGTCAAATTTCTTTCCTTGTGTCTTGTGTACCACAGAAGGCAAACCTGCCTCGCATCCTACTTATAAATGTGAAATTTTTTTGGATGTTACCACTAAGCTTGACAAAATTCAATCTTTAAATGGGTGTTATAAGTGTGCAAGCTTGAGTCACACTTCTGATAAATGTAACTTTAAATTTGAGATGAAATGTAAGTTTTATAAAGCATGGCACTTTAGTTTCCTCTATAAGAATAGTAAAAAATCAGCCTCTACTAATGATGATAGAAAATCTGAATCTACTAAGACTTCCTCAAAAAAGGACAATAAGAATTCGTCAATGGAATCTAATAATAACGTAGTTATAATGGAGGCTCTTAAAAGTAATTTGGACTGTGAGTCCAGCATTCTCCCTACCTTTTCTTGTAGCATCCAAAACAGAAGCATAAGAGCATTGAAGGATGATGGAAGTCAGTCAAATCTGATTAGTGAGGAACTAGCCAATGCTTTGGATTTAAACGTATTACAAGCCAAGGTTGAATTGAGAATAAATGGTATCAATGTTTCTCAGAAATATACATCAAAACAAGTGGAATTTGAAATAATAATTGGTAATGCTATTCACAAAATAGAGGCATTATGTATCCTATCTATTAACATAAAGTTGAAATTAAAAGGTTTGGGCAAAGTGGTTTATGGCTTCCAGATGAAAGGGTATGCGTTGGTTGATGAGTTTCTAACGCCTAATAGTGATTGCATTGAAAATATTGATTTGCTTTTTGGAACTAAATCAGGATATTGTTTACCACTCTCAGAAGTAGATTTTGGTATGAATAGCAAGTCTATGTAAGCTATGACCCCGCTTGGTGTCCTTCTTAAAGGTGAAATTGACACCTTATTGAAGGATATTCCTTATCTACATCCGTCCTCCTCGGTTATAAATTGTCATCAGTATGTTACTGGTTTGGGTGTAAAGATAGATAAGCAATCTTCTCTGGATAAGTGTGATGTTGATTATCCAATTAATGTTTCAGAATTCAGTGTAATCAATGAAAAAGGTAATGTAATTCGTTCAGAGTTAGATAAAGCCACATATGATGTGCTTGCCAGTATTTGTAATAAATACATTCACTTGGACAATCAAGTTTATGATTTGGAAAATTCAGAGCTGCATGATCACCTTGTCAAATATTTTTTGGATCACACTATTCAGAATGAGGAGGGTAGATTAGTTATGCCACTTTTGTGGAATGCAAAAGTATCTCGTATGCTTGGTAAAAATTTTCATTTGGCAAAAGTTATTTTGGAATCTATTCTTAAAGAACTAAAGAGAAATCCATCTCATTTAGTTAATGAATGAAGCCCTAAAAGAACAGGAAAGGGTTGGAATAATAGAAAGGATTCCTAATCTTGATCAGTTTGTACATGAACACCCAGAACACTCTTTTTTGCCTCATATGGATGTGTTCAATTTGAATCGTGAAATTACCAAATGTAGAGTTGTGTTTCTATCAAACTTGTGTGAAAGAGACTCAACCAAGGGTCAGACAATAAGTCATAACCAGGCCATACATGCAGGTCCATGCCTAAATCAGAAACTTTCTTCATCATTACTACATTTAAGGTTTGATAAATAGTTAGTATGCTTTGATCTATGCAAAGCCTTTAACCAGATTGCATTAAGTGATGTTGATGTTAACAGACTGTTTTTTATGGTATAAAAATGTTGAGAAGGGAGATTTTACCATTGTTGCAAATCGAAATGTTAGGTTGAGCTTCGGCTTAAGATGTTCCCCAACTTTGTTGATGCTCGGTCTTTACAAGATTTTGATTTTAGATTCTGAGCATGATGAAAACCAGTTGCATGAGTTAAAAAGGTGCATTTATTCTTTGTCTTATATGGACAATTGTGCTTTTAGTGCAAATGAAATTGAGAATCTGCACTGGGCATATTCTGTGGTAGGATCTATATTTTCTCCTTATGGTTTTGATCTACAACAGTTCGTTACTAATGACGGGTCTCTACAGGGAGAAATAGATTCCTGCACAGGTTCTGAAACGGCAGATGTTGTTAAACTTCTTGGTATGCAGTGGAATCGAACACTTGATTGTCTGTTAGAAAATAAATTTCAGTTGAATGGTAAGGCTAAAACTAAGAGGGAAATTTTAAGTACCATCGCCTCTCACTTTGATCTTTTTGGTTTTACTGGACCCATCCTAAATCGAAGCAGATCATTTCTTCATGGTCTTCAGTGTGATAGAAATTTAGGATGGGACGATCAATTATCACCAGAGTTACGTAAAGAATGGCACAATATCGCTAATCAGGCCAATTCTACTCCTGATATTGCTATTGATAGATTTGTTGGACGTAGGGATGGAAAATTTCATTTGGCTGCTTGCTGTGATAGCTCTAAATTACTATATGGTGTTGTTGTGTACATCACTGATATTGATTCTATGTCGTAAAGTTTTGTCATGGCAAAAAATCGTATGATAAATAGACAGTTGGAAAGTAAAAGCATTCCATCTTTGGAGATGCAGGGAGTAGCCTTTGCAACGGAAGTGGTTTAAGATTTGTATAACGAATTAGCTGGACCATTATGCATAGGAAATGGTTTTAGATTTGTATAACGAATTAGCTGGACCATTATGCATCAATCCTTTGAATATTGTTGGCCTTCGTGTGTTTTCCGATAGTCAGGTAGCACTCTCTTGGTTGAATTCTTCTACTAATAAATTGTCAAAAATGCATAAACGGTCAGTTTTTGTGATGAATCGAATTCAGCATGTAGAGAACTTATGTACAAAACACCCAGTCCATTTTGCTTTTGTTGGAGGGAATGAAAATCCCGCAGATGCACTAACTCGTTGCCTTTCATATCGTAAGTTGATGCAAACCAATTTTTATTCTGGTCTTGAATGTTTTAAGGAAAAGGAAACCTCCCTATGCAGTGAAAAGGTAACTTATCATTTATTGTTCCAAATCCTTATGCAGAGTGCAAGCTGGATAATAGTTTGGAAACAGAGGAGTCTATGTGTACTAGTTCCAATGTTGTGGCCATGTCAGATGATTTTGAATATTTTCTTTCATTTGAAGAATTTTCCAGTTTTGATTTACATGTATCTATTCATGAGAAAATTATTCTTTTCGTAGAAAAGTTAAAGGGTCGTTTGAAAGCTAAGCACTCCAATAAATTTGCTCATTTAGAATTAAAGAGCAATAGTATACATGAAAGAGCTTGCAAGTTAGTTATACTACAGGATCAACGGACACATTTCCCTGAGGTTTTTACATATTTCAGCTGACCTACTCAAAGAAAAAAAAGACATGCCTAACATAGTAGGTCAGCTTAATATTTACGTTGACAACGATGGTTTGCTTCGAGTACGTAGCAAGTGTGACAAACTCATTCGGAGGCATGGTTTTCCTTTGTTGCTGGCTAAAAATAGCCATCTAACTTCCCTGATTGTGCACAACCTACACAAAAAGCTCAACCATATGGGATGTTACTCTGTTTTGTCAGAAATGAGAAAGCGGTTTTACATGCCGTCATATTTTTCAGTGGTTAAGAGAAACCTCAGAGAATGTGTTTTTTTGTCGTAGGTTCAAGTCAAGAACCATCAGTATTAATCAGTCTCCCTACAGGAAATGGAGAGTGTCACCACCTAATGTCCCCTTTAGATATGTATTTATGGATTTCATTGGCCCATTGAGCGTTAAACAACAGGGTAAGAAAGGAAAAATCTATCTACTATGTATCACTTAAATGTGGAGTAGAGCAGTTAATTTGATTATTTGTTCAGATCTTTCTGATAAAGAATTTTTTAGAGCCTTTCAGATTCATTGTTTCCAGTTTGGAATCCCTGAATATTGTATTAATGACATAGGCTCCCAATTAGTCTCTGCCTCTAATTAAATTATTGACTACATCAAAGATCATGAGACTCAGTCATATTTTGAACACAATGGGGTCCAATCTTTAAAGTTTGAACAATTTGTCAAGGGTCATAGTCAGTTAGGTTCGATGGTGGAAGTATGTGTTAAACTTGTTAAAAGATTGATCTATGGAGCTATTGGTAAGAATGTCTTAGAATACCATGATTTTGAGTTCTTAATTCTACAAGTCATTCATTTAGTCAATCGTAGGCTAATAGCATTTAAAGAAGCTTTAAGGGATCAGATCGGCGATGACATTCCAGAACCTATCACCCCAGAAAATTTGATTCACGGGTATGATCTGATATCGGTTAATATAATTCCCGAATTGCATGGGGGGAGAGACCCTGACTGGATTCCTGAAAATTATTCTCAATCAAAGTTCAAGCAAGATTACAATTAATTGCAAAAGGTGAGAAACAATTTAGTTAAACTATATCAGGAAGAATTTATTGCTAATCTAATACATCAAGCTGTAGATGTCCCTGATAGATACAAACCAGTCACTCATAATAAGATCTCGCCTGGAGATATTGTACTAATTAAAGAAAATTTCACCAAGCCAAATAACTACCCGATGGGCGTTGTAAAAGAGATTATTACAAATACTTTGGGTGAGGTTACTGGTGTCACTGTCCTTAAAGGGAAAACCCAAGAACTTGTGAAGAGACATTCGTCAGTCATTATCCCACTTCTCACCCGGAAAGATGAAATTCCTTATGATTCTAAAGTTGATGTACAGGAGTCTCAAGTACCCAAGGATACTAGAGTTAAACGCCAGGCTGCTATTGACAGCTCGGAGTGGACTAGAAAAATCTTGGAAGCTTAAAATGATTTATCTGTTTCGGGTGAATAAAAAGAGACTCTAATTGTAAATAGTTAGTATATAGAGTATTTGGTTGGGCATTCAACTGTGAATAATGTCATGTTATATCTAAATTTTAATATACCTTTGTATATTGAATGTATTAAATATTCTTTTGTAATTTAATGTTTCAACTTTTCTTGTTTTGGGGATCCTATTTATCATGAGTTTCTGTATTCAATTTATTTAGTTTATATAAATAAATTGAATCCCCTTCCCCCAGTGTAGAAAATATTTTATCGTGAACCAAAATTGGAGAAGTTGAAAGTGATTTCTTTTGTTGTTAAGTATAAGATAAGTATCAAACTTCCTAATTATTATTCGTATTATCATGTTCAAGTGTTGAGCGGGGCTGACTTTTGGTTCCTCTAAACAACCCTGTTACTAGTGATCTGTTGCCTAGGATTGTTTTTTAAGGTGAACTGCTTGTTTACGCTGTTGTCCGAGAGCTGGAAGTTTTTGTCGAGACGATCGGAGTTCCAAAGCCAGTTCTCAGGCAAAATCCTTGTAGTATGGTGGACATTTTTACAACTCGCTCATGGGAGGATAAACCCCTAGTGATACTGACACTATGCCACTTTGGGGGGGCAGCAGGAGCAACAGTAATTTAGTGAAAGGCAGGAGTATTGAGGTGAGTCAGCCTTTTCACGTCTGAACATGAGTTGATCTGATACCCTAGCCATAATGATTTAATACATTGGATTAAATTAGTTCCCTTCTCCAGACTTTGTTAAAAATAAATCTCGGGATCAAAAGAAATTACGATTTTTCCAATTTTGTTTTTACAGTGGATTACCACTTTTATTGTGAATTCATCCATTTTTATTCGTGAATTACCACATTAGGCTATTAGCTGAAAAGTTTTGTTTTTGTTGGATTACCACAGTTTATGAACAATGTATGGATCGGAGTTGTGGGGAATGAAAGTGATGGAGAGACAGAAATTGAATGTGTTTGAGATGAAGTGTCTAAGGAGTATGGCTGGTGTATCTCGAGTAGATAGGGTTAGGAACGAAGTGGTGAGGGTGAGAACGGGTGTAAGAAATAAGTTAGCAGCTAGAGTGGATATGAATGTGTTGAGGTGGTTTCACCATGTTGAGAGAATGGAAAATGGCTGTCTGCTAACAAAGGTGATGAATGCAAGAGTTGATGGGAGAAGTACAAGAGGAAGGCCAAGGTTTGGGTGGATGGATGGAGTGAAGAAAGCTCTGGGTGATAGGAGGATAGATGTGAGAGAAGCAAGAGAGCGTGCTAGAAGTAGGAATGAATGGTGAGCGATTGTGACGCAGTTCCGGTAGGCCCTGCTGCTTCCTCCGGTGCCTTAGAATGACCGCGGAGGTAGTAGCAGTAGGGGATTCAGCATTATGAAGCTTCATCTGTGGTGGATAACGGGGGAGGGTGGGCTGTGGCACCCTAGCAGTACCAGCTGAACTCGGTTGAGTCCCTTGTCAGGCTGGGAGGAATGTAGAGAGTAGAGGTCCCCTTTTTGTTTTTGTTTCATTTGTTGATGTCGGCTACCCCCAAAAATTGGGGGAAGTGCCTTGGTATATGTACGTATGTATGATGAACAATGTTTGTGGTTTTAAATTTAAAAATCGAATTCCATCGAAGGTACTTTTAGTGAACGGATTCCCGTTTTGAGTTTTGTTTTTGTTAACACGGATTCCCGTAATGATTTAGTTTCCCTTTTACCTAAACAGTTTTACAGGGAGTGTTTTTTGTTTTTCAGATCCTGAGAGACATGATAGTCATTGGTAGGGGCTTGCTTCATATGGTTGTTTTCCGGTGAAGTAAGTTACTAACTTGAGGGAGGCAGGACAGCAATTAATCATCTTAGGTCTCTCAACCAGTAATTTTTATCCAAAATATTAATTAAATCAATATAACTGGACTTTTAAGAACTTTTTGCTTCATTTACCTCATTTTATTTGTTTTTACCTTGCAATTGATAAAATATTGTGTACAATCAATACACTAACTACCTTTCACTCGCTGACAAAATCTCTCTCTCTCTCTCTCTCTCTCTCTCTCTCTGGATTTGGCAAACAAAAAATAAATAAAAATAAAAACAAAAATAATCCTCCACAATATCTAATTGCACTTCACAACTTTCCTTCTTTAAAATATATTCTCAAAACCATCCACACTGCCAACCTGTCAATTCTATCTTTAAAAAGTTTTTCACGGTTTGTGCATTCTTGCAAAAACATTTGATCCATCATTATCTCCCGATCTCCACTGTTCTTTTAACTATCAGATCCATAACTAAAATTTAAGTTTACTTTCTATATACAAACTTTATCATATACCTTTCCTGGCATACTAAATAATCTTATGCCCCATAATTATTACAGCCGCCAATATAATCTTTACCTTTGCACACTCCAAAAGTTATTTTTCTAATATATCATAAACCATTTCCTCGGCCAGATAAAAAAAAAAAAAAATTCAAAAGCAGGTTAGCCAATCGATCACAATTCCTCACAAATAATAATATCTTCAAAACTTGGTATCTTTCCATTCTATAACTTCCAAGTAGCAATCTTTACGTCCTTAAAACTTTCTAGAGAATTCTTACACCATTTACCGATAAAATTCTTTTATTATCTGCATTGAATTAAATATCACTATGCTCCTTACGTAAGACAGGACTGTATCAATTTGTGAATTTTTTTTTTGCGTAAATTATTTTAAAAACTATTACAAATATGCATTCATACATATATATTCACAGACATACATACACTCATTCTTGGATATATATATATATATATATATATATATATATATATATATATATATATATATATATATATATATATATACACGCACACACACACACACACATATATATATATATATATATATATATATATATATATATATATTTGGGCTCAGGCCATGTCGTCCTGATGGAAGTTCCTTATTAGTAGCTTCCTAGGGTATATTTGACTACAATGATATTCCCAGAGAATTTTACCTTAAGGTACCCAGAATTCTAACTCTGGAGCGAATATCCCTAACTAATCCTTATTATAGGGATAACGCAAAATATCATAGGACGTGTTCTTGACACGCCACACAGCTATCTTCACCCCGAATAGCGTTAACGCTTTGAGAGGGAAAAGTGGCAAGAAAACGAAGGGGAGCCGTTATTAAGATACCTCTCCTCATTGCTTTGAGTCTTTATATGACGTCATCATCGGCGCCATGTTATTCCTTATCTTGTAACTCTGTAGCTCGGTGATTTCCCTTGTGCTCGCTCGTATTTTGGATTTATTTCTCCATTATGATGGTTTCACCAGCCTCTTCTGCCTCTGAAAAGTTGAGCATTATCTTTACTTTGCATAAATGTAAGCTCTTGCCCGTTTTAATTTGGATCAAAGTTAAATTAACGTAAACGAGAGCTGTTGCGTAACCGGAGGCGTCATGGGCGCTGTCGTTCGCTATGCACGAGTCATTTAGTTAGCCAGAACGACTTTTCCGGTTTATTAGCTTTAATAAATTCAGCTATTTAGCCTTCCTACTGGAAATTCTTTATATTATGCTGGTAGTATTTTTCAGTTTCGGAGATTTAGGTAAACGATCCTTGCTTACGCTAGGCTTCTTAGCCTAGGCATTTTGCTTTTAGTACTTTCATGCCTGATATAATAGATTTTCCTAGTGTGATAATTTTATTGAAGCCTTAGGCATTAATTTATACATGTAAGATATTTACTGAATAAATTTTCCTCTTCCAAAGATAGTATACGAAAGAGTTTCGGTGATTTAGGTAATCTATTCTCACTGCGCCTAGGCTAGTAGCCTAAAGGGCTTTAGTATACTTTTGTACACATCCCTGGTTATTGTTTTCTCCTATGGAGGTCTAAGAGCAATCCCTTTTCCCTCTGAGTTAGCCTAGGCTTAACCCTAGTTAGTTTTGCCTCGAATAGTATTCGGGTAAAACTAGGTTAGGGTGTATCTGTCCTTGTGCTGTAACCGGAGAGTCTGGTTTTTGGATTTGGTCAGAACCTCAGAGTATTCTGTCTGTGGTCGGTAGCTGACTAGCAAGGTGAATAGAGTTTCTTTGCTAGGTTAGACTGCTGACATAGGAGGCTAGACCTCCTTAGGCCACACCTGAAGGTTTCTGTACGATATGATTCCTTCTCCCTGTGGCTTAGCAGACTAGTCCTGTGCCGTTTAACCCTAAGTTGAAGAATAGAGTTCTTCCACTGCTTAGGGGAAAATGGCACTAAAACCTCGTTCCTTCATTGTTTGAGGGGCATGGAAGATGCTGCCAACCTCTTTCTGTATTGGTCTACCTTAAGCTAAGAATAAGCTTTTTAGACACTGGGGTAGCCCTAATATTGGAACGGAGTTTTGTTAGGTGAGGTAGGACAGGCTTTAGGGCCAGTTCCTTCCACACCTTATAGGACCCTCATCCCTCCCACTCTGTCCTTTAGTGATGGCCTAGCCATTACAAACCCTTGGCCATCGTCCTACAATCGACCTGAGAGTTGGTAGGCTGTGGGACTGGCCTGGGCTTCTGCCGGCCGGCACATTCATGCCGGGCGGCAGAAGCTTCTTCTCTGTTGAGTGTTCTTCAGACCTTCCTTGGTCTGCCATACATATATCTGCTGGTAGAGCCCGGCAGTGTTATGGATGGATGGAAGCTTGAATGTTACATTCTCCCCTTCCATTTGATCCCACATTCTGGATAGAAGGTAGTGAGGCAGTGCCCTCTCTCAGTCCTTAGATCCATGCTTTCTCTTTTGTATTATCTAGTACCATTGGGTTCTCATCTGCCGGCTTAGTGGCCGGCAGCCGGGTGGGTTACAGATCACTGGTTTGATAATTATTCGTCGGCCAGCATAGATTGCCATCAGCCAGCAGCCGGCCGGCAGCTAACTGCACACCAACTATTCTGCCGGCTACTACGACTAGTGGCTGGCAACCAGGGTGCAGTCAACTGCCGGCATATTACCTATTGCCGGCCGGCACCCAGTAACCAGTGATGTGCCGCCCATTAGTCCCAAAGGTAGTATACCATGGCATTGCACCCAGGTACTAGCTGGCCGGCACTACAGTATATGGTTATACAGTAGCCAGTATAATTGTGGTATAGTGCATACTACAAGTAGAAAACTACAGTATAGATCATACTGTAACCCAAAATTTCTTTTAATATAATTGTGAGACCGTACAATATAAAGAAATTGAGTTATTTCTTTAAATAATTTAGAATCCTCGATATTAAAATATCTGGAATTTAGCGTTGAAATACACTTACATATTCTTATAAGATAAGAAAATTCCAAAGGTTTTCTAGAATAGAATTACCCACAGTTTTAATGTTGTGGGTGGTCACAGCAATTGGCTGGCCAGGAAGCACATTGTATGTGTCTTTCCTTTTTCATTTCTAGCTTATCTATACTAAGCTATATACAAAATAACGAATTGTATACTAAATTTTGTGAGTTTTTCACTGGATACTTATTGGAATCTCTTCTCTTTACAGGAGGACCAGCCCAAGTGCGGGAGTATGTTTTGTAACGTCCACAGTAAGAACTTCAGCGGACATGAGCTATGCAGGAAGCACGCACGCTGCGCAGTCACCAAGGGTGATCTGAAGTATTGGGACCCTCAGGTATGTGACATTTGTTCAAACTTGATTACTGAGGCATTTGACACCCCTAAGTCGGCGGAGTCAAGGGATGCAGCGAGGGAAAAGCTGCGTAGATGGGTCGGGGGTTTTCAAAAGAATACCACGGGGCCTTACCTTCCAAGTAAAAAGATGCGGGCCTATCTTTTCCCCAGGGCATCTTCGGATGCAGTTATCCCCCAGCCTCATTCAAAGATCTCCTGCGTCCAGATTCTGGTAGAGTCGGATGTCTCGGATGCATTGAAGGACATCCAACTTGACGACAGGATGTCAGAAGTGTCAGAGGACACAGAAAAGGACCTTCTTGCTGAAGGCCATGAGGAGGAGTCGAATGTGGCTCCTGAGACCGAGGAAGAAGAGGTTGACGAAGTGTCAATCTCGTCGGTTCCTGCCCCAGAACCAGTTCCCTCAACATTGTCTGCTCTTGCAGCTGAACTGGGAAGAACTCTGTCTTCAATCATGGAAATGATCCAGCAAATGCAGAAGAAGAGTGACGAAAAGGAAGCTGCGATGAAGCTGGAGATGCGTAGACTCAAAGCATCACGCGGGCCTCAGAAGAAACTTAATGTAAAGGATCTTCCTTTATGTTCAGATGTGAACCCGTGGCGGTATGCAGAACACATGCCGATGACGACCGGGAAGATTGTTATCTCAGAGAAGCTGGGCTCAGTCCCCATTGAAGAGGTGGAATTCTGGCCCAACTTTGAGTCGTACCCGGACTGCTATGTCCGTTTGAAGAAGGAACCGGCCTCAAAAGGAGGAAACGGAGCCAAAAGAGGTCATAGTGTTTGACCACTCTAAAGCACAGGCTTTACTGGGTAGTTCAATGAAAGAGAGGGGCTTCACTAACTCAAAAACGCCAGCATTGAGTAAGAAGCACCCCTCCTTTGTGGCTTCTCCATCTAGAGCCTTTCCCTTTATGGAAAATGGGTACAAGGCAGCCTTAAAGGCTATTGAGGCAGGGCTACCATGTCCTTCACTAGACGAGTGTAGGCCCTTATCCCTGACTTTGCCTGTGGACCAAAAAGACTGGAAGGACGTCCATCTTACCTTCTCAGTCGGTATTAGGTTAACGTAAAATTATTTCTTTGGTTTATTTAAATCAGCCTTGTTTTCTTTTAAGTTAAAGTATTTTTGTTGAGTTTGTTTACTATTATGTTAATGTAGGTTAAGTGGCTCTACGATTGTTGGATAGTGTTTTTGCGCCTCCTCCTCCTCCTTTGTGTATTAGTGAACTATCGTTTTAACGATTGTTATTCTTTTTGCTTTGAGTGTTGATAAACGCTGGGAAGGTGATGAGTGGACAAGGTCGACCGGTGAATGCAGTTCGGGTCTTGACAAGCTCTTACCAACACTATTTCCCGTCTCAGCATTCATTGTGACTTGGAGGACGACTTTGACTATTACCTTCGCACTTCTGTTGAGTGTCTAGCAGATGCTCTGTCATCTGCGACGGTAGTTTTCTGCCACTTGTTCCCGTCAGAGGATTTGTATGGGATTTGTGTCGACGCTGTTTCCCAACACTGAATTTGGATTTTACTAGCTGTATTCATCCAGTCCAGCTGTATACGGGTGTGAGAGCAAACTGGCTCGTGAGGTGATACGTAGGGAGGTTGACGCCAGGTAAGACGAATTATCGTTCTTCTTGTATAGGGAAGTGTGTTGCCCTTCAATGACTGGCGTACAGTTTTACCCTTCCGTTTAGCGGCTTGATGGACTAAGTACGGCCCTGAATTCAACTTCTCCACTTGAGGTGAAGTTGTGTATATTATTAATTTTGTCTATTTCTATATGTACGAGTTTAATTGTTATATGTTGTGTATCTATGTTTAATTCTGCATTGTTTAGTTTTGTAAGGTAGGTAGGTATATTAAGGGTTTCATTGTTTTCATCTCTTACTTCCTTCTACCTTATTATTATTAGGATTATTGATTATTCTGGCTAGCCTTATTCCCCTGTTTGGATCCACCTTGTTATTATTAAATGTTTTCTCTATCATGATTTTCTTCTCTTTAGGGTTTAGTTTATTATCTTGAGGTTTTCTTGTGAGTTTCGAGAATTATATTTTTTTCTTTTAAGTGTTGTGTATAATTAAGTGTATTTAATCTCACAAGGTTGATTTAAGTTATTATTCTTGTTTATAATAAATATTGTTAAGTTTTCTTGCGTCTCTGTTTTCGTCTTTCCTTACCCCTGAAGTACATTTACCGACTACTATCCTTGAGAATGTAAACATCTTAAAAGAACCTACGTTACAACGAGAGAGGTTGTAACAGTCGGAAAGTTGGAAGCAGACATTGCCGGACGTCAGTTCGGTGAAGACCTTCCAAAGTTGTCTGAATTTCTCTTGCGCAGGGAACAAGAGACAAAAGAAAGACTTGCTGCATCTATGTTCCTCCAGACTACCTTGGAGATGATGGCAAGTGATCCCCAGAACCCAGACATGTTTATGGTAGTGGCCAAAACCCATCTGGCCACTGCAACCAAAGACATGTATAGCTTCATTAAGGCCAGAAGGGCTTGTAGGGAGTTCGTGTTCGCCTCGGCTGCGGTGAGACATGAACCCAGGAAGCTAATCTCATCCAGTATTTGGGGAAAGGACCTCTTCCCGAGTGAAGTGGTCAAGGAAGTAGTAGATAAAGCTGCCACGGAGAACAGGAACCTTCTCCAGAAGTGGGGTTTATCACTCAAGTGGAAGTCTTCCCCGGATGAAGGTCCCCAACCTAAGAGGAAAACGAAGAAGCCTAGGCTACCCTCTCGGCCGGCCAAACAATACAGACAACAGCAACAACAGCAACAATTTCCTACGACCGCGGTACCACAGATGGTGGCACAACCTCCAACCACTTTCGACCGAAAACTAGAGGATCAGCTAGAGGTGCCTCTAGACGCTCCTCAAGAGGAAGGGGATACAGAGGAGGACGCGGTCAAGGAGGCAAGTCCTCTGGTCCACAGCAAAAGTGAGATGCTCCCGGTAGGAGGGAGACTGTACTCATTTCGGGATCGTTGGACCTTCGATCCCTGGGCCCACAGCCTGATCAAGAACGGACTGGGTTGGAGCTGGAACATCGCTCCACCATCATTCCCTCAATTCTTCCAACACTCCACCCCCATTCTGGAAGAATATGTGCGGGAACTCTTGGAGAAAAGAGTAATACGGAGAGTAAAGTCCATCAAGTTCCAAGGAAGGCTATTTAGTGTTCCCAAGAAGGACTCAGACAAATTCAGAGTCATTCTGGACTTGTCACCACTCAACAAGTTCATAGTAAACTCCAAGTTCAGGGTGTTAACACTTCAACACATAAGGACCCTGTTGCTCAAATGGGCGTACACTGTCTCGATAGACATGGCGGATGCCTACTGGCATGTCCCAGTCAATCGTCAACTTTCCTCCTACCTAGGTTTCAAGCTACAAGGAAGGCTTTACACCTTCAGAGCCATGCCCTTCGGGCTAAACATATCCCCAAGGGTATTCACAAAGCTTGCAAATGCAGCCATTCATCAATTACGCCTAAAAGGTGTCCAAGTAGTGGCCTACCTGGACGATTGGCTGGTGTGGGCAGCATCCAAGACGGAATGCATGCAAGCTTCCAAGAAAGTAATCCAGTTCCTGAAACATCTGGGATTCAAGATCAACACCAAAAAGTCTCGACTATCTCCAGCTCAAAAGTTTCAATGGTTGGGAATCCACTGGAACTTAGTCACACCGACTTTCCATTCCACTGAAGAAAAGGAAAGAGATAGCAGGATCTGTCAAGAGATTTCTGGAATCCGATCGGATATCAAGACGCCAACAGGAGATTGTGCTGGGCTCTCTACAGTTTGTTTCAGTGACAGATCCAGTGCTATGAGCACAGCTAAAGGATGCAACAGGAGTCTGGAGAAAATACGCATCAAACGCTCGAAGAGATCTGAAAAGACCATTTCCGACTCGACTGCGATCGCTTCTCAAGCCATGATCAAAAGCCAAGCACCTGAAGAAATCAATACCTCATCAACCACCTCCACCCTCAGTCATCATCCATACAGACGCTTCAAAGGAAGGATGGGGAGGTCACTCTCACCAACGGAAAGTCCAAGGAGCTTGGTCCAATCTATTCAAGACCTTCCATATCAACATTCTGGAAGCCATGGAAGTCTTTCTTTCGCTAAAGAAATTATCTCCTCGTCACTCGACCAACGTAAGACTGCTCCTAGACAGCGAGGTGATAGTGAGATGCCTGAATCGTCAAGGTTCGAGATCACCTCAAATCAATCAAGTGATGTTGGCCATCTTCCGCTTAGCGGAAACGAAGAGATGGCACTTATCAGCAGTTCACCTCCAAGGATTCTGCAACGTGACGGCGGACGCTCTATCCAGGTTTACACCGATAGACTCAGAATGGTCTCAAGACGAAGGATCGTTCTCCTTCATCTTACGTCAAGTCCCAGAACTGCAGATCGACCTCTTTGCGACGAGCGACAACAAGAAGCTACCTCGTTACGTGGCCCCATACGAGGACCCTCTAGCGGAAGCAGTGGACGCAATGTCCCTCGATTGGATCGGACGCAATGTCCCTCGATTGGATCAGAAGGTCCAGGATTTACCTGTTCCCTCCACCCAACCTTCTACTGAAAGTCCTCAACAAGCTGAGATCATTCAGGGGAAAAGCTGCGATAGTGGCTCACAAGTGGCCCAACAGCGTCTGGTTCCCTCTAACGTTAGAACTGCGACTGACGTTGGTCCCATTGCCGGATTCAGTTCTGACTCAATGGGTGCAGAAGTCGACAGTCTTCGCTTCATCAGAGAAAACCCGAAACCTTCATCTCATGATTTTCTCTCCTTACTGGGGAAGAAGAGATTCGGGATCTCGAGAGACAGCATAAACTTCTTAGAGGTATATAAATCTAAATCTACCAGAAGACAATATGAGTCGTTGATTGTATGCCTTCCAGGTTGACTTCTCCAATGAAATCTTCAACAAGATTCCTAAGGCCTGTGCTAGACTCAGGCCGGCAGTACCTCCGAAACCCATTTCGTGGTCTCTGGATAAGGTTCTTCACTTCACATCTACGCTGAACAATGAAGATTGCTCTCTGAAAGATTTAACCCAAAAAGTTATATTTCTATTTGCACTAGCCTCGGGTGCCAGAGTTAGCGAAATAGTGGCCCTCTCGAGAGATGAGGGTCATATTCAGTTCCTAGAAGGGGGAGAACTAAATCTTTTTCCAGACCCAATGTTTCTCGCCAAAAATGAGCTACCTACCAAAATGTGGGGTCCCTGGAGAATCTGCCCTCTGAAGGAAGATGTCTCTCTATGTCCAGTAGAGTGCCTAAAGGTCTATCTTCGTAGAACTTCGGACTTTAGGGGAGGACAGCTTTTTAAGGGAGAATCCTCAGGTTCAAATTTACCTCTGAAACAACTAAGGGCGAAGATCACCTACTTCAATCGCAGAGCGGATCCGGACAGTACATCCGCAAGTCACGATCCGAGAAAAATTGCCTCTTCCCTGAACTTTTTCCATAATATGGACTTTGAAAGTCTTCGCTCGTACACTGGCTGGAAGTCATCCAGAATATTTTTTAGACACTATGCGAAGCAAGTAGAGGAACTGAAGAGGTTTGTGGTGGCAGCTGGTAGTGTTCTAAAACCTGTTGCTTAATTCTGCAAGGAACAGTGAAAACTAATTGGGACAATTAAGGGTGTACGTGTGGTCCCTTGATGGTACAACATGCTAATTGAAAGGTCACCAAGGTGCCCTTACGGACTGTTCCGAATACAAAAGGTGAAATAAGCATAATGCATAATACGTGTGCCGTGCATTTCTACGCAAGTGTGAATGGACAGTAATAACAGAAATTAATGAAAATTTATTAATATTTTCGTTTTCAGTGGCATTAATACGTTCCCTTTTCAGATGAAACAAATATTTCTTGTATTACTGTTATCTTTATGCTTTAATTTATTTCATTCACATTTTATGTTATTCTATAAAATGCAGATTGAACTATACATTTTATTGTTTGTCAAGTCCAATTTAATAAAGATATGTTGAGCATTCCTTATAACCTTTGTATATTGCATGATAATAAAAGAAAATCTATAAGATTGTTCCTTCATGTAGACAAACACTCCTTGACTTTGGCCTTTACATATGACAGGCCAGTATACTCTGAATGTGATGCTGACTGATACTAATGTTGGTTCCTAAATAGATAGAAACATTTTGTCGGTACATACGTCGAACTCTGTACACCGGGGTGGTGTCAGTATTGCATACGCACATGGGTGAGTTTCCAATACAAGCTTTGTTTTACAAGGTATAAGTTGAGACCAATATACTGGTTTGTTTGCTAAGGTATTGTGGAGGATTAATTTTTGTTTTATATTTATTTTGTTGTTTTTGGCAAATCCTGAGAGAGAGAGAGAGAGAGAGAGAGAGAGAGAGAGAGAGAGAGAGAGAGAGAGAGAGAGAGAGAGAGAGAGAGAGTAGTTAGTGTATCGATTGTTTGTTGTTAGAAAGACTGTTGGTAAAAATGAGATTGTTTGTTTTTGATTTTAGCTAGGTTACGTCAGTGGTGAATGTCTTGGGTGAATGCTTATTTTGATTTGACAGCAGCTTAAGGCAGTTGCGTGTGTAAATTCTGGATTTACTTCATTATTATTTTACCAGCGTGGAAGTGTTTATTTATTTAAAAAGTAAGTACAGTTTTGTTTATATTTGCTTGTCGTGATTGTGAATGATAGAAAAAATTTATTATTCATCTTTGATCATAGTGCGATAGTTTAGTTAGCTAGGAGTGTTCGTAAGTGTTTTTCTTTTTTATTTTGGCAGGCCGTGATTCCTCCTTTGAGAGAGATTTTTTTTGTTGAATTAACTGTTGATGACCTGACCTGGAACTGATCATATTTAGCCTGTTTTTTGGATTGACGATTGTCGATGACCAGGCCTGTTTATCAAGATTGTGTATGATGATGATGACGATGATGATGATCCTGATGATGATTCTGATGATGATATTAACACCTGTGACTCAAGGAGTTGAGGCCGTTATGGCAAATTAAGAGAGACTCCTGTTTACCATATAGTGGTAGTTTGCCTATAAAAGATTGTTGTCCCTTGTGTGGACGAAGGTGTCCACTCAGAAATATATAAAACATTTCTGTTTATGTTTGTGGCTGTGGTAAATTTAGGTTAAGTTTTGTCAGAGTTTATTTTTAAGCTTTATTTATTTTGAGGGTTTATTTGATTGTGGATGGTTTTGGTTTAAGCGTTTAGTATTAAGAAATATAGTATTAAGGTTATGTTTTGTTTTCATTTCCCTTCTGTCCAAGAGTCCAGTTGATAACGTAAGGGGAAAGTTTGTGTTGCAGAGACAATTGTGTGGTAGAGTGATTCAGGGTGTGGGGGTTGTTGTTGCAACATCCCGCCACATTATTTTGGCGCCGGAACAGGGACTGCCGAGGTGGGATTGATAGATGGACTCTTCGACGAAGGACTGATAGGATAAGAAATTAGATTAATGTTAATGACAATGGAAGGCAAATTAAAGGCTTTGGAGGAGGAATTGCGGCATTATAAAGAACGGGAGCAGAAGTTGATAGTTGAGAGAGGTTGCTAGTAGAGAATGAGAGGTTGAACTGTGAGAATGAGGCAATGCAGAAGGAGCTTAGGGAGTTGAAGGGAACTGTAGAGAGAGTGGAAGAGGGTGTTGAAATAAGGATGCGTGAGAATGAGGAACAAATGGAAGCTATGATGGGGAAAGTAATGGGAATGATGAAAACTTTCATGGGTGAAGGCGCAGTCGGAGGAATGGCCTCTACTACAGGTAAAGGGTTGCTGGTGGAAGAAAAGATTAAGGTAAGTGATAATGGGAAAGGAAGTGATAGTGATAGTAATAGTGATAGTAAAGTTAAAGGGACTAGGTATAGTAAGGATGAACAGAAAGGTGAGAGGAAGGATGAAAGGAAAGGTAGAACTGATGTGAAGAAAGAGAAGAAAAAGTGTCAGGATGAGAGCAAGGATGATCGTGAATGGGTGAAAGTGGTGAGTAAGAAAAGGGCTAGGAAGAGTATGATCAAGGATAGGAGTATGAGTGTGGAATTAGATTCCTTATATTCTAGCGAGGAAGTAGGAAACAAGAGGGAAGGTAGCAGTGATGATAGCAGTGAGAATGAACGTGATGTGTAAGACTGTGTTTATGAGAGAGGTACCTCAGTGTGAAAGGTTCAATGAACATAGTAGTAGGGATGTATACGAGTTTTTCAAGGAGTATGAGAGGTATTGTCAGGATAAGTATGGTGATAGTAAGAGAGTTTGGGCTAGGGAGTTAGGAGAATATCTGACTGGGTATTTGTTGACGATGTATGGTGTGATAATGAGTGTAGGTGACGTTCATTATGAAAGTGTGAAAAAAAGAATAATTGAGCAGGTAAAACATATGAAAGGGAGTGTTAGGTATAAGCGTAAGAATGATTTTGATGAGGCACGGATGAATGCAGGAGAAGCTATATCAATGTATGTATGTAGGTTGGAAACGTTAGCTAGGAAGAAGTATGGGGATGAAGGCATAAATGAGAACAAGGAGTTAATGAGGAAGTTTTTGGCGACAGTACCTGAGAATGTGTGTGAATTTATTAATTTGAAATGGAAGGAGAAAATGAGATGGACGCAAGAGAGATTGACATGGGATAATATACTAGAGATACTTGAGGATTATGAGTTAGATAGGTGCATGAAAGAAAGTAAATTTTTGAGAGTAAGAACTGGAATGGGAGAAAGTGTAATAGAATTTGATAGTTATAAGGATGCAATTTTGAGAGGGCCCATGAGGATTGCTGATCAGGTAATAGATAGGAGTGTTAGGGCAAGTAACGGAGGAACTGTGCAAGCAAATGGTGGATTTAGGCAGGGTAATTGGCGCAATAGGGATAGGAGTGTGAGTGCGCAGCGAGGTAGGTCAGGTAGTTGTATCCGTGAAGAGAAGTGTTATAGATGTGGGAAAGTGGGACACATATCGTTACTTATTACGGTCAAACAAGCAACAACATATAATGACTTCAGTCATTCACAAAAATTACTAATTACCAGATTCGTTAAGAGAACTCAAGACCCTTTCTCTACATTAGGAATTCATTGCGTTGTGTTACAAAGATAAATGGTCATACTATATTCTATTGAGCTTTTGCCCCAATTACTACTTACTTGGTTTCATATGAAGTTCTTACCGAGTTCGGATTACAATAGGCACGGGTAAACCACGATACCACATATGAATATTTGATTTTACCCAGTCACGGAATCCCACGCACAGATATGCATATCCCTAGCGAATTATCCCATCCAAGGTAACTAAATATTATATGATACTCATCCAAACTTCGGTTGATTAATTCATCCACTTCATTAAATGCTGGGAAGGAACGGCTTCGTTAATCAAATGAAATTCTCTTTATCCTGATTAAGTCCACTGAAGACTACACTACATACGTTGAGAAGTGACAGGCAGCAACTGTCGCCGTTCGCTCTGTTGCCTTTGTCGTAAAAATAATGCGTTCGCTCTCTCTCCCAAAGTCACGACTTCCGCTTCGTTCGCTCACGACAAAAGAAAACAACAAACGAACGAAACCAACTATTCAAAGCAAACCGAACGAAACTATTCAAACAACTTACATCGCATTGTTAACCACTTATACAACTATTCACAAGACAATATTCCTTGGTAACAATGCTTATTACAATTAAATATAAACAAAACCTTCATTTGTACAGAAACCTGCACATTTCCACTTAACGCAATGTAATATAAAAGAACATTTTCCATATACAATATGAACATAGATATTCAATAACAATTGATTTCCCATGTCGTTATTGTAAGTAACGACATATTCCCCGCCACAAAAGTTATAATATACAAGTATTTACAACAGTCCCTTTTGAATCAAATCTTTTCTAGTTTCTGCAGCCACCCAAGCAGCCTTCCTGGATGGTCGGGTACTCACTTCAGGAATTTTGGCAGGATCAGGAGTCTCAACTTCTTGCCATAACTCTGACGGGTACAACTTCACAATGGGACGCATGATCTGGCCATGGGAGGTTTTGAGGGTAGCTACCCTAACTACATTGTCAGACCCCACATGCACCTGAATCACCTGTCCCAGCTTCCATTTGTTTCTTGGCCCTTCATCATGTACGAGGACGACATCTCCTATTTTGGGCCAAGAATTATGTTGGACTCCAATTCGATGAGTCTCTCTTAACGAAATCAAATATTCATGTTCCCATCTTTTCCATAGCTGATCACACAATTTGGATATGTAAAGGAATCTCCTTTCTACATTTCCAGTTTTACTATACAATGGGTCCTCAGATACCTCATCCCAATTAATAGTTTCCTTGGGAAAGGATCTTAATTTCCTACCCAAGATCAGGTGATTGGGAGTTAGAATCTCCTTCTGATCAAGGTCCCCCAAGGTGTAGCTTAGTGGCCTGTCATTTATGATGGATTCCAATTCCACCAAAATGCAGGATAATTCATCATAACTGAGAAGAGCTCGACCAATTACCTTCTTCATACAGGTTTTCAATAGTCCGATCAATCTCTCCCAGATTGCACCAAACCAAGGTGCGCTTGCTGGTATAAATTTCCACTTACACTCTATTTTCTCCAGATGATTTTGAAAAAGGGGGCTCTCTGCCATTGTTCTCAGATATTCAGATACTGCTACAAAGGTAGTGGCGTTGTCACTCAACATTAGTGAAGGAAAGCCTTTACGGCTGCTAAACTTCTGGAAGGCCATGAGGAATGAGTCAGCGGACTGATTTCTGACTACTTCCAGATGTATACCCCTAGTGATCGGGCATGTGAATAGTATGACATAAACCTTCTCCGGATTTTGCTTCCCTTCCCTTATCCATAACGCCCCGGTGTAATCCACCCCAGTAACGCTTAAAGGTTGTTTCCGTTGTACCCGGAATTCCGGCAATGGGGGCATTATATTAGTTTTATATGGTTTTCCTTGAACTTTCTTACAGGTCACGCAATGATGTAACACGCTCTTGACCAGTTGTCGCAGCTGTGGTATCCAGAACTCCTGTCTTACACTAGCTACAGTAGCGTTCACCCCCATGTGCGCTTGCATCACATGATGTCGTCTTATTAACAACTTACTCAGAACACAACCTTTTGGCAGTAAAGTAGGAAATTTGACTTCTTCCGGCAGTGTTGCATGTTCCAACCTGCCTCTACATCTCATTACATTATTATCCAAAAACAAATTCAACAGGCGAATTAATGTCAATTTTGGGTTTGTTTCCTCCCTTTTCAGGGCTTTATATTCTTCTGGAAAGTACTCTCTCTGCACCAGAACAATTGTTTTGACCTTTCCTTCTTGTAACTCTTCCAGAGTCAAACTACCAGTTTTCCTGTTATTGGTTGCTAGTCTGCAATTCTTTACAAATCGCATTATCCAAGCTATGGTCTTAAAGACCTTGTCAGCTCTGCTGAATCTTTCCCAATCAAGCAGGCGTGTTGCATCTATGTCCCCTACAACATTGACCACAATGTCCTGTTCACCTTGTTTATGTGTACACCCAACCCATGACCTATCAATTGGCAGAGTGTGATTTTTTAACCAAGGGGGTCCCTCCCACCAAAAGGAGTCCTTTGCTAACACCTTAGCACTCTTTCCCCGTGTCAACCAATCACTGGGGTTTTCTGACGACGGTACGTAAGACAGGACTGACCCCGGAATCAAAGAGTTAATCTCAATTACTCTGTTTCTCACAAACACAGGCAAAACATTACTGGACACAATCCAGCTAAGGGCGACTTTACTGTCTGACCAGACATATAATTGTTTAAATTCCTCTCATCAAAGGGGTCAATAATAAATTTTGTCATTCTTGCTCCTAGCAACAATGCCATTAGTTCCAATTTCGGAATTGTCAATTCCTTAATGGGCGCCACTCGGCCCTTTGCTAAAATTATATTAGAGCTTTCACCATTTGCTCTATAGGCCACACAACCATATGAAGTTTCGCTAGCATCGCAGAATATGTGCAAGGTATCACCAGTTCCTAGGCTAGCACTCCTAGGAAAGGATATTTCAAAACACTTCTCCAAGTCCTTGCGTATTTCACTCCATTCCTCTTGTAGCGGGTTGGCGAGTTGTTCGTCCCAATCCAGATGTTCCTTCCACAATTTCTGCAAAAATATCCTTGCTTTCATAGTAACAGGGAGAAGCAATCCCAATGGATCGTATATTTGGGCAACGGTACTGAGAATCTCTCTCTTTGTTTGACTCGATCTATTAATATGAGTTGGATTGATAGTTAAAACGTCTTTAATTATATCCCAATTCAATCCCAATACTTTATGAATTTGGTTTTGTTTGGCCTCAATTTGATTAGCAGCAGCAATAGTTTGTATAGACTCGCTATTGCTAACCCACTCCTTCAAATATAAGTGAGCCTGAGCAAATATTTTGTTGGCATTAAAATATAAATCCATCAACTCAGATTCACCATTAGCCGTAAATTGCAAACTATCTACGAACAAACCTTTCTTCAGTCTTTCCACTACATCCACTGTCTTGGACCGGGGTAACCACGAGACCACAGTGGACAAGTGATGCTTGATGGTAGCATTTAGAAGAAAAGGTGAGCATGTAGCTCCAAATAATACTACTCTAAATCTGTATACTATTAATTTACTACTGGGATCTGTTGGATTTTCCAACCATAAAAAACGCGTATAATTGCGATCTTCTTCACGTAACTGTACCATTAAAAATGCCTTCTCAATATCACTAATGCAAGCAAAGGTGTTAGTTCTAAATTGCAGCAGGACTCTGAGTAGATCAGCCGTTACGTGTGGTCCAGTCCATAGACAATCATTCAGGCTTAATCCATTTTTACCTTGTTTTGATGAGCAATCAAACACTATTCTTATTGGAGTAGTGGCACTGTCTTTAAGCACTCCATGATGTGCCAAGTAATGACAATCCACATCAGACTTATTATAGATTACCCTTTCAATGAATCCTCTATCTTCTTGCTCTTGCAAGATTTTCTGATAATGATCCAAGTAATCCACATCCTTCTGAAACTTGATGCTCTGCTGTCGAAGTCTACTCATGGCTAAACCAAAATTTGTCTTCAATCTGAATCTATTGGTTCTCCACGGCAACGCCACAACATACTGTTTATCAATTTCAGAATAGGTTATAGTGCTCTCAAAGTCCTTTAAGACCCTCTGGTCTTGTTCTCGCAACTCACTGCAATCTATTCCCAGTCTATCCAAACTCCACAATGCGTCCAGATCAGTCTTGGGATTTTTATTATGAGTAGCTTCAATTCCTTCAGTTTGTACAGCTAGCTTCAAAATTGTCACCTGAGTTTCCCTAGTGGGGGGAGCACTACATGTGCCTGACACTACATAACCAAATATGGTCGGCAACAATATTAAATTTCTAACCCTTTTGAACCCTGGATGCAAAATTTTATAAACATTATCAACCCCTACCAACAATTCAATAGTTGATTGATTCTCAACAGGCAAATCAAAATCTTTATCAGCCAAGCTGATCTTAGTTTTACATAACGACTTTAAGCTTCTCTTAACGTCGAATTTCTTCGCATATTCTGGCAGCTCATCCACCGCTATGCAGTCCATTATTATCAACTTGCCTTTATGCGGTATGGCGACACTTATCAACTCGTATTCATGAACAGGTTTACTAGCTAGATAACCTCTCACGGCAATCTTTTCAACTCCTTTGGACCTATATTGCAGTCTCTCTAGAGCCGATCTTTTAATAAATGTCCTCTCGGCACAAGTATCCAACAGCCCTCTAAGTCGTACCATTCGACCTTTCTTCCCTTCCAGAGGAATTGTTGCTGTTGGTAATATGGATTGCTTACCTGATTTATTTGGTTTCTTCTGCTCATTTACTGATAGTGTTCCCACTTGTACACCACTTTGTTTATTCTTGCTTTGCTTTGTTGTTTGGTCCCTATCACACAAGATGCGATGATGTCTCAAATTACAACCATTATTGCAACTTGATTTGTCACAATCCACACTAAAATGTTTCTTAGAAGCACACACAAAACATAACTGCAAAGCTCTGATACGATTCAACCTTTCATCTCTGGTTGCGTAAGTTTTGCACTGAGTCCACCAATGTTCTTTATCACAAAGAGCACATCTTGTGGATTGCTGATGACTAGACTTATTCACATTTCCCTTGGTTTTCGGTCTAACAGCTTGGGATTGATTTACCGTGAATGTAGATATTGATGACAGAGTTTCAGTTTTATTTACATCAGTTGAAGCAAAAGTTCTTAGATTGCGAATCTCCTCTTCTAGGTATTTCCTAAAGGTGTCTAATACCAACCAATCGTCTCCACACCTACGCTTCACAGTCTCACTCACGCTTTGAGGCAATTTGGTATAGAGCAAAATAACATAAAGTTCATTTAATTCCAGCCTTTCACTTTCCAGCGATCTTATTGAGCATTCAAAATTAGCTCTGAAAGTTTGCAATGATTCTGAATTGGCAGCAGAAGACTGCATTTCTAGCAATCTTCTCACCAGAACATGCTTAATTTCATCTCTCTTTCCATAAGTGGAGAGGAGAAGAGCTACAGCTTGTGGATAATTGGCGGCCTCAAATTTAAATCCCGAGATTAATTTCGAAGCTTCTCCTGTGAGTGCACTTCGTAAATAAGAAAACTTCTGAATTGGTTCCAAGTCTTTCCGCTGGTGTACTGACACCTCGTATAGTTCCCAGAAGGAATTCCATTCTAATATATCTCCAGAGTAATATGGAAGATCCAGTTTGGGTAATCTAATACTGGCTGTGGGTAGTGGCGGTGGTTGCGTTAGAGGATTTAGTAACTTCAAATTGTTAGTAATAGAGCTATTGAGTTTGCCGATATGTGTACGGACGTCTCTTGCATATTCAGCTTGATTTATCATTTCATCAGACATTTCTTCTTCTTTAACTAAATCCAAAATTTGTTCATCCAAAGCAAGAACTTTGTTCAGATTATTTAAAATAGAATCCCTAAGGGAAGTTATAGCATCAATATCTGTTGAATCGATCACTTCGGTCATCTTCCCAATAAAACGTGTGATAACGGATTTATAACCGCCACGTCTACGCTTCAACGACTCCATTGTGACAAGACTAAACTCAAACAATACAAATACAATATATTCAAATTTTCAATAAATAATAAATATGCATCCAACTATAATAACTGGGTTCAAAAGTTTTAAATTAGCAAATTTTCACAAAGGTTACTCCTCACCCAATAATTTTTTTTCACGCAAATTAAACAATGAAAAGGAGAAATTTTATTATACGTGCGTAGTGAAATGTGCAGGCCCTGTCCCATACTTAACCCAGCCCTAAACCTGAAGGGGAAGGACCACGATCCTACACACCTTCTACCACACTTTACTTTTCACATATTTGTTTGACTCAATGCAAATACGTTGAGCCAACGCCTTGTAGCTTTTATGATTGAAATGAATCCCATCTCTGGCTACATCACCTTCTGATAATAAAGTAGGGATCACCCTAATTCTTGTATCTCGCTTTAATTTCCTGTTTAAACAGTTTTTCCTCTTTTGATAGTTTTCGGCAGAGGTTCTAGATGGTGTTCTACGTATTTCTATTAACATAATAAAAACTTCTGAATTATTGATTGTATGTAGACTCTCTACCAATCCTAGAATATTTTTGTGAACACTATTCACCAGGTTAGGGTTATCTCCTGGTACATCTAAGTCATTCCTACCTATGAACAAGATAGTGATACTAGGCCCATAGGTAGTAAGTTCGGTTATCAAGCCAGGTGTCATAAGGTTGGTTGTAACAGCCTCTGGTCTACCAAATGTCCTATATTCTAAGGGTTCAAATAATGGCGATCTACCACAAAAAATACAATTCTCCATGTGGGTGACATGAGAATGTCCCACAACAGCTACTTTACGTTTCATTATTAAATTGTTAAATGAGAGATATTCTAACAAGAGAAAATTTACATTAATTCAAAGTAAAGGAAAATAACAAAACCAAATTTAAGACTTAAGGCAAGCAGGACAAGGCCTTACTAATTTAATCAAACTTCATATTAGAAACCGTTTTAATCAAGCCTGAAAGGCCTCTAACCTACAAATAGCGCGAAAAAAAAAAAAAAAACTATTTACTGTTTCTTACGACACCACACAAAGAGAAAGGGTTAACCCCGTCTGGTTATGTAAGCAGGGTACCGCATACCAATTTAACGAAACGCGCAAAAACAAAAGGATTCAACAAGGTTAGGGAGGGTAGGCATTAACAGCAAAACATCAACACAACATAGTTATTAGCAGGAAAACCCCGCGTAAATGTCCAATATAATCACCAACGGTATTAATCGTACATGTGACTAAACCAAAATATTATATGACCGGCTTTCACACTTTAGAAATTATCGAAAAATCTCACAAATCCTGGTCACGGCACCAAATATCGTTACTTATTAGGGTCAAACAAGCAACAACATATAATGACTTTAGTCATTCACAAAAATTACTAATTACCAGATTCGTTAAGAGAACTCAAGACCCTTTCTCTACATTAGGAATTCATTGTGTTGTGTTACAAAGATAAATGGTCATACTATATTCTATTGAGCTTTTGCCCCAATTACTACTTACTTGGTTTCATATGAAGTTCTTACCGAGTTCGGATTACAATAGGCACGGGTAAACCACGATACCACATATAAATATTTGATTTTACCCAGTCACGGAATCCCACGCACAGATATGCATATCCCTAGCGAATTATCCCATCCAAGGTAACTAAATATTATATGATACTCATCCAAACTTCGGTTGATTAATTCATCCACTTCATTAAATGCTGGGAAGGAACGGCTTCGTTAATCAAATGAAATTCTCTTCATCCTGATTAAGTCCACTGAAGACTACATTACATACGTTGAGAAGTGACAGGCAGCAACTGTCGCCGTTAGCTCTGTTGCCTTTGTCGTAAAAATAATGCGTTCGCTCTCTCTCCCAAAGTCACGACTTCCGCTTCGTTCGCTCACGACAAAAGAAAACAACAAACGAAAGAAACCAACTATTCAACGCAAACCGAACGAAACTATTCAAACAACTTACATCGCATTGTTAACCACTTATACAACTATTCACAAGACAATATTCCTTGGTAACAATGCTTATTACAATTAAATATAAACAAAACCTTCATTTGTACAGAAACCTGCACATTTCCACTTAACGCAATGTAATATAAAAGAACATTTTCCATATACAATATGAACATAGATATTCAATAACAACTGATTTCCCATGTCGTTATTGAAAGTAACGACAACACAAGAAGAATGAATGTAGATGGGCTCTAGGTGCTTGTTTTGGATGTGGTGAGGTAGGGCATAGAATTAGCGAGTGCAAGAAAGAGAAAGGGGTAAAATGTTATCAGTGAGGTATGACTGGGCACATAGCGAGTGGATGTCGTAGTAATAATATGAATGTGATTTGGGGTAATTGTGGTAAGGATGGTCATTATGCTAGAATGTGCAAGGAGCCGCGGGGTAAGTGTACTGAACGTGGTGCAGATGGGCATGTAGCTAGAGTATGTAGGAAGAAGGGATTATGTCTGCCAGGATGTTCGGGAAACTAGAGTGTAAGAGGGTTCAGCTGGGTGAGTCCTCCTGTGTGTGTGGAAGGAATAGGATCAATGTTTGTGAGAATAGGATGAATAATTGGTTGGAAATGAGTAAGTATGAACCTAGTATGCATGAGAAGTTAGGGCTAGAAAGTAAACAATTAGTGTTAGTTGAATATAGGAAAAAGAGGCGTTTGAAAGTTTTAAGTGGGGAGAAAGTGCAAGGGAAATTTATAGGTATAGGTAGGAATCTGAATAAGTATGACAAGGGTGTAAATGTACAAGTAAGTGTGGAAGATAAATGTATTAATACAGATGAAACGAGGCTGAGTATGAATGATACTTATAGTGTGTGTAGCTTTTCGTTAGATGATGTAAAAGAAAGAATGAATAACGCAAGAGTGAGAGATAGGAGAAAATTTTGAGGGTTTACTTGATTGTGGATGGTTTTGGTTTAAGCATTTAGTATTTAGAAATATAGTATTAAGGTTATGTTTTGTTTTCATTTCCCTTCTGTCCAAGAGTCCAGTTGATAACGTAAGGGGAAAGTTTGTGTTGCAGAGACAATTGTGTGGTAGAGTGATTCAGGGTGTGGGGGTTGTTGTTGCAACATCCGGCCACAGTATCCATGTGTAATATGTATTCCTCGAGACTTTTCCAGAGTCTAGCATGACTCTTCCCTGTAGGGGGCAGAAAGCACTAACATGGTTCATGATTAGAAGTAATGATGTATGACGGTAACATCATAGGTCTCTAGGTCTAATTTGACCAAGGAATTCTGTCTTGAGGACAAGGCACAAAATAAAAAATCCACAGATACATTAATGCTCTGGTATACTTCCATCAGGACGACATGGCCTGAGCCCAAAAAACGAATTCGCTCAAAATCTATTTTTGGGTGAGATAGCCATGTCGTCCTGATGGACCCGGCCTTCCTTTTTCGATGAAAAGGGCTAACAGGACCCCTCCCAATAGTACTGTATCTGTAGCGCTTCGCTTATCGCTACAAGGAATAATATGGCACCGATGATGACATATACAGACTCAAAACAATGAGGAAAGGTACCTTAATAATGGCTCCCCTTCGTTTTCTTGCCACTTTTCCCTCTCGAAGCGTTAACGCTATACGGGGTGAAGATAGCTATGTGGCGTGTCAAGAATACGTCCTCTGATATTTTGCAATATACCTATAAGGATTACTTAGGGATATTCTCTCCCGAAGTTAGCATTCTGGGTACCTTAAGGTAAAATTCTCTGGGAATATCACTGTAGTCAAATATACCCTAGGAAGCTACTAATAAGGAATTTCGCTTCGCTCAAAATTCGTTATATATATTGTACATGTGTGTACACACTACCTTTAATTTAAAGACTGGTTGAATATTGCTGTGTTGCCGGAAGAGCTGAAATAAATAAATTTGGATACAATAGGATTGAGTTAAATTAGAACTGGGGAATCTTATATAGAATTAATAGAAGTCCATTGATTTTGCTTCAGAGGACACGAAAGCAAAACGGAAATGGAGTGGGTTTTCTTATTGATACAAATTTTGCAGGTAACAGAATAATTCTGTAGTAATCGTGATTAATTATCAAATTAAATAAGAAGTATAAATTGAAGATCATTCAAACGTATGCACTAACAGCATCCCATACAGAGGAAGGAATAGGAACTTTTTGTGAAGATCTGGAGATATCTATGAAAAAACATAAGACTCAATTTACATTTGTTTTGGGTGATTTCAATGCTAAAGTAGGTCAAAAAAAGAGAGGAGAATCAGCAGTTGGTAAATTTGGATTGGGCAAAAGGAATTTTCTGAAAAAAAAAAAAAACAATCTTATAATCTTATATGAACACTTTCTTTTTATATAAAAAAAAACATAGAAAATAGACATAGAGAAGCCCAAAAGTAGAAGTGAAAAATGAAATAGATTTTATTCTCGGTGAAAAAGTCTAATTCGGTTAAAGATGTAAGTGTTTAACAAGTTAGAATCAAGCGATCATAGAATGGTGAGAAACAAAATGTGTTTAGATCTAAGGAAAGAGAGAAAAACAAATTTAAGAAAGAATATAAACTTTCCTGTAATAAGAGAAAAATCTGAAGAGTTTAGTTTAGCTGTAAAAATACGTACTCCCAGCTGCATGATGAAATGAAAGCAAGTAAAGAAGAAATGAGCAGTATTGAAACCAAATTTTTATTGAAATCAGCACAGGAGAAATTGATGAAACGCTAAAGAAGGGAAGAAGCATCAAATTGATGAAAATGAGTATTAGAACAGGACACCAATAGATGTTTGCTTTAAAGGATAAAAATGGAAATATCTACAATAGAGATGGAGTGATAAAAATTGCGGAGGATTTCCATGCAATATTATACAATAGTGATATAAGAAATAACTTCACCCATAAGAATAATGAAACACATGAGTCGGTGCCAAACGTAACAGTAGAAGTAAAGAAAGCATTAAATAGCATGAAAAGAGGCAAAGCAGCAGGAAAAGATGGCTTTATATTGAATTAATAAAAGGAGAGTTCATAATTCACAAAAGACCTGAAAAAAATACCTCCCAATAAATTTACTCTACGTAATATATAAAATATTTACAAAGATCATATTAGCCCGAATACAAAGACAGCTAGACTTTAATCAACCAACTAATGGACTAATGGAAAAATTAACACAGTAAGATAATCCACTATGTATGGCATTTATAGACTATGAGAAAGCTTTTGATTCTGTCAGAACCTCAGCTGTAATGAAAGCATTTAAAAAAAGGGAATAGAAGAATCTTATGTTAAAACACTTGAAGATATCTATGACCAACTACTATTTTTTAATAGTAATAAAATTACCCCACAAGACTAATCTTAGGACATACAACCAATATATCTCGAGTAAATGTACCGGAGGATTATTCACAAAGAATAAGAAACACATACAAGAAGTTTTTCCCCCATTCCCACTCTGTTATATATCGTGATGATTGAAGTCATTGCACAGCGTTTACCAAGCAATCCCCTTTCATCATTTCAGAGAATGGATTAAAGTCCCTTGTGGCGGAATACACACAAGAGCAGAAATGATTAAGAGAGGTAAAATCTCATTGCTTCGGGGAAGCCAATAGCGATATTTACCTCGGCGTAATTCACAGCAAACCTTTTATTCAGAAAGTTGATACTGTTTGCAATTATGTATGTATGTATGTATCTATATAGGTGCCAGTGTATGCACACATGTTGAATAGAAAAGTGAACATTGCCACAGGAGCCAAATAAGACGAGGACCTCTTTGCTTCTAATTTATATGCCATAAGAGTCTGTTAAACAAAGAAGATTAATACTATGCATCCATTGCTACAGGAGTAGGTTAGATAAAGATGACGAAGACTCCTATGCTTCTATTTGCCACAGGAGTCACTTCGGCAGAGAAAAGGAAGACTTCTATGCTTCTATATGCCATAGGAGTCACTTAGACAAACAAAACGTTGACTTCTATACTTACATTTGCCACAGGAGTCATTGCCCCTGCCATTCATGAGTGGCCTTTAAACCTATTCATCAGCATATTGTCCCATATCATTATGATGTCTCGTACATTGTTCATTTTTTTCTGAGCTACTTTGTTTTTCCTCATGATTTTACTTCCTCACAATCTGTTTTTCGAAAAATTCTTTACCAATCATGCTACACTACTTGTACATATTTTTGAGGCCAAAATTAAATTATCTTTTTTTTTTTTTTTTTTGCATATTTTTCACCTAATCAGATATGCAGTTCTTACTTGAATTTAATTATTTCAGATCGCATCTTTGCTTCATTTTACAAAGTATCAAAAGCATCAATATTGTTAATTTCCCTTATTACCCTTAGTCTCTAAACAATCTTATCTCTCCTTAATGCCCATAAGTATTAACAATGGCATTTATGCCCACGAAATATCGGACAAAAAAGAACTTTTTGTATTTCCTTAATAACAAAATTATCTCCTAACAACAGAGACAACAACTACAACCAACTATGAAATCACCCAAATACTCACTTAACAAGTCCTACAAATAAAATGTAAATTTGCGCAGACACTGTATTTGGACATCTTATATACGCAATTCAAAAGACATTATATGTAAAGAAAACATAATCAACATGACATTAAGCAAAGAAAAAGTAATCAGATAAATAATGAAAAATTACATTAATACGAAATATGATACACCTAAGTAAGTCAAATTTTCCTACATAAATTACAGACCACATACGAAGTAAATACCAGTTAGTACACAAATAGAAAACATCCAAATACATCCTCAGTCTGTACCTCTTCTTCATTTCCCAGTCTGTTCTGCCAATAGGCATTCACTCATCACTCACTCATTTCCCACAGAAACCATCCCTTTCAGCTTTACGCAATCGGAAGTAATTTCCCGACGGAAATGTCAAAAGCAGTTTTTGAGATTCATTCGCGTATCCCCAAACAATACGTCTGGAATTTTTTCTCTCCGGATTGACTAATAGCTCTGATGGAAATCAGTAAATGTTTGTTTCCAGAAAATGCAAAAGCCAAGAGAGAGAGAGAGAGAGAGAGAGAGAGAGAGAGAGAGAGAGAGAGAGAGAGAGAGAGAGAGAGAGATTCTTCATTACTTATTAGGTACTAAGTTGGCCAGGGTAACAGCCACCCGTTGATATACTACCGCTAGAGAGTTATACCTCATAACTGGCCAGACAGTAATACATTGGATCCTTCTCTCTGATAGCGGTTCATTTTCCCTTTGCCAACACACACAAAAACACACTCACACCGAGTAGTCTGGCCTATTCTTTACATATACTCCCCTGTCTTCATACACCTGACAACACTGAAATTCCCAAACAATTCTTCTCCACACAAGAGGTTGCTGCACTGTAATAGTTCAGTGGCCACTTTCCTCTTGTTAAGGGTATAAGAGAGACTTTCCCTAAGGTAAGCAGAATTTTGAGGAGAAGGGCACTCCAAAATCAAACCATTGTTCTCTAGGCTTGGATAGTGCCATAGCCTCTGTACCATGGTTTTCCACTGTCTTGGGTTAGAGTTCTCTTCCTTGAGGGTACACTCGAACACACTATTCTATCTTACTTTTTTATTATTGCTTTACTTTTAGAGTTTATATAAGAAATGTTTATTTGAATGTTGTTGCTTTACCTGAAATATTTTATTTGTCCTTGTTTCCTTTCCTCACTAGGATATTTTCCCTGTTGGAGCCCCTGGGTAGCATCCTGCTTTTCCAACTAGGGTTGTAGCTTAGCAAGTAATAATAATAATAATAATAATAATAATAATAATAATAAAAAGGCCCGTTTCATTCATGTAATTACACAAGGTATTTACCAATGACCTTTGGTAAGTAATATCTGGTAAAAGGAAATATATTTCAACGCCCACTATTTACTCTCTGATTAGTAACTAGACAAATTTTCGTATGGAAATTGTTTTGGAAAATGATGTACTTTATTATCTTTTCATGTGCTTCAAAGAGTAATTATTATTATCATTATTATTATCATTATTATTATTATTATTATTATTACTTGCTGAGCTACAAACCTAGTTGGAAAAGCAAGATGCTATATTAAGCCCAGGGGCCCCAACAGAGAAAATAGCACAGTGAGGAAAGGAAACAAGGAAAAATAATATATTTTAAGAACAATGACATTTAAATATTTCCTATATAAACTGTGAAAACTTTAACAAAACAAGCGGAAGAGAAATTAGATAGAACAGTGTGCCCGAGTGTATCCTCACGCAAGATAACTCTAA
>NC_090757.1:61073427-61090927 GCF_036898095.1 Palaemon carinicauda | reverse complement strand
CATTCAAATGTAAACCAGACACTTAATAATAATAATAATAATAATAATAATAATAATAATAATAATAATGATAATAATAATAAATGTAACATATAAAAATACTTAAAGACTGAATTATTTTTCTTAAAGTATGGAATAAACGATAACCTTTGTGTCGTGAATAAATGTATGCTTTGATACATCTCCAATCTCAAGTGCGAGGGGACTGGAATATTTTAATCCCTTGCACCGTCTCCATTGTTACTGTCTGGAAAAAGAAAAATATTTTTACGAGTGCCAACGCTCTTAGTCCAGCATGTCCTAAAAATGGCACTTGATGTTTCGGCAAAAGCAATTGGAGTGGAGGTAAAAATGAGTAATCCGTAAAAGTGGCGTTTTAGGATCTCTCTCTCTCTCTCTCTCTCTCTCTCTCTCTCTCTCTCTCTCTCTCTCTCTCTCTCTCTCAAGAGAAATAGATTCATCAGCTAGGGATTTAAAAGAGTACCATAAAGTTTAAATGCTTTTTATTTTTCGAAATATATATTATAAATATTCAAATGATAGTACATTAATTGCTCTAAGAAAAAAGTGAATCCTTGTGCGTTTAAGAAATCATATATCCCGAAATATACAGAAAGTGATCATAATGGTTTTAATCAATAATTACATAGAAAGTACTAATACAGATCCGGATTTAACCTTAGGTGTGGAAGTTCCTAGAGCAAATGGCGCTAATAGTCCCCCATACAAACCTTTGGAAACCAAGATGATGCTTGTGTTTATTAGAGTATTCAAAATCTTAAATTCTTACCCATTCATTTAACCTTCGTTCACTTCAATTATTTTTTACATACATCACAACTTTCTCATCACATTGTAGAGTCTAAGTATTTTTAATGCGCCTTTTCTGGCCCGCCAACCTACTTTCTGCCTTTCACTTTTCAAACGGTCTAGGTTAGGTTAGGTTAGATCAGATCAACTTAATCTACACCAATTTTCACCTCTTATTATAGAACAAATCTCTCGGCAAAGGTCAAGGATAACCTTAATATATAATTTCTGGGGAAAAATAAAATACGTTACAAACATAATAATAATAACCATACTAATATTATCAGAAGTAAAGTATACTGTACATTCAATTATATGTTGTTGTGTAGAGAGAAGTTTGTGTTTATCCAAGACCTTAGATTACGGCAAATCTCAAAGTAATGTAATTGATTTTGGAAGCTGTATCTGACTGATTCATTTACCACCAACAGTCTATATGGATCGCCATTATGTAACAATAACCTAAAAATATAAGTCATTTACCAGTTGCAAGAATACGCTTCCCTTTCTTACGAATACGTTTCTCTTTATCAATTTGCAATTTGCATATGGATATCTTAAATGGGTGTTAACAGCTACACGTGGATAGTGTCAATTCATTCGCTACATCCACATGCTGTCAAGAATTAAACACGTGGTATATACTGCTTACTCTGAATAGTGCTGACCGATAGTTTTAAATAATGACTATCATAATGTTACTAGCAAAAATTAAGGAAAAAATGGGTAGAATATGAAATACACATATCATATTATTATATCATTATCATATTATTATTATTATTATTATTATTATTATTATTATTATTATTATTATTATTATTATTATCATCATTAATTAAGCTACAATCCTAGTTGGAAAAGCAGGATGCGACAAGCCCTAGGAGTCCAACAGCAAAAAATAACACAGGAAGGAAAGTAAACAAGGAAATAATTAATTATATGAGAAGTAATGAATGAAAAATATAAAATATCTTAAGGTCATTAACAATGTTAAAATAAATCTCATATATATAAACTTTAAAGAGATACTTCTGTAAACCTGTTTCAATATTAAAACATTTGTAGCAAGTTTGAACTGAAGTTCCACCGATTCAACTCTAAGATTAAGAAGATCATTGCACAATCTGATCACAGCTGTAATAAGACTTCTAGAATATCGAGTAATGTTGAGCCGTATGAATGAGAATGATAACAATGTTAGAGATAAAAGACATATCTGCGAAGTAATGTTTCTTTGGTTTCTATTTTAGGTAAAAGATTGAATCTTTTATACTTCTATTGCTTTGTTAACGCGAGATTTGCCATCCTTTTTACTCCTCCCATTGCCTCTTCAAATACAGGTACAGGTGGACGCAGAAATTCCCGTCTCCCCTCACCAAGAGGAAGTGCACCGAGCTCCACCTCTGCCATCTCTCCTTGCACTAGAGCTGCAGTTAGGGTGTGACAGGATGCACTTACTCAAGAGTGAGGTGTACCAGGAATTCCTTTATCTAACTGCACCTTTTCGACTTGAATAATATGTTAAAGTAAATCCGAGGTGACCCTATGGTATTTGGCATACTGATAATCCTTATGGGTGTATCATTCCAGAACACTTAACCTCTTGGCAGAACAATAAAATAGAAGAAATAATGTATCGTTAAGTTCAATACATTCCTTGTTGTTGTGACCAAGGCGAATATTGACTAAAAGGATTACCATGACATCGTGTTACACGAAAGTAAAAAAAAAAATTAAAGGCTTATACGTTATTAAATATACCAGTAATCCCTTGCGCTTCAAGTAAATTTCTGGGACATTGTTTTATCAAATCAAAAAGATGTATAATCATTCCGCTTTGAATTTTCTTTTTTTTTTAACATTACATGATCAATTCCATCCGTTTACAAATTTCTTGTATCTTTTCGAGTTTTATTCGTTTTTGAGCTACGGTATTTTGCATACAAAATATATTCGAACATCGCCTGAATTATTAAGCTTTGAACACTGGAGAGTGTCCACTTGCATGCACAATGCATAGAAATTTCTTTACACATTTCTGCTTTGTTATCTTTCACTATTTTCTATTTTTCAGGACAAATATTTCTCCCCACTTCATGCGCTCTCTCTCTCTCTCTCTCTCTCTCTCTCTCTCTCTCTCTCTCTCTCTCTCTCTCTCTCTCTCTCTCTCTCTCTCTCTCTATATTTTCCTCTGCTTCTGCAGCACAATATGAACAATATGAAGTGTTATTCGTTGAATAAAGGTTGAACAAAATCCCACCGGATTTGCCGGATTGATAGAGACGTGAAAATGCCATTGAAATACTCTTGTGACTTTTTATCTTTTACTGATAGTTTTAGGGATATATGGCATTATATATATATATATATATATATATATATATATATATATATATATATATACATATATATATATATATATATATATATATATATATATATATATATATATATATATACACCCACGCAACAAAAGAAATAAATGCAGCCGTTTTTAATCTACTGCAGGTAAACGGCCTCATTATTATTATTATTACCTGCTAAGCTACAACACTAGTTGGAAAAGCAGGATGCTATAAGCCCAAGGGGTCCAACAGGGAAAATAGCCCAGTGAGGAAAGGAAACAATGAAAAATAAAATATTTTAAAGAGTAACAGCATCAAAATAAATATCTCCTATATAAACTTTAACAAAACAAGAGGAAGAGAAATTAGATATAGTAGTGTGCCCGAGTGTACCCTCAAGCAAGAGAACTCTAACCCAAGACAGTGGAAGGCCATGGTACATAGGCTATGGCACTACCCAAGACTAGAGAACAATGGTTTGATTTTGGAGTGTCCTCCTAGAGGAGGTGCTTACCATAGCTAAAGAGTCTCTTCTACCCTTAGCAAGAGGAAAGTGGCCACTGAACAATTACAGTTCAGTAGTTAACCCCTTTGGTGAAGAAGAATAGTTTGGTAATCTCAGTGTTGTCAAGTGTGTATATATATATATATATATATATATATATATATATATATATATATATATATATATATATATATATACAGTATTCGATTTATCTATCTTTCCATATATACACATACAGTATTTACACACACACACACACATATATATATATATATATATATATATATACATATACATATACATTATATATATATATATATATATATATATATATATATATATATTCTTCATATACAGTATGCGCAAAAGCATTTTCTTGGGTTACTCGATTTGAGAAATGGGTACCAATTATTGTGGCGCTGGGGCCCGTTTAGCTATACAGTTGCTTGGTTGAGAAGAAAAATAGAACCCAAAGTCTTGATGATGTCGTCAGTATAGAGAGATATATATGTATGTATGTATGTATGTATATATATATATATATATATATATATATATATATATATATATATATATATATATAACGACGACATATACAGCCGTCTATAGACCTCGGTAGGACAAAGTCCTCAGACATGTCTAGGGTTTGGCCAGCTTTCATCATCACGCTGATGATGGGGGACTGTAGTTTGACCTAGTATGGGTGTAGTACAGCTTTGCTGATCACGGTGATACATACTGTAAATCCTTTCACCACGTTAAGGTGTCTTCACATACACAAACACACACACACATTATGTATATATACATATTTTTTTGTGTGCTTGTGTCTGTGTGAAAATGCACATAAAGCTTTCATCTGATGTCGCGTAATAATTATGAATAGACTCAATTTTAATACAATTGCTAGCCACGCTATCTTCTTAAAGAAAAATTCCCGACTACTGAAAAAAAAAAAAAAAAAAAAAAAAAAAAAAAAAAAAAAAAACAAATATTATCAAGATTTTTCTTTCTTCCTACACGACGATGAAACGGGATTAAAATTATATATAAATTCTGAGATGTAACTAATGGTCTGCCAGGCAATATTTATTGTAATGATAGAACGAGGATATTTATGGCTGAGGTATGGATTTTCCATTACATTTCAGAATATCAACGTCAACATTTTCCCAATTATTTTTATGGATGCGAGAGATGTGTGCTGGGGGAGGTGTAAAGGATATGAATAGTAGAAAAGGTTTATGACGATATTTCTATCAATTTTACTACTATTGAACAGGGGTTCTCAGCCTTAGTTTGTTGTGTTTATATGTAAAGGAATTGATGTATTAAATAGTATGCATTGTTCACACCATTTTTACACTATTTTCTTGACTTTGCCGTTACATTGTTAGTCAGTTTCAAATCTGTAGTCAGGACTCTTCTCTCAAATAGAAATTATTGAATGAGACAAGAACTTATTTAGATTCACGAACACATTTGTTTCCCAATCGGAACGTAACCATTCGATTCCATATAATAATGTACAGTCAATATATATTCTCCTCTAATGAATGAAAAAAGATGAATTGATAGGGAGTGAGGTATAGGCAAGAGGTGTAAGAAGAATTTAAAGGGAGTAATATATAGAAATAATGTAAAAAAAGTTAATATAAGCTGATAGAAGGTAAAAGAGTTATATTAAGCACACAAGAGTTATAGTAACTAGAAGGAAAAGTAAAAAGTTATAATAAGCACATACAAGAGTTATCCAAAGTAGAAGAAAGATACAAGTGTTGACATAAGTGTAAGAGTACTTTGATGGTTTGGTCATAAGGAAAGAATAGACAATAATGGGTTATTGAAAATATCACATGATTAGAAAAAGATGAGAGAACGAACACCGTGAGAGACGTAATGGGACGGAAGGGTTTCATTATCTTGAAAGCAAGATAAGAAGACCATGGTCAAGTGTGCCTACAAGGGATTGAAAACGATGCTAGTGAGCCTTGTGTGTGGGCATAGGGAGCAGCTACTGTTTCCCTACTCCTTGTATTTTCTCTTCCTAGGGGCCATTTCCTATTCTGGAAGCCATTATAATGTTTTATATATATATATATATATATATATATATATATATATATATATGTGTGTGTGTGTGTATATATATGCATATATATACATATATATATATATATATATATATATATATATATATATATATATATATATATATATATATATATATCTTACAAAGCCGGTCTACATGAGAGCAGATTATTCTATTCATGTGTTTCATTTGTGTATCTAAGAGATGTATGGCCAGCTCGTAAGGTGAGTTCCTCTCACATAGGGTTAAGTAAATGAATGTAAATTACATAAGACTGTCGTCATTTATTTAGTTGTATTTTCATTCAGTTCCGTATATGTCAATTTACGACATTTTAAAGAATTAAATCTTTATTTTAAAAAGTTTTATTACGATGTCTTGTATAATCCTGTTATAAACTACCAAGTTGGCAACCTGACGCCACGAGAGACCGCTCGGACCTAGTGCACACGCATCAAATGCATTGCTTAATTTTGCTGGAAGGTCCTAGAGTGAATTAGGATGATATAAATAGGGCCTAGTAATGCATAGGAACCAGGGATCCAACATGACATTCCACAAGATCCACCAGTCCTCTCACCTCACCAGCATCTATCCTGCCACTACGTATTTCCTCTCAAAGGTGAATAGTGTTTAGTGTTTGGTAAAAATGTTTGGTAACTTCAGTTTTGAAAGAAGTGAAGTGTATTTGTGAATACAGTTTATATGGTAAAATTCATTAATTTTTTGTGCCTGGCCTGTGCAATTGGGTTAAAAAGTGAAGTGCATTTATTTTTGCTTAACCGTTCTGTAACCTTGTGTGAGCCCAAAGAACGTAAGAGTAACAGTTATGCATATGTAAGTGTAAATTTGATTTATTTCCTATAGTTTTCAAGTGTTAACTTTTTTCATTAATAGTCAAAATTAAATATTTTCATAAATTAATTTCTAGTGAAACTTGTGATTGTAAAATTCTTGAGGTGTCATTTTGTCTCAAGTCTAATGTCTAGTTCAGATTTAAATTTCGAGTGATTTATTTATGGTATTATTGTTGACTTGTTATTTTTATAGAATATACATAATTTTGTTAATTGTGTATTTTTGTATTATTTCGATCACCAATAATTAATCCAGTAACTTGCTCATATCTCCTTACTTAGAACTGAAGTAAGCAGTTGATTTAAGAATAGTTCCCATTAAAAGTAAAGTAATACCCCAGTTTCTGTTTTGAGTGTAACGTAAAGAGACCTTTAGATATTCAGTGCTCATATATATTAACGTCTGGGAGTTGGACATTATTCTAAGAGCTCGGAGGTATTCTCTTGTGTATCAGATTATGTAATATAAAGCAGGTGCGTTTGGGAGCTCGGGAATTTACGCAATTCACCAGTCCTAATATATATATATATATATATATATATATATATATATATATATATATATATATATATATATATATATATATACACGAGGGTAATCCAAAAAGTTCGTGGAAAACGTTGAAAAAAATATTTTTCAAACAAATACTGACTTACGAATTGTTATGATTTTTCAACATAGCTTCCAGACCTAGCTATGCATTTCTCCAAACGATGTTTCTAGCATTTAGTCTTTCTTTGTAGAAATCAGAACTTTTACATCTGAACCACTGCAAAGTTGTAGTTTTGGCATCATCAGTCGAAGGAAACCGCATTCCTTTCAGGTGTTCTTTTAATTTAGGGAACAGAAAATGTCTGAGGGGGTCAGATCAGGGCTGTATGGTAGATGAACCAGAATTTCCCACCCAATTATCTAAAAACATCTCTTGTCAATACTGACAAATGGGCTGAGGCATTATCATGGGGGAAAAGAATGCCCCTATGAAGTTTGCCAGGCCTTTATTGTACAAAAGCTTTAATCAATTTCCTTAGAACACTCACATAATAAACCTCTGTAACTGTTTTGCGTTCTTTAAGGAAGTCAACTAAGATTCTGACATGGGAATCCCAAAACACTGTGGCTATTAATTTCTTTCCAGATCGGTCTGCCTTGAATTTTTTTGGGCCATCTGAGCCTTTAGAGAGCCACTCTTTTGACTGGATTTTGTTCTCTGGATCAAAAAGATAAATCCATGTTTCATAACAAGTGACAATCTTGCTGAAAAAATTATCTTCATTTGTTTCAAATCGATTCAAAATGCTTACAGAAATTCAGCTCCACCATCCATGCATTGTTGCCACAACTGTTTCGGCACCTATCTTGCTGACAGCTTGCTTATACCAAAGTTTTCTACCAGAACAGAATTTGCTGATCCAAGTGAAATGACCATTGCATTAGCTATATAATCAATGGTAATTCTCCGACCTTCTCGAAAAAGAGACCTAACAGCAGTTACTCTTTCTTCGGTTATTGAAGTTGATGGTCTCCCCCTTCAATGATCATCTTCACACTCGATTAAACTCTCTCGGAATCCCTTAATCCATTTGTAAACCGCACTATCTTTAGGGCCAGTGTTTCCATAAATAGTGTTCAAAGCTTCAAGTATCTGCTTAATTTCTCAATTAAGTTTTGTTGGTTCTCCTCACCAATTTTGGACACTCCATAATGCTCCAAGGTAGGGGTTACTCTCAATGTATTCAAAATATGTTAGCGATAACAAATTAAGCTGTACAATTGTTTCCAACACGAGAAAGGCTGAAGGATTCATGAACACACAGTTTGTCTCAAATTTACCTGACCATTTGAAATTATTCACCGTTTTCCACGAACTTTTTGGATTGCCCTCGTGTGTGTGTCTGTATGTATATATATATATATATATATATATATATATATATATATATATATATATATATATATATATATATATTTATATATATATATTCATGTATATATATATATATATATATATATATATATATATATATATATATATATATATATATATATATATATATGAAATATCACATGAAGTTGGGCTGAAGATAAATAGAAGAAAGACAGAAATGATGAGAACGGAGTATGCAATGGAAGATGAAATATCATTGGAGTGAGAAAGGATTAATGAGGTAAAATCATTAAAGTATTTAGAAACTATGATATCCAGTGCAGTATCTTTAGAATTAGAGTTTAGTGAAAAACTGAAAAAGCAAATCAAACAATGGGTAGGTTAAGTTAAATTTGGAAATCAAATCGCCTAAAATTATATATAAAAATCAGACTCTATATCAGTTTAGTGAGATCGGTGTTACTCTATGGACATGAGTCATGGTATGACAATGAAACAATCTCTAATAGATACAGTAGATTTGAGAACAAAGCCCTCAGAAGGATATTGGGAGAAAATTGGCAGGACAGGATTAGAAATGAAACTCTAAGGGAGATAACTCGAGTGTCATATGTTGATGAGATCATTATGAGGGGTAGATGGAGATGGTTTGGGCATGCTCTGCGTATTCGCCAAGAGAGATTAGTTCAACAAAGGTTCAGTTGGGCTCTACATGGCACTAGAAGAGTTGAAAGACCCAGGCCTATATGGCTGAGGACTATGAAGCGCGAAGTAGGAGATGATGAATGGAGAAGTATTGAATTAAAAGCGCAAGATAGAGACGACTGGCTAAATCCAACCGAGGCCCTTTGCGTCAATAGGCGTAGGAGATGATGATGATTAGTCATTTGCTGATTCCATATGCGTTGGGGAAAATTTATTCTTGATTTATGTAATTATGTACTGGAAAACATGGGGATAAAACTTTTTACGAATGAGGATTCCTTATCAAATATATATATATATATATATATATATATATATATACATATATATATATATATATATATATATATATATATATGTGTGTGTGTGTATATATATATATATATATATATATATATATATATATATATATATATATATATATATATATATATATATATATATATGTATCCCATCGTATCCCGGGGCTTTCCATCTCTTTATTTTTTGTGATAACTTCGACTTCAAACACACTGAATTCATTCTAGGGAATACCAAGGTTTTCATCAGCTTCAGGTATATCAATCAAATTATTCCCTTCATATCTCCTATTCAGAGCCTCACTAAAGTGTTCCATCCAACGTTGTCTTTCTTCATCTTCTATTACTATAACAGAGCCATCTCTCTTTTTGATGGGCACGTGCTTCTTCTTGGCCCCAGCCGAGATTTCATTAATATTTTTATTAGCAATTCTTACACAATAGCCACTTCCTGAATTCCTAGCTTTATCAGCCTCATCTGCTTTACTGTGTAAATATTTTCTCCTGTCATTCCTGGCTATTCTTTTCTTTTTACCTCACTGTCAATACTGGAATACTTAGCACGCTCTCCCTTGTAATTTTCGTTAATTCCTCGAAAATTTTCAACAATCAATTTCTGGTTTGTATCATTTTTATAGTATTGCAAGTATCAATTGATATCCATGGCTTTCTCCTTATAACTGCTTGTCCCAAGACTTTACTACCAACGGACTGATATATGTTCTTAATATCACACCATACTTCATCATTTGTCTGTTCTCCGTCTCCTAAAGTCTCTAAGACTGCAAATTGATTCCTACATTCAATTGTAAATGTTTCTCTGTGCTCTTCTTCTAAAAGCTTAGTTGTATCGAAGCTAGATATTCCCAGATATCTGAAATTAATTACCTTTAATATTATCATTCTTCTTTAAAGTATAAAAATACAAGCCTCTGCTGAAGAGAATGTACAGTACAGACCTACACTGGACATTCAATTCAATAAGCAATTGAAGACAGTAACTAGAAAATAAACGGTTAGATTTTCACTTAAAATAAACGTGGGTTCTTACTGGTCTAAGTGAAGGATTATTTTCTACATAAGCATTGCCTTGCTTTAATCTAATTTTATCAAAATTTGGATTTTGGGAACCTTTGCTGTCAATACAGAACATTTTTATGATGCACCATTTCATAAAAACCATCTAACCACATCAAAATAACACCATCCCCTCACATCAAAGATCATCCAATGGAATCGACTAAACATGTTGACATATTCCTAAAGACGGCTCCTTCACACCCTTAAACTGACTGCTTCGGTCTTCAAGCTGAATTCTCTGACATCACGATGAAACCCAACCCCTCCCCCGACACTTTATCGACCCCATCCTCCCACTTCATCGTTACCCCTCCCCATCCTCCTCTTTGTTTCCATCTTTCAGGTTTATTTTGGAGACCCACTTATCAGGTCTCACTTCGTCCAGCCAAATCTTGAATTAACCGTAAGGCAAATGGAAAAAAATAAGATTGTTTTAGCGGCAACATGAAACATAACAGGATGAAATGGATGGTCTACATATTTTTGGGAAGAAAAGTAAGTCGAGGGAAGTTGGTATCTACTTTTATTTAAGAATGCGAGGCCAGGTCATAGATGCTGAACACGAATGGCAGAAATAGGTTCAAGCAACAAAAATGAATTTCTGGGTAGATGAAAGAATAAACGGGACAGCAAAAGTGAGAGGTATCGATGCAATGATAGCAGTTGGTAAAAGTCAAACAATAGTTGAGCCTATTTTTAAGATTAACTTGTGATAGAGTAATAGTGAAAGATGATGCATGTATACATACATACATACATACATACATATATATATATATATATATATATATATATATATATATATATATATATATATATACATATATATATGTATGTATATATATATACATATATATATATTATATATATATATATATATATATATATATATATATATATATATATATATACACGTATATGTACATCTACCGTATATATATATATATATATATATATATATATATATATATATATATATATATATATATATATATATATGCATACATATATATAAACATATATATACATATACATATATATATACATATATATATACATATATATATGTGTGTGTGTATGTCCATAGTATGTATAGGTGTGTATATATATCTATGTATATGTGTGTATTCGTGTGTAAAAGTATGGTTGCCAATTCATACTTCAATGATGAAACAAAATTGTGTTCATTTGAAAAATAAATATAAAGTTATTAAAATCTATAATTGTTTCAATTATGATAATACAGAATATATGGCAATTTGTAAACTGATAAATATAACCGTCATTTCCAGTACTGATTATTATTGACTATTATCAACTGTACAACTAAAAAGGTAAAGATCTAATGCTGGTAAATTTATCTGAACGGATAATATCACATATTATATTAATCATGAAATGCGTGTTCTGTAGGAACACCAAAAATTTTAGGAGATGCGAACACAATGGTATAGAATAAACTTTTGGTGTTCTTCCAGCACTAGAGCCAATTACGAATAAAATCATGGAGCCAAATTCCCTTCTTTTACGATATCATGTCGATTCATGATGTCGTTATCGAATCTATTGGGTTGAATCAACATCAACGTCCATCGATAACTACTATGTAGGAAAGGTATGTCATTGAACATTCTTGGAAGGGAGAAAAAGAAGCAGTTTTCGAATAGGAGGGGGAATTTCTGCCATATGAGCCAGTGACTGGGGCCAGAAGTCATTCAGCACCAGGGTTTAGTTGCACTATGAAGTATAAATTTAAGAGATTGAATAACATGATGAGAAAAGGAATCCAGAAAGGAGGTATAACAGAAGGATAAATCCAAATGGTAATTTCTTTCTTTGTTTTTTATAAAGACTGTAGATTTCTTAGCTCCAAAGTTATCTGTTATTTTGCACAAGTTAGCAAGAAGAGGGGCTTTTAGCACTTGGAGAATTGGTAATGTTACTCCACTGTGTAAATGTGTTTGTGGTGGCTCAAGTTCAAGTCATTACCGCCCAATTTCCATTACTCCCATATTATCTAGTGTTTGAACGTCTTAATAGGTTTGCTGAAGGTAATCATCTGTTCCTAATTTGCAATTTGATTTTCGTAAAGGCCTTGGAGCATGTGATGCCCTTCTTACAACCTCCAATGCTGTACAGAAATCCCTTGATTGTGGTCACTAAGATCGAATGACTGGCCTTGATTTTAGTGGTGCAATTGATCGTGTTAATCATGAGGCCCTTGTTTTCAAACTCAAACAGTTGGGAGTGGGTGGGTCGTTTCTGAGCATTATTATTGAATTTTTAAGTAATAGACTGCAAAGAGTTGTTGTTGATGGTCACCGTAGTGAGTATAGGAATGTGATATCTGGTGTTCCACAGGGTACTGTTCTTGGCCCATTACTTTTCATACTATGTACGCATGACATCTGGTTTAGTCTAGAAAACAAGCTTGTTGCATATGCAGCTGATGCTATTCTCTTTGCATCAATTCCTTCTCCTGAATGTAGATCTGGGGTTGCTGAGTCCCTTAATAGAGATCTAGCTAAAATTAGTGCATGGTGCAAATTATGGGGTACGAAGTTGAATCCTAACAAAACTCAAAGTATGATTGTAAGTAGGTCAAGGACAGTAGCTCCTCAACATCCGGATCTCAGCATTGATAATGCTTCTTTAACTTTGTATGACTTTTAAAATTTTAGGTGCGATTCTCGACAGCAAATTTACTTTTGAGAAACACATTAGGTATGTATCTTCTTCAATTTCACAAAAGATTGGCTTATTGAGAAAGTCTTTAAAGATTTTCGGTGATCAATCTATTCTGAAGAAGTGTTTTAATTCTTTCTTTCTACCTTTGTTCTCCTGTCTGGTGTTCAGCTGCTGATTCTCATCTTAATTTGTTGGGCAGGAACTTATGGTCTATTCAATTTCTTATTCGTGATCTAGATATTAATCTTTGGCACCGTCATTCAATTAGTTCATTATGCATGTTGCATTAGATTTTACATAATTCTGATCTTCCTGGACAGTTTCATCCTGTTCGTAATCCTAGGCATGCAGATAATTCTCATAGTCAGGCCTTCTCCTTCACGAGGCTCAATACTAGCAGTAATGACCTTCCCACTGATAGTCATACCAGCAGCAGCACCGATACAGCCATCCCCTTCTGCAGCAGCAGCAGCAGCGCTGTCGCAGCACCCCAGGCAGCAGAGACTCCTACGTCGCAAGCCAGTCCATCAGCCTACCGCCGCACTTGTTCCAGATGTCATCCCTGATCCAGTTAACCCTACCCTACCTATACCGACCCCTTCCCAAATTCCTCTCCCTCCCAACATTCCCAAAACCTTTCCCCTAACCAATCCCTCATCCACCAAATCAACTCTCTGCCCCTTGAAGCAATCAATCCCATCATCCTCCGCCTTGTGCCCTGAGTTTGCACTTTTTAAATCCCCCTTCATGTCCAGACTCTTCCAATACCTCCTTAGTCCCGCACTCTCAACCCCTCCTTGACCAGAGATAAGTTGTTATAACCTATAACTACTCCTTTTCTCTTCAACTAAAATTCCTTCACTACTCTCCCAGTCTCTTCTACTCACTGGGACTCACTGCTATTAAAACTTTCTCTACCACTAAAGCTCTTCCTTACGGTTCCAAGTTGGGCATGGGATTTTGGTCGTGGCAGTTATGCTCTTAGGGCTGAGCAACTGCATCTCCGTTCCAAGTCCTATACTTAGTTGTGCTGTGAGCAAGCTGGTTGGCCTGAAGGGCGTTGTAGAGTTCTACTTTTTATAAGAAAGATTAACATTGGCTGTTATGCTCTTTGTCCTGAGCGATTGCCTTAGGGCACACTTTATATGAACCTTGGGGCCTATGACTTTTGTCTAAGAGCCCCTGTCTGGGGCGAAAGCTTCGGACAATCTAGAACAATAATAAATAATAATCTCTCCAAATCATCCTTCACCTTATCTTGCCATCTACGTCTATGCCTACTTCTCAAGCTTCTTCCCATAACACGTTCCTCCCAAGCCCTCCTCGTTGTCCAGATCTTATAAGCGTTGTTCCATTTCTCCAATTTAAAAATTTTAAAATTACATTTGACACAGTTTTATCCAACCTCTTGTCCTCTATTCTTTCAAATTTTGACCCTTCCCTTCACACCCGTTAGCTTTCTAACACCTACAATATATTTCCATATCTACACTTTCATCATTATTATGCTGTTCATTATAGGCAAACAGTTTATCTCAAATCTTCACTTATATATTACTAATTTTCCTTCAAACACTTCTAACTCGGCCTTCATGGATGTTCTCAGTCTCTCACAGCTATCTTTTTTTTCTCCGCATATCATATGTATCTTCTTGAATCCTACTATCAGTCATAGTATCTACTTTCAATCACCTATACAAATCATACATTCTCCATCGTCTGGCTTTCTACTTATAAGGTATTGTAGACTTACGTACACTTACTTGTTTAGCATCACTAAATCATTTAAATAGCACTGTCTAACACACATTTTGCACAACAAACTAGTCACTCTCTAAAACACACAAACATGGAACAAATTCCCTTTACTGATGATATAAATATACCAATAATAATAAAGAAATGTATTAATAAAGGAAAAAACTCCGCACTCAGCGGCATTGCCAGACGAATGACTACTCGGTCTCTCCCCGCCCGTTGGGCAGGGATGGATTGTAGTTAGGAAAAGGGGTAGGGGTGGGAATGGTGAATCTGTATGTACGTGTGTGTTCATACCTATCTAAGTATTTAGCCGTAATTTTTGACGGGTCGCTTACATTATTAGGTGAAAAAAAATGAATACAGTCTGATTATTCGATCGTATGGTCGAGCAAGGGAACTCAAACTAGGGATAGCGAAAGGCAATTACAAAGAATCTCTGCTATAAAGCCCAAGGTGCGAAAACCATGTGAAAGTCAACCTAAAGTGGCACCCGGGATGATCCACCCGCCAGAAACTGCAACAAAAATATTGCAATGAAATTGGCAAAACTTTACTGAATGCGGAACTCCACAAAATACCCTAACTATGGACACGTATGTACACACACACACACACACATATATATATATATATATATATATATATATATATATATATATATATATATATATATATATGTATATATATATACATAAGACCAATTATTTAAATGTGGAAATATACATTTCAAGCTTAATAAACTAAGAAACTTCCTTTGCATCCAACTTTTCAAGCGGAAACGTATTATCATTAAATTTTTCGAGCGTCTAACAAAACGGGAAATCCCGAGGTAGTTTTTCTGAACTTATATTCAACACCGTAAACAGTGTATGAGAGAGAGAGAGAGAGAGAGAGAGAGAGAGAGAGAGAGAGAGAGAGAGAGAGAGAGAGAGAGAGAGAGAGAGAGAGAGAGAGAGAGAGAAAAAGTAAGTTAAAACATTTAATAACAGTGTACGCGAGCCGTAAATATGACGGATGAATATTGATATAGATATGCACACACGCAAATTCAACCCTTTCCACCCCTCCCCTTTTCCTTTAGAGGTACCCACTCTCACCAGGGTATGACTACTCCCTTTACCGAAACCCAAGAGACGGGAAAAGACCGAATAGTTATACATCTAGCAATGCCGCTGAGTGTGACCGGAAAGTAATATACAATATATATCTATATATTCATGTGATTGCAAGTAGGTCAAGGACGGTGGGTCCTCAACATCCAGATCTCAGTATTGATAATGTTTCTTTAAATTTGTATGACTCTTAAAATTTTAGGTGTGATTCTCGACAGCAAATTTACTTTTGAGAAACACATTACGTCTGTGTCTTCTTCAATTGCACAAAAAATTGGCTTATTGAGAAAGTCTTACAAGATTTTCGGTGATCAATCTATTCTGAAGTGTTTTAATTCTTTCATTCTACCTTGTTTTGAGTATTGTTCTCCTGTTCAGCTGCTGATTCTCATCTTAATTTGTTGGACAGAAACTTACGGTCTATTAAATTTCTTATTCCTGATCTAGATATTAATCTTTGGCACCGTCGTTCCATTAGTTCATTATGAATGTTGCATAAGATTTTTCATAACTCTGACCATCCTTAACATTCAGATCTCCCTGGACAATTCTATCCTGTTCGTAATACTAGGCAGGCAGTTAATTCTAATAGCCAGGCCTTTTCTATCATGAGGCTCAATATCACACAGTATTCTAGAAGTTTTATTCCAGCTGTTACCAAGTTGTGGAATGATCTTCTTAATCGGGTAGTTGAAGCAGTAGAACTTCAAAAGTTCAAAGTTGCAGCAAATGTTTTTATGTTGACCAGGCTAACATGAGTCTTTTTATAGTTAGGCCTATATATGACATATCTGTTTTTGACGTTGTTAATAGCTTATATAGGACATGTTTTGATGTTGTTACTGTTTTTAGAATTTATTGTTAATTTATTCACATTATTTATTCATTTCCTTATTTCCTTTCCTCACTGACCTATTTTTCCCTATTGGAGCCCTTGGGCTTATAGCATCTTGCTTTTCCAACTAGGGTTGTAGCTTGGCTAGTAATAATAATAATAATAATAATAATAATAATAATAATAATAATAATAATAATAATAATATACATAACCACACAATTACTTTTATTATATAATGGAAATTATGAATAAAACTTTATGTAACATTCTTGGAGAAAAAAAAATTCACTTGCAATGTGTGGTGTATATTCAGGAAATACAAAGGACAAATATAGTGCATAAGTCCTTAATTTGTCCACTCGTGTAACGCTGGGTCAGGATAATCCCTTAAGGTTCTTATCTAAAGTTAATCTTTAGCGGAGCTCACAAGGGACAGGATCAACGAAAGACAATAAATTGAACTACGTAAGCCATTGGTTTTTGTAAATATTCCATTGCAGCGGATTTTGAAAAAAA
>NC_090757.1:61058427-61068427 GCF_036898095.1 Palaemon carinicauda | reverse complement strand
GTTTTAGTAGAATATGAGCTCGATCCAGTGTCACATCAACGGACGAAATATGTCATTGGATTTTACTGCTTCTTTAGTTCACTTCTAAGATGTTTCGCCATATGTTGGAGATTTGGCTTGGCAGTTGGGCAGTTGGACTAGGGGTAATTTTTGTTTCATTTTTAGAATACTCAGCGTCAAAGTCAACCTTATGGTATCAGCAAGTAACAAACCGGGTTCAACAATTTGTCCTTTAGGAACTACTGATAAAAACACAATCTCCGATTCATTTCTTTTGCCAGGTTGCCAAAATAAAAGATGTTCTCTAAAGGTTCTCTAAAGTGGTTCTCGAGGTTGCATGATTTGTATATTTTACGTTCTTTGCCATCTGCTAGGTAACTAATGATATGTCCTAAAAGAATGCTCATTGACATTGTTTTATGCCAAATAAGCACATCTCTTGTGACCTCTTATACAACTGAAGTATAAGCTTCATTATTGGGATCCTTTGCCTTTGGGGCTTCACATGTTTAAGTTTATCCGATGATCTCTTCTTAGTGTACCAAACATAGCAATACGATGGTAGCACACTCCAATTCCAATTGGATCAGTCTGAAAGTTCACATACTACACAATCATCTACTCACTTTCTTGCAGCCTGAAGGAGTCTATGACAAGCTTTAGAAGTCATGCACTGAACTGGGAGCAGAAGGTTCCTTTTGTATTACCATACTTTCTAGTCTGAGAGATCACACAGAGTTTGTACAGGGAGCTGGCCTTGGAACGGTGGTGCCGTTGAAATTGTAGTAGGTCTTAATTGTCAGCAGATTCGACAATTTCTCATCCCCTTGTTTTTAGAGCCTTGCTATGTGATCTCGATTTTTGTAAGCCTAATAACAGGTTTGATGGTAGATGACTTATGATCCATTATCCCATGTGTCCTTCAAACATTTACAGATATTATAATTTCTCTCCTTGGCTGCATTGTAGAAAGTTTCCTAGCTGACTATACAGAACGAATACAATTTACCAGTTATACTCTTTTTATGACACTTTTAAAAGCCTAATTGAGAATTAGTAGGAGTAATTAGGAGTATTAAAAGAATCCATTCTAACCATGAACATTCTACAATACTTTAAATTTACTCTGAATTTTCACCCTCACCAAAAGACTTACTGGTTATAAAGAGAGAGAGGAAGGAAGGATTATATGGTGTAGCCTTTTATGCACCCAGAGCCCTGTTTACAGTCAATAATTTAATGAACTTTTACATTTGAGATCTTCTCTAAATGTTCCTAGTATACCGACTTGTGTGTGTAGAATTTTTGGAGAAGTGAAGATAATAAATCAAAACTTATGTAACGTTATTACATTATTTCAAATTGTTTCCATGTAAAAATTATTAAAATTAAAATTTTTTTGTTCATTTCATTAGAAATCTCTAGAATATTTAATGATACAGATATCAGATATCAATATTCTAAAGAGAGGCAATGAAAAAATTTACAATTAGGGTAAAAATACTGATTTTAACATAAATTGTGTCAATAATCATAAAATAAATTATTCTTACCAGATTAAAAATCTAATAAGTTATATTTGTAAAAACTTTAAAGACCTTTATAATCATAGTAAAATAATTCAAATATTAGTGATAGGTAGTGCATAACCCAAAAATTATCTTTACATCACGAGAAAAACATCTGAATAGGGTAGGTGTAACAATCATAAAATTAGACATTGCTGACCTGGAAACAGGTGGAAATGGATGGCAGACATATTTTCCTATAATTTGGTACCAAAAGAATAAGGTAAGGGGGGGGGGTGCAACCAACTCGAAATTTAGCCCTCTTATTGGAAATCATGTGATGGACTAATAGGATACACACACACATACACAAACACACATATATATATATACATATATATATGTAAAGATATATATATTTATATATAGATACATATATATAAATATATATATATAATATATATATATATATATGTATGTATATATATAAATATATATACATATATATATATAAATATATATATATATATATATATATATATATATATATATATATATATATATACATATATAAATATAAATATATATATATATATATATATATATATATATATACACACATATATATTATACATACATATCACAAGCATCTAAATAATTTTCCTTTAAAGTACAAAATATTTTACGTATTTATCAGATATCTCTATGGGGATTAACTTGATACTTAATGCTGGGAACGCTTTCATAAATTTCAAATAACAGTGCGATCAAAATCCACCATAAAGTATCGAAGGATAGGAGAGAGATAATGCATTAATCTGAAATCCCACGAGTAACTTTCCATGTAATAGATGTCAGGGAGATAAAGATGAAGAGAAAAGAGAAAGGCAAAGACAAAAGGGACTGCAGTTTCCGAGCTAGGAATTTTAGTATCTATCATTTCGTTGAGAATTACAGAATTGTTGAACACAAATCTGGAAAGCAATTTCATGATTAGTCCAGAGTTACCGAATTGCCTGAGCTTCAAAATAGGTTTTATCATTTTTTCTCAGGTTTCGTTGTTCCTTGTTCCTTCTATGTATTCCTCCTAATATTTATCTCTCTTTTTCACTTACTGTCTCTTTCCTCTATTTCCGTATTTCCTAATTTACAAAAGTCTTTTCTATTACATTGTGTGATATAGAAAAATATGCAATACTTGGTCTGCTGCGACCTACATACATACATACATACATACTTACATACACACACACACACACACACATATATATATATATATATATATATATACTATATATATACACTATATATATGTATATATATATATATATATATATATATATATATATATATATATATATATATATATAATAGCGTAAGATTATGCGAACATTCCAAAATACACAATAATTATACAAAATCTTACCAAAAACAGAGGAAACTGAATTAGCACAACTCTCTCTCTCTCTCTCTCTCTCTCTCTCTCTCTCTCTCTCTCTCTCTCTCTCTCTCTCTCTCTCTCTCTCTCTCTCTCTCTCTATATATATATATATATATATATATATATATATATATATATATATATATAAATTCTGTCACTCCAACGTTCACTCCTAATTTAAATTTTCTTAAAATGTTTTCAGTATGTCATGAAAGAATATATTCTCCCAAACGACCTCCTTAACGCTAATCGTTTGTCCGCGTGTCACACTAATGTTAAAACTCTTGTTACTCTTCCTTTACGCGAAATATTATCGACCTCATTCCATTAACAGTAAATATTCTGTTCCCTTTTTAAGTGGGGATATCTTAACGTGGTGAAATAGTTTGTGTATCACCTTGATCAGCAAAGCTGTACTAGTCAGAGGCACCCATACTATGTCAGCTTGCTAACCGATAAGAATAAAATTTACCACCATCACAAATCCGCAGTGGACAGCGTGGTGGCGACAACTGGCCAAACCCCAGAGATGAATTGATATGTCTGAGGTCTTTGTCCTGCAGTGGACTAGAAACGGCTGCATTTATTGTTGTAAAATATCCTTTTAGTTTAAAAGCATGAAAAGCTCTTAAGAGTCTGTGAAAATATTTTTGACGTATAGTGCATGGAAATATTTATAACTATATTTAGAAAGGAAATCTAAATATAGATGCATCTGGAATATACCCTAAGAAAATCCTCCAGGAAACTTATAATGTAAAGCTCGCTTCATTACTTGGAGACATGTGCCCTTTACAGCAACGAAAAAAAAATTAACAACTGAACACCTACCCATTACTACAATATAAATCGATAACAGATACAGCGCGTAATTTGCATTTTATTTTATAATCAAATTAACATTTAAGGCCATACCGTACTTAGGTTTTATCTAATAGTATGTTAAACATGAATAAATATATTTCAGCTACAACCATATTGTGGAATGATCTTCCTAAATATTTGGAAACTCTAAAGTTAAAACCTGCAGCTAATGTTTTCATGCTGAACATGCTGAAATGATTAGAGTTTACATATGAAAAATTTATTTCAATGTTATTACTGTTCTTAAAACCTTTATATTAATTGTTCATTATATCTGCTGTAGCTTATCATTTCTTTATCTCCTTTCTTCACTGGGGTATTTTTCCCAGTTGGAGTCCTTTGGTTTATAGCAACCTGCTTTTCAAAATAGGGTAGTAGCTTATATTATAATAATAATAATAATAATAATAATAATAATAATAATAATAATAATAATAATATTATTAATATCAATAATAGTAATATAATATTAATAATATTAACATCAATAATAATAATAATAATAATAATAATGATAATAATAATATTAATAATGATAATAGTAATAATAATAATAATAATAATACTAATATTAATAACATGATACTACTACTACTACTACTACTACTACTACTATACTTATAATAATAATAATAATAATAATAATAATAATAATAATTAATAATAATAATTAATAACAATTAATAATAAAAATTCATCTTGTTAATATTAAAATTATCAGTATTGATAATAAGATATCAATAATATTAATATTAATAATATTAATATTAATAATAAAGATAATGATGATAATAATAATAATATATTAATAATGATAATGGAAATATTAATAATAATAATTATGATAATAGCAATAATAATAATAATTATAATATACATATATATAAAATATATACAAGAACAATAATTATATTAATAACAATAATCATAATAAAAAATATCAATAATATCAGTAATAATAATAATTAAAATAATAATAATAATAATAATAATAATAATAATAATAATTATAATAAAAATTATGATAATTATAGTAATTATTATAATAATAATAATAATAATAATAATAATAATTAAAATAATAATAATAATTCTAATAATAATAATAATAATAATTCTAATAATAATTATATCATATTAATAATAATTATTATAATTATAATAATCATAATAATAATTATAATAATAATTATAGCTATCATAATAATTATAACAATAATAATCATAATAAGAATTATAATACTAATAATAATTATGAAATTAAATCATAATACTTATAACAATAAATATATTACAAAAATAACAATTTCAATAAATACAATATAATAATTATTATAATAATAAATATAATAATTACAATAATAACAATTACAATAAATATAATAATTATAATAATAATAATTATAATAATATTTATAATTATAATAATTGAAATAACTATAATAATAATTATGATAATTATAATAATAACTATAATTATATTAATTATAATAATAATTAATACAATAATTATAACAATAATGATAATTATAATAATTGTAATAATAATAATTATAATAAAAATAATAATAAATAATATTGATAAATGATAATAATAATAATAATAATAATGAATAGTGAATAGTAAATAATAAATAATAATAAATAACAAATAAAAATTAAAAATAAATAATAATAATAATAATAATAATAATAATAATAATTAATAAATACTAATAAACAATAATATTGTCAGATAGAAATACACAAGAGAGAGCATTTTACTTATCCAGTTTTACTGATTAAATACCTTTAACCATTGTGTTTTCCTTATTTGATTCCTTTGGTTTTTCAAAGTCTTTTGAATCCTTACAGTCACTAATTGGCTGTCAATTTTCATGCAGTATGCAAAATTGTTTAACAGGCATTACAATTCACTAATGAAACAAACTTTTATTTGAAACAAATTATAATTTTTTATTTCATTCTAATTTAAGATCACTACGGTCGACATCACACCGAAGGGTACGTCTCTAGTCCTTGGTGAAAAGAGAATTATGGTGTCTTTTAAAGAATTCATAACATTGCATCTGAAAAGTTACGCCACGACAACTTTTCTCCCTTGATTTAGTTACAGGAGAAATTCCCAAAGACAAAGCGGTTTAAAATGTTACACCGGGATTTCTCCCACATTTTCTTCGACCTCCTCCTCCTCCTTCATCATCAAAATTTTTCGTTCCTTTTCTATTTATTGGACAAATTAATTTTACAATATGATGAAGACAAAATTTTTTTTCCCCGCATAACTCCCCCTCAGTAAAAAGGAAAAGAATAGCAAAGTTTAATAAAAAAAAACTCTTTGCTGTATTTCATGTCTTAAGGATATTGGTGATCCTACTGAGTGAATTATGTACTGTATATACACAAGAGAAAATGCAGGAGCATCGAGATCACAGTCATAAAGAAAGGCGCTGCTCCAAATGGAATCGAGTCCGCGATTAATGCAGAATCACATAAATAATTCAGTGAAGCCTTTTGAAAAATCATTTACGTATTCAAAGAATATAAAGTTTTCTATTATAAATATTTGTGAATTAGTTTCATAGTTTCCAAATATTTTTATATCAAATTTTCACCCCCACCCCCCTTAACCTTTATATTTCATTGTAATTCCAAAATTCAATATAGTTCTAAAGAAGGGTCATGAAGTGATTCGAAACACGTGGCGACACCAAAGAATAAACGGAGAAAAGTTAAAGTACTTTTGCTGTTATCCTGAAAACTATCAATAGGACAGTTTTTGTACGGAGAGAAACTATCTTCTATTTTTTGACGCCACTAAGACATTGTCTATTCATGATATATATATATATATATATATATATATATATATATATATATATATATATATATATATATATATATTCATATATTTATGTGTATGTGTGTACAGTATAGGTAGACAAACTTACGCGCGCACACCTACACACACACACACAATATATATATATATATATATATATATATATATATATATATATATATATATATATATATGTGTATATATATATATATATATATATATATATATATATAGTATCATGAGATTACAATATGTCTGTTGTAAGCTACTGGGCTCACCTTTTGTAAGTCCTGTTGTTCGATATCGGGCGGCCACTCTCGTCAACTTTAGTCTGAATAGGTAGGTACAAATATCATCTACAACTAAGGAAAGACTTGCTACAAAACGAAATTCTACTCTATCCCGGCGATATTCCCTTTATAGGATGAAAATGCGTATGAAAAAAATACATACAATTTGTGTATGCACGTACATTTATCATTCATGTTTTATCGTTCGTTGATGGTATGTGTTTATACGCAGCATAGTTGTCGTATTCATGGGTAAACAATATTAAAATTGTTATATCGAACAAATGTGAAACAGTAGTGTATTGCTGGATTTACGTTGCAATGTAATGATATAATCTATTTGAATGGCATTTATATGCAAATATATGATGGCTATCGAAATTCAAATACTTTGAAATAACTGTATCCAATTGGAGTAATTTTGAACACATACATGAATGCAGTCCTCATGGCAGTAAATATTGATAAAGGTTAGTAAAACATTTTCCTATTAATATTTTAAATTTTTTGGAAAAAAATATATCTTTTTAAATCTTTTGACGATGAAGTTCACTGATTATATATATGTTATTTAAACTTTTCCCATTTTAAAAGATAAATAGTTGTAATACGAAAGCGCTTTTGGTAAAAGGCCCCGGTTTCAATAAATATAAAAAAAAAAAATTCTGTAAGTAGGCTAGATTAAATGTAAAGATCTTGGGAACATTTATATCATCATCGTTTGCTTTGAACTCTGGCCCATGGTATTAGCATCTAAACTTAGTAACTTCAGAGCAGTTCTATTGAGGTAAGATTCCCTCATGAATAAAATATTAAAACCGTCTGCAAAGTTAAATTGAATAAAGTTTTGGCCTTTGAATTTTTGATACGTGTGACTTCTCCGTTTTTTTAATTTTTTTTTTATTAGATTTCTGTTCCACATCGAGTTTTCCCAAATGTATGTGCTTATTATTCATGCTTGTGCATTTATATTCCATTTTTAACATAATCCGCTTTGTTCCATTGAGCAAATATACGTAGTTTAAATGGTTGGAAATATTTTGAGCATATAAAGCATCGCCCGGCAATTTGCCGGTAAGTGATAGAATTTTTATGAAATATGTATATGCATACTTGTATGTAAACCCTCGACTGAGTATTGTTGCAGCAGAGTATGAAATATTTGCGATAATTGTGTTTTATCCATTGGGGAAAAAGAGAAAAAGATAGAGTGAACTTTAAACGTTGTAGTTTTATGCACTTTTTATATTATATTCATCATTATAATTGTTATTTTTCATTACATAACGTAGTTTGGGACTCCACTGGCTCGTGTGTTTATTGTAAATTGTGTCAAGACTCTTACGCTTTTAGATATATTTTTTTTCCATTGGTTAGGTTTTGGATCATAATGAGGGAGATTGTGTCGGTCTGTTTCCATTCCATTTTTGTTTATAAACTTTACCAACAGGAGGTTTAAATACGTTTATATTGGGTGATTTCAGTACTAAAGTAGGTCAAAAGAAGATAAGAGAATCAGCATAGGGTATATTTGTAGTAGGCACAAGTAATGACAGAGGAGACATGATTGTACAATTTGATGAAAGAAACAATCTTAAAATCATGAACATTTTCTTTTCTTTTATAAAAAGAAACAGAAAATGGGCATGTAGAAGTCTATTTCGATAAACGCAAAATTAAACATTTTACGCTCAGTGAAAAAGTTAGTTTAGTTAAATATGTAACAAATGACCATAGAATAGCGAGAAGCAAAATTTGTTTAGATCTCAGGAAAGAAAGAGAAAAACTAATTTTAAGACTCTTGTGATAAGAGAAAAATCTGTAGAGTTTAGTTTACCAATAAAAGAGATAATTCCAGATACAACATGAAATGAAAGCGAGTAAACAAGAAATAAACAATAATTCAACAAAATTTGTCATGGAGTCAGCACAAGAGATAGGTGGAAAAGTTCCTAAATAAGATTAAGGAAAACTATAAAAAATACCAAAAACGTAATTAAGAGAAGATTAAAAATGAGGGTAAAATCCAAGAGATGAAATCGAATCAGCAGAATTATCCAGAATAATAAAAAGAACCTAAATACCCATGATATTCATAAACACAATCAGACCAAAATTGAAGAAACACTAATGAAAGGAAGAATCATCAAATTAATGAAAAGAAAACTTGGAACAGGACGCCAATATATGCTTGCTTCAAAGGGTGAAAATGGAAATATTATCAACAATGGAGATGGAGTGATAAAACTTGCAGATGATTTCTATGCAATGGTATACAACAGAAGTAATGAAAACCCAGGGCCAGTATCAACCGTAACAGTTGGAGAAGTGAAGATGTGAAAAAGACATTAAAAGTGGTAAAGCAGCAGGAGAAGATGGCCTAACAATTGCCTTAATAATAGATGAAGAAGATTTCATAGTATAGATGGTGGAGCTTTAATAATAGTATACTTGGCTGAACATTACCCATTAAACTAATTCACAAAAAAAAAAAGAGAGACACAGAAGACCCAACAAATTAATGTCCTATATGTTTAATCTCATTAATATATGAAATATTTACAAAACTTATATTAGGCCGAATAGAAAGAGCTAGACTTTTATCAACCAAGAGAGTAGACAGGATTTAAAACTGGGTATTCAGCAACTGACCATATCCATGTAATTAACCAGCTAAAGGTAAAATCAACAGAATATGACAAACTACTATGTATGGCATATTTTTAGACTACGAGAAATCTTTTGAGTCTGCTAAACCTCAGCAGTAATGAAGGCCCTTAGAAGACAAGGAATAGATAAATCTTATGTTAGAACACTTGAAGACATAAATACTAGAAGTAGAGCAATCCTAAAACTGAAGATAGTGAGAAAATTAGACAGTGAGACCCCATCTCTCCTAAGGTATTAAAAGCGTGCCTAGAAAAGGTTTTTAAAAATTTAGATTAATAAAATGTAGGTATTAATCAAAACAATGGTTAATAAGAGGAGAAGCTGCAAAAAAGGAGGCGAGGGAAGTAGCTCCAAAGACTTTAGTTCCATCACAATAACATTCCAG
>NC_090757.1:61040927-61055927 GCF_036898095.1 Palaemon carinicauda | reverse complement strand
GGTAGAAGAGACTCTTTAGCTATGGTAAGCAGCTCTCCTAGGAGAAGGACACTCCAAAATTAAACCCTTTTTCTCTAGTCTTGGGTAGTCCCACAGCCTCTGTACACTGGTCTTCCACTGTCTTGGGTTAGAGTTCTCTTGCTTGAGAGTACACTCAGGCACACTATTCTATCTTATTATTTATTTTTTTCTTACTCTTATTTTTTTTTGAAATGGTGTGTTGGGCAGGCTTAATAGAAGGGCCATGGATGCTTGATGGTTTATCAAGAGGTTGTCTTTTCCTTATCTGATTCTTTTTCTTCTCAAAACCATCCTTACTGTCCTCCCTTTAGTTGAAGTGGCTATCCTGGAGGGTATTTAGCCTTGCATGGTGTATCGGCTCCTCCATGCTTACCAGTTTTTCCCACTTTTTACGATAGTCTATGGGTTTCATCAATCACTTTAATTATAATTCTGTACATAATGTTTATGTTATAATTCTTGTTAATCTAGTTTTTAAGTATGATGTCTCTTTTTTTATTTCTAATAATTCTTATGCTGTCTGGAGACATTGAACGAAATCCGGGACCAGTATGTCCTAGATTTCGTCAATATCATCTTCTGTATTGTAATATTCGTGGTCTTCATGCAAATATTCAAGACCTTACAGTTGCGTCCAGACATTATGATATTCTTTTGTGCTCAGAAACTTTGGTTTTTAATATGAGGAACTCATCTGAGCTCCTTATAACTGGTTTTAAGAAGCCAATAATGTTGAAACGTGATGCCATCCCTAGGGCCAGGAGTGTGGCAGTGTATATTAGGACTGAGTACCCTGCTTCTCATATGTCCAGCTATCAATGTGGATGTCAAGAGATACAGTTAATAAAAGTTTGTGGCAGGCATAACAACTTGTATTTGTGTTCGATCTACCGGAATCCAGACTTGGATTATTCTATTTTCGATTGTCTTCTTACCATTATGGCTAAGATACAAAAATATGATAAAAAGGCTTCTTTTGTCTTTGTTGGTGATTTTAATACCCACCATAAGGAGTGGTTAAGTTCTATCTCTCCTACTGATCGCCATGGCTTAAGAGCTTTAGAGTTTGCCTCTGAATCAGGCTGTGAGTAAATCATTAATGAAGATACTCACAGGTCTGGTAATTGCTTGGACCTCGTATACACTGACTCCCCTGGCGTTATAACTAGTAAGGTTGGTTCTTCAGTCGGGACATCTGATCATGCCTTGATTTCAATAGTAGTGAAGACTGAGCAGCCTGTCCCTGATGTATCATACTCTTGTAAAATTTATATGAAATCCCAAGCAGACTGGAATGGGATTTTGCATGATCTTTTGTGCTTGAATTGGTCACAGTTATATAGTGGTGTAGATCCTGTTGTCCCTTTGAATGATAACCTAGTCAACATAATTTATAGGCGTATCCCTTCTCGTGTGCTAAGGTACCTAGTGAAGGATAAACCGTGGTTCAATGATGATTGTTGACGTGCTTATTTGGAGAAGCAGGAGGCCTATCATCTTTGGAAGGGTAACAGATCAGATTTGAACTGGAATAACTATACTCAGCTTCGAGCTTTTGCTCAGAGAGTTTATGCCTCAACTGAAAAGGAGTACAATTTATCCATAAAAGAAACCCTTTCTGGTACAACTCAGGAACATAAATGGTGGTCTACCCTTAAATCTGCACTCTTTGGTGTAGATGCAACAGTTCCTCCTTTACTTGAACCAGATGGCTCAGTCACTCACTGTACAAAGGAAAAGGCAACCCTTTCGGCTGATGTTTTGACAGTAAACAAAGTAATGAAAAACTTGAACTTCCTCATTCCTGTTTTCCTGAGGCCAAACTAACTAGTTTAGCTTTTCGATCTCGTGAAATTAAAGCTCTGTTGATGAACCTTGATGCTTATGGAGGTGTAGACCCAAATGGTATTTTTCCTTTGATTTTATAAAGACTGCAGATTTCTTAGCTCAAAATTTATCTGTTATTTTGCACGTTAGCAAAAAGAGGAGCTTTTAGCACTCGTTGAAGAATTGGTAATGTTACTCCTCTATGTAAATGTGTTTGTGGTAGCTCAAGTCCCACTGATTACCACCCAATTTCCATAACTCCCATATTATCTAAAGTCTTTGAACGTCTTCTGGCAAAACGTCTTAATAGGTTTGCTGAAGGTAATCATCTATTCCCTAGTTTGCAATTAGGTTTTCGTAAAGGCCTTGGTGCATGTGATGCCCTTCTTACAACCTGAATGCTGTACAGAAATCCCTTAATTGTGGTCAGGAAGTTCGTATGATTGGCCTTGATTTTAGTGCTGCCTTTGACAGTGTTAATCATGAGGCCCTTGTTTTCAAACTCAAACGGTTGGGAGTGGGTGGGTCGCCAATGAACTAACGAACCAAGACCAAATTTCCCTTTTCCAAAGTGTAACAGAACGAGCTGATGAGAAAAGTCTTTTCAATGAAGTCTGATTCCCTCTTCTTACAAATGTCTATACCCTTATAATCCATAGGTAACATTGTGTTTCATTCCTTTCTAACACTGTCTGAAACCAAGTAACACAATGATCTGGAGTCTACAGACAGACATAGGAGTACATTATGGTTGCCGATTATACTCCCTGAAACAGGAGAAGAGCCTGTGCAAATCTAATTAGGATTTTTAGTGAATATTCAAGAAAATAACAGTTGTTAGAAATTTAAGTTCTCTCATGTAAGATAGTCTTACATTTCTATCGCAATTTTGTAAAATAGACAAAATCTGAGGCTGTACTATTTCTTACGCGGTATATTAACAAATGCCCCCTGTGGCCGCGGGGGCATAAAAACAATTAGAATGGCGCCAACGTTATCCCTGCGTGTCGAAAGAGGCGACTAAAAGGGACGGGACGAGGAGGCTGGGAACCCCCTCTCCTGTATCTACATCCTCTGGGACATCGACAAAGAGATGGAGCTGGAGGGAGAGTGAATGCTCCCCGCACTCTAGTTTTGGGGTGTTTGAATGTGCGTGGATGTAGTACGATAGAGAGTAAAAGATGTGAAATTGGAAGTATGTTTAGGAATAGAAGGATGGATATATTGGCCTTGTGTGAGACGAAGATAAAAGGAAAGGGTGAAGTGATGTTTGGTGAAATGTCTGGTAGAGTGTCTGGGATTGAAAGGGGAAGAGCGAGAGAGGGTGTGGCTTTATTGCTGAGTGAATGGATGACAGGTAAAGTAGTGGAATGGAAGGAGATATCATCTAGGTTAATGTGGGTAAGGGTTAGGTTGGGTAGGGAATGTTGGGCGTTTGTCAGTGCGTATGGGCCAGGTAGTGAAAAAAGTGAAGAAGAGCGGAATGAGTTCTGGAATGAATTAACTAGGTGTGCAAAAGGACTGGGTAGAAGGAATTATGTAGTTGTCATGGGTGACTTAAATGCTAGAGGGGGCGCTGGAAAGGTAGAAGGTGTCATTGGGAAGTATGGCGTACCAGGTGAAAATGAGAGTGGTGAGAGACTGGTAGATATGTGTGTTGAGCAAGAGATGGTGATAAGTAATAGCTTTTTCAAAAAGAAAGATAAAAATAAGTATACATGGGTAAGAGTGACAAATGGAAGAGTAGTAGAAAGGGCATTAATGGATTATGTGTTGATAACTAAAAGAATGTTTGGAAGATTGAAAGACGTGCACGTGTTTAGGGGTATGTCTAACGGTATGTCTGATCATTTTTTGGTGGAAGGAAAATTAGTTGTAGCAAATGAGTGGGGGAATAGAGTAGGTGGATGTAAAAGGGAGCTAGTGAGGGTTGAAGAGCTAATAAAACCGGGGGTAAAAAGTAAATATCAGGAAAGGTTGAAAATGACATATGACGAAGTGAAAGTAAGAGAAACTGGCAATTTAGAGGAGGAGTGGAAGTTAGTAAAAGAAAATTTTGTTGGGATTGCAAGTGATGTGTGTGGCAAGAAGGTTGTTGGAGGCAGCATGAGGAAGGGCAGTGAATGGTGGAATGAAGAGAAAAGGAGGGCTTTTGAAGAATGGCTGCAGAGTAATAGTATAGAGAAGTATGAAAAATATAAAGAGAAAAATGTGGAAGTAAAGCGCAAGGTATGTGAGGCAAAGAGGGCAGCTGACCTGAGGTGGGGTCAGGGATTGGGTCATTCATATGAAGAGAATAAGAAGAAGTTTTGGAAAGAAGTGAAGAGAGTAAGGAAGGCTGGCTCGAGAATTGAAGAGACAGTGAAAGATGGAAATGGAAGGTTGTTAAAAAGAGAGGAGGCTAGGAAAAGATGGGCGGAATATTTTGAAAGTTTACTGAATGTTGAGGATAATAGGGAGGCTGATATAATTGCTGTTGCAGGTGTTGAGGTGCGTGTGATGGGAGATGAGAATGAGAGAGAGATTACAATAGATGAAGTGAGGAGAGCACTAGATGAAACGAGAGTAGGAAAAGCGTCTGGTATGGATGGTGTGAGAGCTGAGATGTTGAAGGAGGGGGGTGTGACTGTACTTGAATGGTTGGTGAGATTGTTTAATATGTGTTTTGTGTTGTCAATGGTACCAGTAGATTGGGTTTGTGCATGTATTGTACCACTATATAAGGGTAAGGGAGGTGTGCATGAGTGTTGTAAATCAAGAGGTATTAGTTTGTTAAGCGTAGTTGGAAAAGTGTATGGTAGAGTAATGATTAATAGGATCAAGGATAAAACAGAGAATGCAATCTTAGAAGTACAGGGTAGTTTTAGAAGAGGTAGGGGTTGTATGAATCAGATTTTTACAGTAAGGCAGATATGCGAGAAATATTTAGCAAAAGGTAAGGAGGTGTATGTTGCGTTTATGGATCTGGAGAAAGCGTATGATAGAGTTGATAGGGAAGCAATGTGGAATGTGATGAGGTTATATGGAGTTGGTGGAAGGTTGTTGCAAGCAGTGAAAAGTTTCTACAAAGGTAGTAAAGCATGTGTTAGGATAGGAAATGAAGTGAGCGATTGGTTTCCGGTGAGAGTGGGGCTGAGACAGGGATGTGTGATGTCGCCTTGGTTGTTTAACTTGTATGTTGATGGAGTGGTGAGAGAGGTGAATGAGCGAGTGCTTGGACGAGAATTAAAACTGGTAGACGAGAATGACCATGAATGGGAGGTAAATCATTTGTTGTTTGCGGATGATACTGTACTGGTTGCAGACACAGAAGAGAAGCTTGGCCGATTAGTGACAGAATTTGGAAGAGTGTTTGAGAGAAGGAAGTTGAGAGTTAATGTGGGTAAGAGTAAGGTTATGAGATGTACAAGAAGGGAAGGTGGTGCAAGGTTGAATGTCATGTTGAATGGAGAGTTACTTGAGGAGGTGGATCAGTTTAAGTACTTGGGATCTGTTGTTGCAGCAAATGGTGGAGTGGAAGCAGATGTACGTCAGAGAGTGAATGAAGGTTGCAAAGTGTTGGGGGCAGTTAAGGGAGTAGTAAAAAATAGAGGGTTGGGCATGAATGTTAAGAGTTCTATATGAGAAAGTGATTGTACCAACTGTGACGTATGGATCGGAGTTGTGGGGAATGAAAGTGATGGAGAGACAGAAATTGAATGTGTTTGAGATGAAGTGTCTAAGGAGTATGGCTGGTGTATCTCGAGTAGATAGGGTTAGGAACGAAGTGGTGAGAGTGAGAACGGGTGTAAGAAATGAGTTAGCAGCTAGAGTGGATATGAATGTGTTGAGGTGGTTTGGCCATGTTGAGAGAATGGAAAATGGCTGTCTGCTAAAGAAGGTGATGAATGCAAGAGTTGATAGGAGAAGTACAAGAGGAAGGCCAAGGTTTGGGTGGATGGATGGAGTGAAGGAAGCTCTGGGTGATAGGAGGATAGATGTGAGAGAGGCAAGAGAGCGTGCTAGAAATAGGAATGAATGGCGAGCGATTGTGACGCAGTTCCGGTACGCCCTGCTACTTCCTCCGATGCCTTAGATGACCGCGGAGGTAGCAGCAGTAGGGGATTCAGCATTATGAAGCTTTATCTGTGGTGGATAACGGGGGAGGGTGGGCTGTGGCACCCTAGCAGTAGCTGAACTCAGTTGAGTCCCTTGTTAGGCTGGGAGGAACGTAAAGAGTAGAGGTCCCCTTTTTTGTTTTTGTTTCATTTGTTGATGTCGGCTACCCCCCAAAATTGGGGGAAGTGCCTTGGTATATGTATGTATGTATATTAACAAATAACCTCCCGTCTAAACCACAGGATTTTCACAACTTAAGACGTCTTATTTCCGTTATGGGTGAAGAAGTTGATTCTGATTAGCCATTCAGATACCTTGTATTCAAAAATATGAATAAACCATTTATAGATCTCCAACTACCAGCATAAAAAGGAAGGAGACGGGTAAATTCTATTCTGTAAAAAATCCCACACACCTAATCAAATTCTTCCCCAGCAATTCAAGAAAATCACTGCAATTCCATTAGGCGAGGTAAATAAACCGGAAAAAAAGACCCCCCAAAATGGCTATTTGCATATAAATCCACTATATTTACAGTACGTGAATACTATATGTTTTATTCATGGGAGAATTTAGAACCCTCATTCTCTCATTCTTTTTCCTCGCCTGTTATTAATGCCCCAGTCTAAATTTCACAACATAATAAAGGATCGTACGGGGAGGGAAGTTACCAGGCTTAAAAGACAAAGGAAGACAGATTTGTTCCAACAATATAACCAGCGGTAAACTTTAAGGTAAGAGAAAAAGTCCATGCGAAATAGGATTAAGGAAAAAAAGATCGTGACATAGATTCCAGTCCTTTTAATACGATTGCACTGGGAAAACTCATGAATATAATTCTGTATATATTTACCTCTATAAATATATATATATATATATATATATATATATATATATATATATATATATATATATATATATATATACACACACACATATATATATACATATATAATTATATATATATATATATATATATATATATACATATACGTATGTATCATATATTTGTGAGTGTATATATAGGTAAATATATACAGAATTATAATATTCATGAGTTTCCCAGTGCTTCTTTGTCTACAGAAGTGGGAAAAGATGTAGATAAAGAAGTTCTGGGAAACTCATGAGTATCGTAATTCTCTATATACTTACCTATATATACACACACAAATATATGATACATACGTGTGAGTGTAAGTATATATATAAATATATATATATATATACACATATATATATATATATATATATATATATATATATTATATATATATACATATATATATATATATATATATATATATATATATACATGTGTATATATGTGTGTGCGTGATTTAAACTTTAATCACTTGTAATTAAAAACAAGGCACAAAAAAGAACCAATATGATTAAAATAACAATGAAACCAGAGAACTTCAGCAACGCAAGCGATATATAATTTGACCAATGAAATCCAGCATAAACTCCTTGTAGAAATATTGAGGTCTTTTTGTCTACGTAAGCATCAAATTCTCTGATAACAGAAATAAAGTTTTATATAGCAAATACATCATATATATACACAGTAAATGTAATTTTGTGTATATATATATATATATATATATATATATATATATATATATATATATAAACACACACACACATATATATGTATATATACATATACATACATACACACACACACACATATATATATATATATATATATATATATATATATATATATATATATATATATATATATATATGGAGCGTAGCTGTAGAATGCAAGGTCGGTGGGTGAACTTATGAGTGACGTCACAGCCAAACATTCTTGAAATTCTTTGAATTATATAAATACGCCGTCACCACATTGAACAGAATCTAAAGACCAAATAGAAATATTACATTCGATTTCTTTCATTTATTGTCAGGTCTGATAAATCTGGCAAATGAATGATTTTGTTTCTTCTCTGCTTGGCTTATATTAATTGTTCATTATTACTCTTGTAGTTTCTTTATTTGCTTTACTCACTGGGATATTTGCCCCTGTTGGAGTCATTGGGCTTATAGCATCTAGTTTTTCCAACTAGGGTTGTGACTTAGCTAGTAATAATAATAATAATAATAATAATAATAATAATAATAATAATAATAATAATAATAATAATAATAATAATAATACCTAGGAAGGAACGGGATAACCATTGGAACCGAATTCGGAAAGCTATAAGATGATATCATTTAGTCGAAGAGATAATTATAAAACACGGTAAATTAAAATGAAAACTCACTGTGTATATAAAACTATGCAAGGTCCTCAGCATTATGGAGTAACTTATAAGAGATTCTATCTATTCAAATTAACTTACAAACTTGCAGGGTCAACTGCCTCCCTTCTCATAACAACGAATATATATATATATATATATATATATATATATATATATATATATATATATATATATAATTATATGTATGTATGTATGTATGTATGTATGCGTATATATACATATATATAAATATATATATATATATATATATATATATATATATATATATATATATATATATATATATATATATATACACACACACACAAAACTTCATATGCAGACTATCACATACTTCTATCACCGTTCATTCCTCATTATTGAATCTTCAAGTAACATATTGCAAAGAGCAGTTGTTAATGGGAATCATAGCGTCTATAAAGAATCTAATACCTGGAGTTCCGCTGGGTAATGTTTTCAGCTCTTTTTGGTATAGATTAGAATACAATTTTGATGGAAAAGCAGATGTTGCTACTTTCTTTGGCTGAATTTCTTAATAGAGATCGAGTTAAAATTTGTGTATGACATAAATTATGGCGCATGAACCTGAATCCTAAAAGAAAGGCAAAGTATGATTATAAGTAAGGCAAAGTGGCTCCTCAACTTACCGATATTTGCATTGACATGTCTTTAAATACTATAAGTGAGTCTCAATTGGAAATTTACTTCTGAGAAACATATCAAGTCTGTTTCTTTATTAGTTGCACAGAAATGGGAATGCTGAGAAAGATTTTACAAGAGTTTTGGTGATTATTTTCTCTCTTGAGGAAATGTTCTTATTCTTTCATTCTGCAATGATTTGAGTATTGTTCTCCTGTCTGGTCGTCACACTGTTGACTCTGATCTTAATTTGTTGGACAGAAACCTCTTGTCTATGTTTGAGTATTGTTCTCCTGTCTGGTCGTCACACTCTTGACTCTGATCTTAATTCATTGGACAGAAACTTCCTGTCTATGTTTGAGTATTGTTCTCCTGTCTGGTCGTCACACTCTTGACTCTGATCTTAATTCATTGGACAGAAACTTCCTGTCTATGTCTGAGTATTGCTCTCCTGTCTGGTCGTCACACTGTTGACCCATCTTAATTTGTTGAACAAAAGCCTCCTGTCAATTAAAATCATAATTTCCAATCTTGATATCAATTTCTCTTTCTGTAGTGTAGTTAGCTCTTTGTGTATGTTACATTAGATTATTCATAACTCTGACCATCTTCTTTCCCACCATTATCCCTACGTTAAAGGGTCGGTAGTATGATGCACCCTCTCCAATGCCTCCTATCAAAGGCATCCTCTTCCATCAAACTTCTCTTCATATCATCCTTCACTTTACGTCGCCATCTAATTCGCTGCTTCCTTCTCGATCTTCTCCCCCATTGCAAGTTCCTCCCAAAACCTCATTCATAATTCTGACCATCCATTACATTCGAATCTTCCTAGACTGTACCATATTGTAGCTAGTACTAAGTATGTCTTCTTCTTCTTTGTCTACATCTTTTCCCACTTCTATGTGGGAAAAGATGTAGACATGACTATTATAACATAACTATTATAATTAAATACGTACTTAGAACCCAGCCACTGAGGGGGGGGGGGGGGGGCAGCCTCAACTTGGTGCCAATCCCAACCTCGGTAAATGGGGAGGGTTGGCGGCTGGAAAAAGAATCCGGCCATGAAAATTTAGCCAAAACAACTATGGTCATTGAGTATAATCAGAATGAAATTAAAGCTAGTACTAAGTATGTATTAAATTATAATAGTCATGCCTTCTCTATCATAAGGCTCAATTCTACACAGTATTCTAGAAGTTTCATTGCACATGTGACCAAATTGCGGATTGATATTCGTAATCTGGCGGTTGCATCGGTGGAACTTCAGATATTCAAACTTGTTGGAATTGCTTTTCTGTTGAACAGGTTGATTTAAATGTTGTTTCATAGTTTATACACGGCTGTTCTATTTTAATGCTGTTACTGATCTTAATGTATTTTATATATCTTTCATAACTTCTCATATATTGTAGATTTCATTCACTAATTCGATATTTCCTTTCTTTTGGAGACTTTGGGTTTGAAGCATTCTGATAATAAGGACAATAATCATGATAATAATAACAATGCTCTCGAAAACAGCTGTAAAATACTATGAAATATATGGGCAAGAACGTAATGATATTTCAACATGTTAATACATAAGGTAAAAGGTATGAAAAACATCAGGAAAAAGCTATTGAAAACAACAATGACCTAAGTATGAATAGAGTATAAAAGGGCTTAAATGTTTAATATCTCTTCATTTTAACGATGCGCTATATTTTTCTAAGCTTCAAGGCTGTATTCAATCAATCGAAATTGCTTCGTTTATCACGATATCTCCGGTCAATTGGAGACCCTGTCCAACGTCACCGATATTATTATATGGTAATTATATTTGTTATTATGAATCGCCATAATTTCCATCGACGTCCTTCAAGTGGCTTGTAATTATTATCATTATTAATATGATGATGATGATGATGATGATTATTATTATTATTATTATCATTATTATTATTATTATTATTATTATTACTAGCTAAGCTGCAACCCTAGTTGGAAAAGCAGGATGCTATAAGCCCGGGGGCCCCAACAGGGAAAATAGCCCAGTGAGGAAAGTAAACCGGAAAAATAAAATATTCTAAGAAAAGTAACAACATTAAAATAAATATTTTCCATATCAACTATAAAAATTTAGCAAAACAAGTGGAAGAGAAATAAGACAGAATAGTGTGCCCGAGAGTACCCTCAAGCAAGAGAACTCTAACCCTAGACAGTGAAAGACCATGGTGCAGAGGCTATGGCACTACCCAAGACTAGAGGTTAATTTTGCATTGTCCTCCTCCTAGAAGAGCTGCTTACCATAGCTAAAGAGTCTCTTCTACCCTTACCAAGAAGAAATTGGCCACTGAACAATTACACAGCAGTGGTTAACCCCTTGATAGAAGAATTGTTTGGTAATCTCAGTGTTGTCAGATGTATGAGGTCAGAGGAGAATATGTAAAGAATAGGCCGGACTATTATGTTTATGTATAGGCAAAGGGGAAATGAACCGTAACCAGAGAGGAGGATGCAATGTAGCACTGTCTGGCCAGTCAAAGGACCCAATAAATCTAGCGGGTATCATCGATTACAAACGCTTCTTTTTTTCTAATATCATTTATTCTCAATCTTACACTGATTGCAACACTAAAATTTATATAATTTGTGATACATTATGTAGTCAGTATCTTCTCTTGCGTATTCCTTCTTCTTAAGAAATCTAAAACCAAACGCTTTATGAACAATTGGAATATAGTTTACCTTTCACAAAGCCTTGAAAGAATTAAAATATATCCTTGAGAAGACAAATAAAGCCATAGTCTTCTCGTTTTTTTTAGAGTTTTATTTACAATAACAAATATATTATTATTTTAAGAAAAAAAATTTATATGCGAATAACGTACTTAATATAGTAAAAGGAAAAACTTCTAACTGCAAACACACTGAGACTATGTAATCTTTATCTATTCTGTCTATACTTTTTAACTTTATCTTATTCCATCTGTGCAAGGACAAACAAATTCTTCAAATTCTGTAGGTGCAGAAATTTCTCTCGTTAAACTGACAAATAACAATAATAACAGACTTTGCATATAACCTATTTTAAAGAAATACTATACTATCATTTTTACTATTACCAGCTAAGCTACAGCCCTACCTGGAAAAGCAGGATGTTAAAATATATGAGAAGTTATGAATGAAAAATGAAAAATATTTCAAGATCAGTAATAACGTAAAAGTATAATTGCCATAAACTGTATATATAAGCTATGAAGAGAGACATTTTCTATTTGTGATATAAAATCAGTAATCTTTGAAGATAATTACTGCTAATGTTAAAAAAAATACTTGAAGCAACAACATTTATATTCATCATTTAACTGTTGTGTTTCAATTGTGAGACTTTAACTGACCTGGGAGTAACTTCTCATATAGAATTTTAAATGATCTAAAATAAACTAATGTTTTAGTAAATAAAAACTACCCATATAAAATATATTATGCACAAAACTTCTTTGCAACATTATGCATTACTAACCAAAAAACAAATTATAACGCATAAACAATTTTACGAAAACACCAATAAGCGAAATGTAGAGAGATTAATTTTAAAAGAGACATTACCAACAAATCCTGAAATTCTAAAACGAAAAAAAGCAAACACTTCGGTGACGATTTTAAGGCTAAAAAATTCAATTGGTGGATCGGAACCAAAAAATAACCGATGATTAAAAAAAACAACCTACTCGAATTGATATGCGAAAATCCGTAACATGAAATTCGGATTTGAAATAAACGCTATAAAAGCAAGGGAGGAAAATACTGGAAATGGGAAATCAAAGCCCGAATAAAATCCCTAGTGCAAATCATGGGACTCACCTATAAAAATAAAGAATTCGTTTCCACAGAGATGACGGTGAAACCTAGAAAACGCTTTTAAAATCCAAATCTCACACGGGTCACATTCCGGAGTGGGATCAAAATTTACCCGGAAAGGGGATGAATCGGGAATATAATTCTACTGCACATTGGCCGATTTGTTCATTTTTATAAAATTTTACTTTAAATGTTTGTGAATACACAAGATAAAGCATTACCGAATGGACATCTCTCATCCATTATCAGTGATCTGCCACCAATCAATTTAGATAAGACATTAATGCAGGCCAACTACACTCAAACCGAGGCTCGTAAAAGCCATTTACTATTTTAATTCATTTCCATGTTCCTTTTATTGTTCATAGTCTATCACTGGACAAAAACAAATTTGGGGTTATTGTGTTATATAACTTTTGTAGTGCCCCATTTCTCATTGACAATAGATTTTACGGCTAATACAAATTTTGGGTAGTAATTCTTAGTCTCCTTATTTCTCTTTATTTTGTATGTTTAGCTCGACATTCAGGTAGAGAAGGGCTTTTCATCACTTTAGACTGAATTTAGTAATTGATGTAAAAATATCAAAAGCAACACAATAATTATAAATGATTTTACATAATAATTTTCTATATTCAATACTACATATTTTATGTAGTCTTGAGAGAGAGAGAGAGAGAGAGAGAGAGAGAGAGAGAGAGAGAGAGAGAGATCTTCAGCCAAAGCCATCCAAATCACATTGTTCTTACTTCAAACACACATTTGGATAATAAATATACAATTAATTCTCTTGAAATACAAACTTGAAATTTATTTTTGTTTATTTTTTCTTTTATTTACCAGTATAGCAACCGGTTAAAAATGATGGCTAAATAAATTGATAGATATGCTCACACACGCACACCCTCTCACCAGGGCATGATTATTCTCTCTTCCCCTTACACAAGAGACGTGGAGAGCTGAGCGTGATTGATATATATATATATATATATATATATATATATATATATATATATATATATATATATATATATATATATATATATATATCTCGACCTGCTTGGTGGCAATGCCAGACGTATAACTATTCGGTCTCTTCCATCCATTGGGTAGCGGGGAGAGTAGTAGTCATATCCTGGTGACAGGGGTACCCCGATAAGTTCACTGTGTGCGTATGCGTATATGTCCATTTCTATCTATATATCTAACCGTCCTTTTGACCGGTCGCGTACACTAGTAAACACTATAAATTTTAGATAAAAATTCTCATAATCTACCTCCAAACCAAAATAAATCATTTTTAAAAAACATTACATAGCTTTTAACAGTCATTATACTGTATAGTAAAAAAAAAAAAAAACAAATCATAAAGTGAAGTGCAAATATTACAATAAAATAATGCAAAATAAAGCCCTTCTATAACGACGGAATCCCCCTTCATAATAACAAGGAACTTGTCTCATTTCGTCCTCCAAGACCCTCTCTCGCCTTGGGCCACGAAAAGGCTTCTCGAGTCTGGCTGTATCAGTTAACGGGCCGAAGAAAGAGACACATCAAGTCCCTTAGCAAAGAGTCCGCGGAAAATAAGATTATCGAGGGAGTTGCAACTAAACTTTGTGACAAAACTTTGCACTTCACTCTCCACCCCGAGGGGGTTTCCTTGCGTTTCGCTCACAGGCTGAAAGAAAGACTAGGAGAGGTGGTGGTGTTGAATGGAGAGGAAGATGGCCATCTTTTATCAGTTCTGTCGTTTATCACCCTTTAGAATCTCTTAAAAGTCTCTCGTAACAAATGAAATGGCTGTAAAAATATTTATTTCTATTAGCCCAAATATATTTCAGCTCCGTAGTGATGAACAGAAAATTCCCTTGTATTATTAGGACTACTGTGTTTTGCTCTCTCTCTCTCTCTCTCTCTCTCTCTCTCTCTCTCTCTCTCTCTCTCTCTCTCTCTCTCTCTCTCTCTCTCTCTCTCTCTCTATATATATATATATATATATATATATATATATATATACAGTATATATATATATATATATATATATATATATATATATATATATATATATGTTTATATGTATATCTATATATATAAACATATATATACATATATATATATGTAAATATATATATATATATATATATATATATATATATATATATATATATATATATATATATATATATATATATATATATATATATATATATACTTTCCCTGTCACGCTCGGTGGCATTGTCAGTGATATGACTACTCGGTTTCTCCTCATCACTCTGGTAGTGGTGGGGGA
>NC_090757.1:61018427-61033427 GCF_036898095.1 Palaemon carinicauda | reverse complement strand
CTCTAAAGGTCTCATTACGTTACACTCAAAACCAAACTTTGTGATTACTTTACTTTTAACGGGCTTACTTAGGTTCTTAGTCAAGGGATGCAAGCAAGTTACTGAGTTGACTATTTTTGATCGAAATAATACATATTTTACAAAAATAAAAATATTCTATAAAAATAACACTTCAACAGTAATACCAAAAAATAAATCGCTCGATATTCAATTCTGAACTAGACCTTAGACTAAGACAAACTGAAACTTCAAAAAATTATACAATCACTTGTTACACTAGAAATTGATTTACGAAATTTTTAATTTTGACAATTAATGAAAAAAAAATTGACACTAACAGTATAGAAAATAAATCAGATTTACACATACATATATGTATCTGTTACTATTACTTCCTTTGGGCTTGAACAAGGATACCGAACGGTTAAGCAAAAATAAATACACTGCACTTTTTAACCAAATCTCACAGGGCAAGTCACAAAAAATTTACCATATAAAATGCACTTAAATTAACAGACTTCACTTTTAAATTAAACACACAATAATATCACCAATCTTTAAACAACACTAAACGGTATTCCTTGGAGAGAAATCACTATTCAAGTTCGAGGTGAAATACGTAGTGGCTGGGTAGATGCTGGTCAGAGGACTGTCGGACGTTGGCTCTTTCGGAGTGTCAGGCTGGATCTCTGGTTCCTATGCATTGCTAGGCTCTGATATATCATCCTAATTCATTCTGGAATCTTCCAGTTCAGCCTTTTCATAGCGTGGGGGAATGGTCAGGACGGCCTCTCACGACGTCAGGTTGACAACTTCACAGATTTGAGGTATGGTTTTATATATATATATATATATATATATATATATATACACACACATATATATATATATATATATATCTTGCAAAGCTGGTCTGACATGGAAATAGATTATTTTATTCACGTATTTTATTTGTGTATTTAAGAGATGTATAGCCAGGTTGTAAAGTGAGTTCCACTCACGTAGGATTAATTATATTCATGTAAATTACATAAGACTGTTCTCATTTATTTAGTTGTATTTTCATTTGGCTCCGTATGTGTGAATTTATGTTATTTTAAAGAATTAGATTTTATTTCGCATAGTTTTGTAAAAAGTCTTATGTAAACTTGAACCTTCGTGCAACTTCCAACCACATGGAAACAGGAGCAATCCCTAGCGTGTGTGTCATACATACCTTTTATCAAGTTTATATAAGACTTTTTACAAAACTATGCGAAATGAAATCTAATTCTTTAAAATAACATAAATTCACACATACGGAGCCAAATGAAAATACAACTAAATAAATGACAAGTCTTATGTAATTTACATAAATATAATGAAATCTCTACGGGGGAAAAGAAGAAGCTTATACCCATCAAAAAGAGATGGGTCTGTGACAGAGATTAATATCCACGTCTGGAATAGTAACTTAACAGACCGTAAGATCCTGTCCAAAAAATTAAGATGCGAGTCAGCAGCTGAGATCAGACAGGAGAACAATACTCAAAACAATGTAGAATTAACAAATTAAAATATTTCTTCTGGATGGATTAATGACTGCAAATGTTGAAAGACTCAATAAGCGATTTTTTTTGTGCAATTGAAAAAGAAACAGACCGAGCTTGTAATCAAGAATCATGCCTAAAATTTTAAAGCTGTACAGTATATAGTAAAGGAAATATCATCACTGCAGAGATTTGGATGTTGAGGAGCCACTGTCCTTGACCTACTTACAATCATACTCAGAGTTTCTTAGGGTTCAACTTAATGCGTCCAAGTGCCTCTCACCACAGGCTAGGACCGGGGAGTGACTGGCAATGGTTACTATAAGCTCCCCCGAACCCTCCATCCTTAGCACACAAGGATAGTGAGGTTGCAGACACTACAGGAAACTATCGACCTTGAGGTGGTCTTGAACCCCCGTCCAGGCAAGGATGTTTCCAAAAGTCTACCAAAACCCGTTCTGGAGTTCTTGATTCCTCTTTGAGTAACCATGAGCGTGAGTTCCAAGTAATTTTGGATGGAAAAAAAAAGGCATGTAAACGTGGCCAAAACTGCCCGCGAGTGTTAAATGGCACTGTTCAAACGCCCTAAAACCAATGTGCCAAAATATTGAGTAAAAAGAAGAAAAGACTGCTACCCCGCATAAAGCTGATTGGAAGGAAGTCTCTTTTAAGAAAACAAGTGAGTAGGAGGAAAAACACTTCTGTAAATTGGAAATGAGCGTTATGGAGACACGCTCCACGATAACCGACTTGCAAATTTGCTTTTAAAATTCACCTTAATTATCTTAAACTAGTGTATGCGACCCGTCAAGAATGACGGATAAATATATGGATAGATATCCACGTACACGTACAAACACATTCAACCTTCCCCACCTCCACCCCCTTTTCCTCTCGGGGTAACCCCACTCAACAGGTTATGACTACTACCTCCCCCACCTACCAGAGAGACTGGGAGAAACCGAGTAGTTATATGTCTGGCAATACCGATGAGTGTGATTGGAAGGAAATATATACTTATATATATGGCCTGACACTTGCACTTTATTATATAGCGGAGATGCTCAAGTGCAAATTTATTTCTTTCAATCAAATACAGATACTCTACCTACGAGAAAAAGGTCATCCTTATTACTACATTGTTACTCTTAGGAAGGTATACACATACGACACTGTACTCGAGAGGAAAATGCCGTAAAAAGGTAACGATTCCTTATCAAAATTAAATTTCTTATTCAATCGTCAGATAAATAACCAAAAAATACAATGATTTTAAAGCTAACATAAAATACAATGTATTACTAAAATTGACCCCAAGTCATGACAACAAACCCAGTCATAAGGAATACACATCGAGAAAGAAGACTGACGCTTAAGACCAATTATATATGAATGATTTATTTCAATGTTCTTAATGTAATTAAAAAATTTTATATTAATGGCTTTTTATTTCTTTTTGCAGTTTGTTTATGTCCTTTCCTCACTGGGCTATGTTTTTCTCTATAAGAGCGCTTGGTCTTATAGAATACGGCTTTTCCAACTAAGGTTGTAGCTTAGCTAATAATAATAATAATAATAATAATAATAATAATAATAATATAAATATTAAATAATAACAATAATAATAATAATAATAATAATAATAATAATAATAATAATACCAAAAAACCAAATTGTCAATCCCCAAAATCAATGTCTATCAAAGGAAGTAATCGATATAAATTGACCATTTAAATCTTAAACGTTTAAAGAAGCTAAATTCATTAACATAACATAACAGCAATATTAATCTTTACTTATTTCCTTCAGAAAAATAGATATAAAAGTAGGAAATCAGCTACGAAGTTAACAAATATTAATAGGATATATAAAACTAAAAATAGATCTAGCGATATAATTTGCTTCATGAATCAGGATGTTTGGCTCTCATAAATTGCCACACAAGGACCCTTTTTAAAGACATCATAATGCACTAATCACAGCCAAAATTTACCGAATTTCTATTTTTTTAGATCAATTTCCGCTCTTTTTATTCTAATAACCTAATCTTGTGCTCAAGTAACATAAATAATGCAATATCCCAGTAGCCATTATAAATAGCTAAATGCAAGGTAATGAGATTTTTTCCATTTCATACGGAGTAATGGACCACTTGGCAGTATATATATATATATATATATATACATATATGATAAATTTTACACATTTAAACGTGATTTTCATATTTCAAATAGGCCATATATATCAATATATTAAAGTCTGGATTCTCTTTACGACCCTGGGATCAGAGCCCCAGACGAAATCTCTCAAAGTCTATAGTATCTGACCGGCCGGGTTTTGAGCCCTGGTCCAGTATACTTGTATGCCATTGACCATACTACTCATCCACGAAGAAAGATACAAGTATCCTGGACCAGGGTTCAAAACCCGGCAGGTCAGATACTATAGTCTTTGAGTGATTTCGCTTGGGGCTCTGATCCCGAGGTCGTTAAGAGAATCCAGACTTTAATGTACTAACATATATGGCTTATTTGAACTATATATATATATATATATATATGTATGTATATATAGTAACGGCTGATGATGATAATGATTATATTACATATACAGTACATAATATCAGCAAATTTATTTTCACATGCACTTGGCCTCTGTACCTCGGCCATCCACTGTCTTGGATTCGAATTTTCTTGCTGGAGGGTACAATCGAGCACGCTATTCTGTCTTCATTTCTCTTCATCTTGCTATCTTAAGTTTTTATAGTTTGTATATGAAAGATCTAATTTAATGTTGTTACTCCTCTTAAACTATTTTATTTTGATTGTTAATTACCCCTCTTGTCATTTGTTTATTTCCTTGTTTCCATTCCTCACTGGGCCAGTTTTCCCTGTTGGGGCCTTTGGGCTTATAGTTTACTGCTTTGGCAACTAAGGTTATAGCTTATAGGTATATGTATGTATATGTATATGTAAATATATATATATATATATATATGTGTGTATATATATATATATATATATATATACACTGCGATATAGTAAGATACTGCATACGTGTATTTCACCATAAAATCCCCCACTTTTGGTCAGAGTAAACACAGCCACACACACACACACACACACACACACATATATATATATATATATATATATATATATATATATATATATATATATATATATATATACACACGACGATATAGTATGATACTGCATATGTGTATTTCACCATATGATACTGTATGTATTCCATTTCGTTTACTAATAAAATCCCCCACTTTTGGTCAGAGTAAACACGGCCCCTCGGCACGTCTGTCAATCATAAACGATATAAATAACAATCTGTCAGTGGATTTAGCCTTCCGTCATAAATTTCCCATCCTGTCTTCCTCCTTTCTGCCGCCGAGAAATCCAACAGGTTCACACATTTTCTCATTCCGAAACATCCATCCTTTTCGTATTAAGTTGCATTCACAGCTCAATCTCGATTTCCAGTTGCAGCGAGCGAGAAAGGAAGATAGATTGCGTTAAGGGCGATTTTTCCCTTCGCTTCACTTTGATATTTCGACCTTACGCTCCTCCGCTTCTGATTACTTTTCTGCCGAATTGGTTGAAATTGTGCTGATGCCGTGTATATATTTGTACTCTTCGAATAGCTTGATTGAAAGGTGAATCTGCCCAAGGGGAAATATTTACATACATTGATATTATACATATTGCATATGGGACTGGAGGGAGAACCAGAGTGGAGCCTGAAGGACTTGCGTAAGCATTCATTGATAGATCAATAGGAAGGGCTTGTGTAAGCATTCACACACACACACACAGAGAGAGAGAGAGAGAGAGAGAGAGAGAGAGAGGATATTAGCTAACATATGAAAATCACTTACACAACAGTAATGTACCTTGTCAACTAGTACGAATATTTCCCCACACCACATTTAAAATATGCAAATCATATGCTATTCTAAGGCACTTCTCTTTTTCATACCGCTGCACAAATCTTATTCCAGTTGTAGGTTCAACGAGAGAGAGAGAGAGAGAGAGAGAGAGAGAGAGAGAGAGAGAGAGAGAGAGAGAGAGACTGGCTTGGCGCAGGCTTTCCTTTCCTTGGTAGGCCATGGCACGAATACAGCTACTTTAATGTCTCTCTTTAAACACTTTCTTATTATCCAGCACAGATGAAAAAGGCCCTAATGTTCACAAGCGCCTTAAAAGGCTAGAAGTAAAGCCATCCACGATCAACGAGGCTTCGAACTAAGTTTGTGTAATTACGCGGTTAGAAATTACAGGGGTTAAATTGGGTGATCGTGCTGCGTTTAATGACATGCTTGTGCGGACTGATTGATTGATAGGTCTGGCGTCACAAATGGCGTTTAAAGTGTAACACCCGTTGAGTGATGTTAATCCTGGTACAGAATTAACAGGATGACACGTAATTCAGATAAATGAAGATTGACTTCAAGAAGCAAAGGTCGGTGAGTATTAATTCGTTTGGCAGGAAAAAGATTCTTCGAAATAATATTATCAAGAAATCAAAAGCATAGCATACAGTTTTGTTTATTGTGTGAGGTTTTTTTTTTAATAAAAAATAATTAAAAACAAATTAATTATTTCACTTCGCATTGAAAACGCATACAAAATATGTAATTTGTTTCTCTCTTAATAGTAATGCAACATAAAATACTTCCAACTTTTTATGAAACATAAAAAACTTATTCCGCATTACTTCATGGTGAATAAAATTCACAAAAAAATATTGTTTTACGAACTGCGAAAAAAATTAAATCTAAATAAAATAAAATACCTGACTTGTATTTCTTGATGTTGAATTCTATTTTTTTTTAAACCAAGGTATATTAAATTTACAGTTTATGTCTGATGATGAATTACAGCAAAGTCTAATGTTATCTCTTATTTCATGATGTATATTCACATGCACAAAAATGACTTCAAATTACATGAGTCAACATAACAACCCAGATCTCATTTCATGATGAGTGATCATTGACATATAACTGTATACACAAAAATAAAAACTCTGGTCGTCTGACTTCTTCCCCTCTGAACTTTGAATATACCTGATTGTGGTGAGTCACAGCCTAGGCTAGCATTGTCTGGATATATATATATATATATATATATATATATATATATATATATATATATATATATATATATATATCATACAACAAATACAGCCATTTCTAGTACACTGCAGGATAAAGGCCTCAGACATGTCCTTATCCAACTCAGGGGTTTGGCCAGTTTTCGAGCTGGCAAACGCGAATTAGTGATGGTGGAAGACTTTTGTCTGATCACGCTAAGCAAACCAACCTGGTATGAATACTAGTGATTAGTACAGCTTTACTGATCATGGCGATACACAAACCTTTCACCACTATAAGATATCCCCATTCACTAAGGGAGATATATATATATATATATATATATATATATATATATATATATGTGTGTGTGTGTGTGTGTGTGTGTGTGTGTGTGTGTATTGCAACCAAACGGAAACATACATGTGGCACCCAACACCAACCAAACTTAAAAATAATGACATAAGAGTTAACTATATAGCACCTCTTTGACATAACATCAGCCACTAACCTCAAAACTTCTTAAAATATAGAATATGCCTTCTATACAGATGATATTACTATTAAAACGTAAAAAAACATTGAAAGTAGAAAAGAAAATAGAATTAATGAGACCACTGTTCTTTAAAGCATTAATTGTAAAAATTTTGAAATTTCAATCAATGAAGACAATCCTTCATGAAGCATCACATGATTCCGAGACTTGCTCCGAATTAGTGTCCTTAGTTCTGTTCATTTCTATATCGATAGGCTTGCCTGCTTACTCTGAAGACTTATCTGTCATTTTGATTGAAAGTCCTAAAGTAGATAGATAGGTCCCTTGAAGGCAGGGTTCTTTCCGACTTGATGGTGCAGTGGTATATAACTGTTGTTTCACTCTTTGTTGTAATAAATAGGCTCATTTGTGTAATGGGCATGACATTTTCTTCTTTGGACTGTCAGCGTGTGACCAATGAAAGCTAAAAATAATCCTGACTGCCTTTAACCCATGGACATGGAAAAGAGGTTAATCTCCAATTCCTTCAATTCCGGTGACAAGTTCTGTTCCTTATGATACCTTCTACCCTGGTATTCATCATTACAAGTCTTTCCACTTCTTGATACACTTTTTGATCATGGTCTTTTTCTTCGACTAATATAATTAAACCTGGGCGATTATCCCGACCTATGAGTTGAACTCGAGGAAATATAAGATGATAAATGTAAGTGATAAAATAATTTAATTTTGTGATGAAAATCTGCTATTAATAGAAATCTCAATCTTATTTAAATATATGTTCCTTAAAAACTTGAACATTAAATGAAACCCGGTAAATCAGAAATTTTGATCAAAATTTAAAATTGTTTGCCCTTTAATGACTGCATTCAGAAAAAAAAAAAATTATGCTTAAAATCGTGTCACAATCACTGCACTTAAGAAATATCTCATGAGGATTGCTCATCAAAAATTCATGGGTCAATCTCGTATGACTAACACGCCACCTTGCTAAATTGACTTCAGTTCTTTAGTCCCCCAGAACATTTGGTTTGAATTGTTTCAATTAATTTCGTTCCGATTCTCCCTTTCCACACAATTTGCCATTTTGTTATAGTATGAAATGATTTATTGTTGTTACACAATTCTTTACTGGAAGTTTAAAGTCAAATTGTGGTGAATATAATGCTGAATTAGCAGGGGCAGCTGGTCTTTCATTACCAACAACTAAAGTATGGGCCGGAGTTCCAGCATATATCAGAATAGGACTGGAGCTCTTTGATATGTAATAAAAGTTGGTTCTGATGTAACCTTTTGGGGATTGACTGTCCTTTTCGACTAATAATAAATGACCAAAGTTTCAACTGATCTTCAATTGCTTTAACAATGTTAGTTGTAGGAAAGAGGACCGACAGTTCAGATGTAAATGCTGATGCTTCAGTACCTAATGAGAACTGGCTTGTTTAATCTAAGGATACCGAAGCACAACCGGCACTTATCCAAGATTTGGAGCCATCAGTATCTATAGCATAGTTAGATCCTTTCCTTTGAATATGTTCCAAGGTGCCTATCAAGAGGACCAGCATTTGAATTTAGAGCATGGAGAAAGCGTTACGGACACATTCACTTGAAATTCATTGGGCCCCTATTGACATGTACAGTGAATAAGAGACGTAAAAGGCACGAGGCTAAAGCCTATTTCAAAACTACAGTGTCACTGTCCATATGAGAATTTCTGATCGTTCCTACGAAAACAAAATTGCCAACTGTACATTACACAAGTTATGATTGAACTATAGTAGAAAGGCTTCATCAATCAGGATGGAACATATAGAGAATTTGAAGGTCATTCGCACGCTTTTTCTGAAAACAAAGGCTAAAACGATCATTAGAGTACTCATTTCGTGGGTCCAATCAGCAAATGAACAGCGCTTTTAATTACCAATCTTCATGCAAGACACATACCAAGGTGCCAAAATCCTTTTGAAATTATGATCTTAAAGGGAATCAGATGAAAGTATGGTAAATAATATAAAAAAGAACAAAGATTGCAAAGACTGTGTCAAGTATTTTGTTCAACAGCTCATTTTAGTAAAACATTAGCAAATATCTACACTCGTATTATGGCAATAAAGATCTATTTCATCAAGAATACTTTCGTTAAGTCGTGAAGTAATAAGGTATAATTATAAAAGAATCTGCCCTTTACTTCAGGGTATGTGAATCCCCTTAATTCCCCTTATGAACAGAGTTTTATTATTCTTGGCAAGGTTTCATTACTTAAGTATAAAATGGTGGTAACATCCTTGCAACGTGCAGAAAAATTCAAGTTGAGAGAGAGAGAGAGAGAGAGAGAGAGAGAGAGAGAGAGAGAGAGAGAGAGAGAGAGAGAGAGAGAGAGAGAGAGAGATCACAATGATTTTAAAGAATGAGGTAAAGAGAATAAATAAATAAATAGCTAAGGGAAGAAGGGAGATGAAGAGCCATCCTCTACAACACACACGCGGAATGCGAAATCTTCCTAAACCACGAAATCCAATAAACGAGATTCCCGAATAAATTCACTAATATATTACGTTACTGGAAACCATGACAACTTATTGCCATTTTTGCGAGCGCAAAATAAAACAAGAGAAGAGGGCCTGAAACTAACTCTCTCTCTCTCTCTCTCCCTCTCTCTCTCTCTCTCTCTCTCTCTCTCTCTCTCTCTCTCTCTCTCTCTCTCTCTCTCTCTCTGCCTAAACAATATATAACCATTACCCTAAGCAAACCTATACTCAGCCACAAACCTTTTATTCCAAGCTATTTAAAAAGGAGAGAAAGGGGTCGGAAAACGGAAGACCGAAATCTTTCTCTCTTTTGGAGTCTGGAGCAAATATTAGGCTTCTAAATTAGTTCTCTTCTCTTAGCCACTGCTGAAATGAATTTGCTTGGGGGAGGGAGGGGGGAGGGGGAGGGTCTGTATACTATCCACTCTCCCTCAACCTCCACCTCCCCTTGTCTTTAATCTTTTATTTCCTCTTTCTTTGTCTTACAATAGGCCTTTGTCCTTCATGGAGCGTAAGGCTCTTCATCTATATGCCGGCGTGTTCTACCCGAGCTGCTTCCTTGTCCATCAACATCATGTTCCACCTCCTCGTTATTATTGTTGCTCACTTCTCTCCATCGAATAAGGAACTCCCCCCTCCCCCCAAAAAAAAGAGAATTATCCTTAATGTTTTTTTGGTAAAAAAATACAATGCAAATATTAACGAACAATCTGGTCCTTCTTCCTATCATTCTTAGCATTTTCAATTTATGCCAAGAAAATAAATTATGACTGACGCTGTTAATTGTTGTTGTCGTAGGCAATTAGAAATTTCCCTGCCTGGCACTCTGCTGAAATAGTGTTTGAGAATCCTTGAAGCTCAATAGTTTATTGTAGCGTGTGCACCCTCATCGACCTTGTTAGCTAAGGATGAGGGGGTGGGGGGGTTAGGGAGCCATTAGTTCTACCAACTGAGTCATCGGCAGCTATTGCTTGGCCTTCAAAGGTTCTACCTTGGGCGGAGAGGGGCTCGGGGCCGATAAAATGTATACATGGTAAGCCTCTAGGACATTGTCCTGCTAGCTAGGAATATTAATAGATAATACCAGGAAATACCTTTTAGTTTGAAAGATCGCCTTACCATTGAAGAATAGGAGACCGATTCCAGGGTTATGGGGTTATGGGTAGGGGCTACTGGACTGGGATGAAAGGGGTTATTTCATGGAAAGCACTGCCCTCTCAGCAGAGCTATGCTGTGAAAGATGTATCTAGAGGATAGTTCACTATGGTGAGTCACAGCTCGGGGAGTACAAGAGCAAGACACAACCAATCCCATATCCGTTCTAATAACAACAATTAAAATCCAACTTTCTGAAGAGCTACATGATGACATGAGATATCTCCTCTCCAAAAAAGATAACGCATAGTGGAGAAACACATAAAATGATCACTTATTCAGGCATAATCTTTGAAATACGCTATGATGTAAGGCGCTGCTGTAAATCACCAATACCAAAGTAAGGTAAAATAACCTTACGTCATGAACATTCTTATTAAAAAAGAAGAATTGTGCATTTCGAGATACAAGTGCCTTGTCCTTTACATGAGCCAACAAGCACCAGCATCGTCATCCTCTGCGTGTTCTCTCCCCCAAAGGAACTGAACGTAATCAATACCAGTACAGCATTCTCCTTCGTTCCCCCTACTTTAATCATATTTACTAGTAGGAGTGACCATCCACTCCATCATCGTTATCAAACCACCACTTTCTTTTATTGCTCCTTTACAATAACGAGTTTACGTTTTTCAACCCCATTCATCATCTAATGAAATCATCCCAGTCACATTTTTCCCCGTGAGTTAATGATCTCCGTAATCTCCATTATTTAATAAAGAGCTACGTGTCTTGTGTTTATATATGGAAATATATTTCTCTCCTGTCACGCTCAGCGGCCTTGCCAAACGTATGACTACACGGTCTTTCCTCGTCCCTCGGGTGGAGTGGAAAGGGAGTACCCCGAGAGGTGCACTCGGAAACCACATTGCTCATAACGTGCCCAGATTGCCGGGTTGTAGTTGGGAAATGGGAGTAAATGGCAAGGGTTGAATCTGTGTGTGTATATGTGTGTGAATAACTTTCTAATTGTTTAGCCGTCATTTTGACGGGTCGGGTACACTTGTGATAAATGAAAACTTCAGAAATAAAAACTTTCATTATCATCCCCATTACAGTTCTCAATTCTTCTCAGCGCCTTTCCCTTGTAGTGGTATTAACCCGTCATACCCTTCAATACACCGAGAGATTACCAAGTGACACCAATTGGCCCTCAAATATGATAATGTCATCCGAACGCAGCGTTAACAGCATTCATTCTTGTCACTATATTATCACCTCCATTTCCAGTTACAGCTTCCATTTCAATAATAGGAGAATGTATTGTTTTAATATACAACAACAAATGCAGCTGTCTCTAGTCTACTGCAGGACAAAGACCTCAGACATGTCCTTATTCATGTCTGGAATTTGGCCATCACCACGTTGCCCATTGTGGCTTTGGTGATGATGGTAGACTTAAGCATAATCGTTCACAGCAAACCTAGTAAAGGTGGCCTTGACTAGTGCAGCTTTGCTGATCATGGCGAAACGCAAATCCTTTCATCAGGTTAAGGTATCCTCACTTGGAAAGAGGTTTTGATATAGCATCCCATTAAAAAAATGGATATCTATTGCTACAATTCCTTCGAAAGGGAAACTTTAAGTATAGAAATCCTTCAAAATATAGGACCATTTTCAGTATTGTATTCAAATTTCAGAATGACGCTGACCATCACAATCGTAATCAAATACAAAATAACTATACTATCCCGGTCTCTTCAAAATTCATAAGTGATTTTGTAACCTTGTATATAAAAACTGCCTTATATTGCAATTTAAAAAAAGGGGCAAACTTTTCATTTCACAGCTCATCTAAATACTTGGTCAATTATAGTAATCTCTCTGAAATTAAATCACTTTAGCAATAATAAACATTGAAAATATAATCATCGTACCATTTAATCACTGAACTCTAAGAATTGCAAGCTGCTGCTTTGTTAAGTTCTTTCAACATTTCTATTTTGACTAAAATAAATAACTTCCAAATTTAGATAGATTTTTTTCTCTTTTTCCAAATCGTTTCAAAGCATTTAGTTACTTTCACCGTTACAATTAATTCAAAGTTTGTTAATTTCAAGACCTGAAATTCTTGAACATGTGCTCATATACATTTACAAAGTATTTGGAAAAATTGTTAAATTTCACTACTAAATTCCTCTCAAAATATCTCATCGCATTCATTGTCTGAATCCATAAATAACGTATTTCCAATTATAGGTTTAAAACTTCTAATGTCGTAATTCATTTGAAATGACAGCATAACCTATAGTAAATATTTAAAAATTCAGCCGTCACAGGTTTAAAAGTAACTCATGAATGGCAGAGGCAAGGGACAGTGACAATGCGCTTGTAGGACTAAAACTGACACTATATACATCATGATAAGCGCCAAATCTCCCTGCCCACCTAAGCTAGGACCAGGGACGGTCAGGAAATGGCTGCTGATGACTCAGCAGGTAGACGTATAGGCTCCCCAAAAGGACAGTGACGTTGCAGACTGGCAAAGGCAAGGGACAGTGACAATACACTAGCTACAGAACTGAAACTGACCATATGTACATTATGATAAGCGCCAAAGCTCCCTACCCACAAGTTTGGGCCAGGGACGGTCAGGCAATGGCTGCTGATGACTCAGCAGGTAGACCTACAGGCTCCCCAAAAAGATGGTGAGGTTGCAGACATTACAAGAGCTATCGAACTTGAGCAGGTCTCGCTAGGCAGGGGCGCTTCCAATATGCTACAGCAACTCCACATACAGCAAATTTAGACCACTTTCAAGATGTTTGTCTTTTCGCAATTTGGTCATTACGTCATACTTTTCAAATTTAGATGTTAACTTTTGCTAATACAACCTTTCTAAAATATAACTAAATTAACTATCTCAACTGTTCACAAACTGTCGCACACAAAGCAATGCCTTAAAAATTCTGATATTCTCACGATGGACACCCCTTCCAAATTTCCTCATTATATGCCTAATAGGTTCAATATTGCACAGGATTCTAAAAGTTTTATTCCATTTGTGACCAAGTTGTGGAATGATCTTCCTAATCAGGTAGCTGAATTGGTGGAACTTCAAAAGTTCAAATTTGCAGCGAATGTTTTTATGTTGAACATAAGTATCTCTTTATAGTTTATATATGAAAGATCTATTTTGATGTTATAGTAATTAAATATTCTATTTAAATTGTTCATTACTTCTCTTGTAATTTGTTTTCTTATTTCCTTTCCTCACTGGGCTATTTTTCTTTAATGGAGCCCTTGAGCTTATAGAATCTTGCTTTTCCAACTAGGCCAACTAGGCTTTTAGCTTAGTTAATAATAATAATAATAATAATAATGATGATAATGATGATGATGTTAATAACAACAACAACCTCATTTATCTATTGTCTTTTACCATCGCAACCGTTTAATATATATAATTACAGTAACTATCTCAACTCCGTGGCATCTGGGCCCTTCCACCTACCACATCTCTTCAAATTAGGGCAATTCCCCCCAAATTCCCATCACATTATTTATATCTAACTATCACCTACTAGTGTAAGCGACCCGTCAAAAAAAGGCAGCTAAATATTTAAATAGACATATGCACGCACAACATCACACACAGATTCAACCTTTTCCTAACTACAACCACATCCCCCGGTTCGGCAATTTGTTAGAGAGTGTGGTTACCGAGTATACGTCCCCTCCTACCAACGTATGACTACTACCTCTCCTCTACCCGAGGGACGGGGAGAAACCAAGTAGTCATTCGTTTGGCAATGCCCTCAGCGTGATAGGAAAGAAATATCTTAAAAATATATAGCCAGAGAGTTGTTCATTACTATATAAGGGGGGATCGTTGGATATTTTTCCATTAAAGTATTTTGCCACTTTCCTCAACCCCAACCTTTGATTATTTGGTATCACACTTAGGTAATCCCTTAAAAACTGAATCCCTTTCTCCATGGAGAGTCCCTTCATTATTAGTTAACTTTCCCCAGAACAAACGAAAGCAGCAGTGGCGTCATCGCCGTCACTTTCCCCAGGAATTTAACGAGTTACATTAATGAAAGTGATTAACTCCTGTAATTCGGAGAAAGCGCGATAAAGCTACAATGAATTACAGCATTTTGGTTGTTGTTTCGAGCATAAAATACAGCGGGCTGAAAATTAAATAGGACAACAGCACATCGGAAAACATTATGGCTGTAA
>NC_090757.1:61003427-61013427 GCF_036898095.1 Palaemon carinicauda | reverse complement strand
CTTTTATGTATAAATGTAGGCTCTTGGTAAATTTTTATGTGATTAATAGTATTAATCTTTGTTACAAGAGCCGTTGCCTACCGGAGGCGTCATGGACGCTGTCGCTCGCTAGGTATGAGTTTTAGTTAGCCAGAGCGACATTCCCGGTTGTTTTGCTTTAATAAATTTTAGCTATTTAGCTTACATAGGATTTCCTTTCGTGCTTTAGTATTATTTTGGCGAAGTATTTGCCAACTCTGGCCTACGCTAGGCCATGTAGCCTAGTCGTTTGGCCCTAGTACTTCCAGCATGATTTTGGTTTTCCGAGTGTATTAAAATTTTATTGAAGCTTTAGGCTGTTTTTTATACATTTAAGATTATGTTGAATATTTCCAAGATAGTATACGAGTGAGTTTCGGTGATTTAGGTAATCGATTCTCTTGGTGCCTATGCTAAGTTGCTTATGGAGCCTTAGTATACTTTCTCATACTCCCCGGTTGCTTTCTTTTCTTCGGAGAAGGTATGCAATCCCTTTCCCTCTGTTTAAGCCTTGGGCTTATCCCTAAGTGGTTTATCTGAATTAACTTTTGATAAAACTATACTGGGGTGTTACTGTACCTTCCTGTTCCAGTAAGTCTGGTTTCAGAGAGGGACAGAACAACAGAGTTTTTAGTCTGAGTCTGTGTTTGTCTGGCTTGGGGTAGAGTCTCCCTCGCTGGCCTGACACAGACATAGGAGGCTTAGCCTCCTTAGGTCACTACCGAAGGTTTCTGTACGAGATGATTCCTTCTTTTGTGCTCTAGCAGACTAGTCCTTGTTGCTGTTCTCGGTGGGAGGATAAGATCCTTTCCCTGGGAGTAGCAACACCTTCCTTGCTTTGGTTCTTTGGGAGCTGGCAAGTATTGCTGGCCTCCCTCCTTGGATCTCCCTTAGGCTAAGATGAGTTTTCTTGGCTGCGGGTGATCCTTCACTAAAGCAAGGTTGGTAGGACCCTCTTTTGTCCCTCCCCCTCTATCTCCGTAATGGCCTAGCCATTACAGTACTGTACGTCATTCTACATCTGGACCTAGGATAGGTTAGGATGTGGAATTGACTCAGTCCCTTGCCGGCCGGCAGAATCTGCCGGGCGGCAAGGGTCTTCTGCTTTGAGTGCTGCCCGGACCTCCCTTGGTCCTTCATCCATGCCTGCCTGTAGAGCCAGACGGCATTGGTCAGGAAGCCTGAATTAGATTCTCCCCTTCCTTATATGCACTCTTTCGGATTGCCGGGCTTGGAGGTAGTTTACGCTCTTATCCCGGCATCCATTCTGTTTTCTTCTAGTGCTGTACCCGACCCGGCTGCCGGCCTATGAGGCCGGCAGCCGGGCAGTCGTAGTCCTCTGGTTCTTTTGCTGCTGGCTGGCATCGGTTGTTTACCTTTGCCGGCCGGCTAATGTCAGCCCTTGTCTGCCGGTCGCTAGGAGCAGTGGCCGGCAGCCGGGTGCTACCTTGTGTAGCCGACATTGGCTGTTGCCGGCCAGCACATGCATTTGAACCAGCGTTCTGCCGCCTTATAGCTGTTAAGTAGTATACTTTAAAGCTAGTTATGACTTGCCGGCCGGCACATAACCTTCTATACTGTACCAGTATTCTTCAGTATAACATACACTGTAAGAAGAAAACTATAGTATAAGTTTTGGTACAGCACTGTGTGTTCTAACACTTTTGTGTTGTCTTGCATAGCCCTTTGCTGTTGCCTTACAGATAAGAAAGTGAGTTCTTTCTTGTCTATTATCCAGGATTTTAAAATCATTGCTTAGGTGTGAGCTACACCTGTTTCCTCTGGAAACTTTTCATTGGTTATTCTAGAAGAGATTAACCATACGATTTTATTATCTGGAAGGCTGCAACAATTGGTTGTGAAGGAAACACAAGTGTGTGTCTTTCCTTTCTGAATTGTTATGCTAAACTGTGCATATCCAGTGATACTTAGTTCACTTGATACTCATGGAAATTTCTTCTCTTTACAGGAGGACCCTCCGAAGTGAGGAAGTGTTTTCTGCAACGTCCGCAGTAAGAACCTCTGCGGACATGAGTTTTGTAGGAGGCACGCAGCATGCGCTGTCTCCAAGGGTGATCTCCGGTATTGGGACCCTCAGGTATGTACCGTGTGCACTAACCTGATTACTGAGGCCTTTGATTCCCCTAGGACGGCGGAATCAAGGGATATAGCAAGGGAGAAGCTTCGTACCTGGGTAAGGGGCTTCCAGAAGAACACCTCTGGACCTTATCTTCCAAGTGAGAAGATGAAGGCGTATCTTTTCCCTAGGGCATCAGCTGATGCAGTGATTCCCCAGCCTCAAGGGGAGATCCCCCAAGTTCAGATCCAGGAGGATGCTGAAGTCGCGGTCGCTTTGCAAGACATCCAGTTGGATGACAGGGTGTCTGACGTGGACGAGCGTCTGGAGGAAGATCTCCTAGCAGGAGGCCAGGATGAAGTTCAAGCCCCAGACATTGTAGAGGAAGAGGCCGACGAGGTGTCGGCTACTCCGGTTCATATTCCGGAGCCTATTCCCTCTACATCGTCCGCTCTCCCAGTAGAGCTGGGACAGGCCCTCTCCTCCATTGTTGGAATGATCCAACAAATGCAGAAGGAGAATCAGGAGAAGGCGGCTGCAATGGAACTGCAGATGCAGAGGCTTGCAGCATCACATGGGCCCCAGAAAAGGCTCAATGTGAAAGACCTTCCCTTGTGCTCAGATACTAACCCGTGGAGGTATGCTGAGCACATGCCGATGACGACTGGAAAGATCGTCATCTCGGATAAGTTGGGTTCAGTTCCCCAAGAGGAGGTGGAATTCTGGCCCAGCAAGGGGTCATATCCGGACTGTTATGTCCGGCTGAGGAAGGAACCAGCTTCAAAGGAGGAGACAGAGCCGAAGGAGGTCATAGTGATGGACCATGCTAAGGCTCAAGCTTTGCTTTCATCCTTGATGAAAGAGAGGGGCTTCACGAACTCAAAGGTAGCTGCATTGAGTAAAAAGCTCCCTTCCTTTGTGTCCTCTCCTGCTAGAGCCTTCCCCTTTTTACAGAAAGGGTTTGCGGCTGTACTAAAAGCAGTCGAGGCCGGCAAGCCTTGCCCCTCCCTGGAGGAGTGTAAACCCTTATCGCTGGCCCTGCCTATGGACCACAAAGACTGGAAGGACGTCCATCTTACCTTCTCAGTTGGGAAGTTGGAGGCTGATATTGCCGGACGTCAGTTCGGCGAGGACCTCCCTAAGCTGTCTGACTTTCTTTTGCGGAGAGAGCTCGAGACAAAAGAAAGACTGGCTGCCTCAATGTCTCTTCAGACTACTCTTGAGACGATGGCAAGTGACCCCAAGGTCCATGAAATGTTCATGGTAGTGGCCAAGACTCATCTGGCCACAGTGACGAAGGATCTTTATAGCTTCGTCAGGGCGAGGAGAGTTTGTAGGGAGTTCGTGTTCACCTCGGCTACGGTGAGGCACGAGCCAAGGAAACTAATCTCCTCCAACATTTGGGGCAAAGACCTTTTCCCTACCGAATTGGTCAAAGAAGTTTATTGATAGGGCCGCCACGGAGAATAGAAACCTTCTCCAGAAGTGGGGCCTGGCTATCAAAAGAAAATCTTCCCCGGATGAGGGTCCTCAACCAAAGAGGAAGACTATGAGGACTAGGCTACCGTCTCGGCCAGCCAAGCCTCTTAAACAACAACAGCAACTGCAATTGCCATTGCCTTCAGTGCCGCAGATGGTGGCACAAACCCCGACCACATTCCAGTGGGTACCCCAGGCCGTGTCGACACAGTCCACGGCATTCACCCCAACGTTCGAAGGGCAGTCTACTTCCTTTCGAGCAAAGCCTAGAGGAGCAGCCAGAGGCTCGTCTAGGCGCCCCTCAAGGAGAAGGGGATTCAGGGGTGGTCGCGGTCAGGGAGGCAAGACCTCAGGACGGCAGTCCAAGTGAGATGATGCCGGTAGGAGGGAGACTTCAGAAATTTCGGGATCGGTGGACCTTCGATCCCTGGGCCCAGAGCCTACTCAAGAACGGACTGGGCTGGAGCTGGTACAGCACTCCACCCCCGTGCCCTCGGTTTTTCCAACACTCCACCCCCGTTCTGGAGGAGTACGTTCAAGAACTGTTGGAGAAAAAAGTGATCCGAAGGGTGAAGTCCATCAAATTCCAAGGGAGGCTGTTTTGTGTTCCCAAGAAAGACTCTGAAAAGCTCAGAGTCATTCTGGACTTGTCGCCACTCAACAAGTTCATAGTGAATTGCAAATTCAAGATGCTAACACTGCAACACATAAGGACCTTACTGCCCAAGAGGGCATATTCCGTCTCCATAGACTTGTCAGACGCCTATTGGCACGTTCCAATCAACCGTCGACTCTCCCCCTACCTAGGGTTCAAGCTACAACGAAGACTATACGCCTTCAGAGCCATGCCATTCGGGCTAAATATAGCCCCAAGGATTTTCACGAAGCTTGCGAGCGTAGCTCTCAAACAATTACGCCTAAAGGGAATTCAGGTAGTAGCCTACCTGGACGACTGGCTGGTGTGGGCAGCATCCGAGACAGAATGCTTGCAAGCTTCCAGTCAAGTGATCCAGTTCCTAGAGTATCTAGGCTTCAAGATCAACAGAAAAAAGTCTCGACTTTCTCCATCTCAAAAGTTCCAGTGGCTGGGAATCCACTGGGACCTAATGTCACACCGTTTCTCCATCCCGGCGAAGAAAAGGAAGGATATAGCGGGTTCTGTCAAGAGACTTCTAGATTCCGAAAGGATATCAAGACGCGAACAGGAGAGGGTACTGGGCTCTCTCCAGTTTGCTTCGGTGACAGACCCAGTGCTAAGAGCACAGCTAAAGGATGCAACCGGAGTTTGGAGAAGTTAAGCATCAAACGCGCGAAGAGATCTGAGAAGACTAGTTCCGCTTCGGCTACGTACTCTTCTCAGGCCTTGGTCCCAAGCCAGACATCTAAAGAAGTGGGTTCTTCTTCAGCCACCTCCCCCGTCGGTGACGATTCACTCAGACGCCTCGAAGGAGGGATGGGGAGGTCACTCTCATTGGAAAAAAGTCCAGGGGACTTGGTCCAAGCTATTCATGACCTTTCACATAAACATTCTAGAAGCTATGGCAGTGCTCCTTACCTTAAAGAAAGTCTCCCCGCGTCACTCGATCCACATAAGGTTGGTGATGGACAGCGAGGTAGTTGTGAGATGCTTGAATCGACAAGGATCGAGGTCACCACCTCTCAACCAGGTGATGTTGGCCATCTTCCGATTGGCGGAAAAGAAGAAGTGGTACCTGTCGGCAGTTCACCTGTCCGCAATGTGACAGCGGACGCTCTATCCAGGTTCACACCGATAGAGTCGGAATGGTCCTTAGACGCAGGATCATTCTCCTTCATTCTGAATCAAGTCCCAGAACTGCAGATAGACCTCTTTGCGACGAAAGACAACAAGAAGTTGCCCCTGTACGTGTCCCCGTACGAGGACCCCTTAGCGGAAGCAGTGGACGCGATGTCCCTCGACTGGAACAGATGGTCCAGGATTTATCTGTTCCCTCCTCACAACCTTCTGTTGAGGGTCCTCAACAAACTGAGATCCTTCAAGGGGGTAGCGGCAATAGTGGCCCACAAGTGGCCGAACAGCGTGTGGTTCCCCCTGGCATTGGAACTACGGCTGAAGTTTGTACCGCTACCAGATCCAGTTCTGACCCAGCGAGTCCAGAAGTCTACTGTCTGCGCTTCATTACAGAAAACCCGGACCCTGCAGCTCATGATTTTCTCTCCCTAGCGGCGAGAAAGCGTTTCGGGATTTCGAAAGCCAGCATAGACTTCTTAGAGGAAAATAAGTGCAAATCTATTAGAAGGCAATAAAGTTCTGAAAGCCTACGCTAGGCTCAGACCTTCAGCACCTCCAAAGCCCAATTCATGGTCTTTAGACAAAGTTCTTCATTTCGCTTCTCTGTGGAGCAATGAGGGTGCGGTAATGGATTTGACCCAAAAAGTTATTTTCCTATTTCCACTCGCGTCCGGGGCCAGGGTTAGTGAGATTGTAGCCCTCTCGAGAGAGGAAGGTCGTGTTCAGTTCCTGGATGGGGGAGAACTGAACCTGTTTCCGGATCCTACGTTTCTCACCAAGAATGAGTTACCCACCAACAGGTGGGGTCCCTGGAGAATCTGCCCTCTGAAAGGAGATGCATCTCTATGTCCAGTAGAATGCCTAAAGGTCTATCTTCATAGAACTTCAGACTTCAAGGGTGGTCAACTATTCAGGGGAGAAACATCAGGCTCAAATTTATCACTGAATCAACTCAGGGCGAAAATCACATATTTTATTCGCAGAGCGGATCCTGACAGTACACCCGCAGGTCACGATCCGAGGAAAGTTGCTTCATCCTTAAATTTCCTTAATTGTATGGATTTTGAACATCTTCGTTCATACACTGGCTGGAAGTCTTCTAGAGTGTTCTTTCGCCACTATGCGAAGCAAGTGGAGCAACTAAAGAGTTCTGTGGTAGCAGTGGGTTGCGTCGTTAACCCTGCTGTTTAACTCTGCGAGGAACAGTGGTTTTAATTGGGACAATTGATTCCAGGGTGAGTGTGTAGTTACATACTGTGCTACAAACTAAGTGAGGGCACTGAGGTGCCCACGTTGACTGTTCCACTTCCAAAGGTGAACCTAGCATAAGTGCAGACATGTGTGCCGAGCGTTTCTAACGCTAATGTAACTGATTAGTAATACAGACTTTTCTGACCTTCATACCTCGGTATGTTAAAAGTGGCACTAATGTTTTTCTTTCAGATAAACAAGTTTCTGTTTACTATCAGACTTATGCTTAAAGTTTTGGTTACCCTCTTCTTATATATATATATATATATATATATATATATATATATATATATATATATATATAGAATTGTTGTTAACCTGTCTGTTTATTGTCTATCAATAAACTTGTTCTTGAGAACCTTGCGTCTCCTTCACCTGTGTCAATTTATTGATATAATTGAGCATTCATTCTATGTATATTTATCTGGGATAATTCTAATAGATTGTTCCTGTATGCAAGCTATGTTGCATTGGTTTATGCTTTCCCTTAACGGGAGGACTCCGTCCCAGAAGGGGACGGTGGCGGTTTTACAAGTTTCCTCCTATGCGGATATAAACCTTTGTCCAATACAAGTATTGTGCGGAGAACTGGTCGATATTTCATATTGACGCAGTGGTTCTTTACAAACTATGCTTTACTTAATATATTGTGAGACCACTATATTAGCTTGCCTGGTATTCATACATAGGTATATGTACTCTTCGAGACTTTTCCAGAGTCTAGTAGGACTCTTCCCTGTAGGGGGCAGGAAGCTCTAACATGGTTTATGGTTAGTTGAAAAGATGTATAACGGTAACATCTTAGGTCTCTAGGTCTAGTCGACCGGGAAAAATTACCTCCGGGGAGTACGGCACGTTCTGAGAATCCACAGATACAGTAATGCTCTGGTATACTTCCATCAGGACGACATGGCTTGAGCCCAAAAAACGGATTTTGAGCGAAGCGAAAAATCTATTTTTGGGTGAGATGGCCATGTCGTCCTGATGGACCCGCCCTTCCCTTTCTATGAAAGGGCTGTAGGACCCCTCCCTACATACAGTATCTGTAGCACCTCGTGTATCGCTACAAGGAATACAGATGGCGCCAGGATTGGCGCCAGGCACGATTACGAAACTGGAGAAGAGGGAGCCTTGGGAGCGGCTCCCCCTTTTTCTTTCCCGTTTTCGTTTTCTTGCCAATTGACCCCTCGATGTGTTATCTCTGTTTGGGGTGCAGATTGCCATGTGGCGTGTCAAGAATACGTCCTCTGACATGTCGCGATATCCCTTTCATTAGGGATATTCGCTCCAGGAGTTAGAATTCTGGGTACCTTAAGGTAAATTCTCTGGGAATATCGCCGTAGTTGTAATATACCCTAGGAAGCTACCCTATAGGAACTTCCATCAGGACGACATGGCCATCTCACCCAAAAATAGATTTTTCGCTTCGCTCAAAATCCGTTATATGAGCTCCTCCAATGTCCTATCTCCTGTGGCAAGCCTCAACTGCATTCTGCGTACGTGGAAATCCTGATTGCATGGAGTCATGTACTGACCACATAATAGGAGGGAATGTTGGTGGCGCGCGAACAACAGAGTTTGTTGTTGATGTTAGTAAATTCACTTTTAGTAGCTTTAATTGACGCTAGTTCCAAATCAGATATTATGCATTGTGGGTTCAGATAAATTACATTTTCGTCAGCAATGTCCGTCAAATCTTCAAACAAGCGTTTATACAAGACCTCACTCTTCCTAGTCATAAAAGCATACACAAGTGGAAAAACTGTACAATTTCCATGTACCACAGGTGCATGAATTGTGTACATTGCTAAAATATTATAGGTACAGTTTTAAAAGTACCGTCCACTGATGACGTCCACTAATGAGGCAGGTTCAGATGGACGATCACATCACCTGATCCGCTTTATTATCTTTCTTAGGGCATTTTTCGAAAGCAGACATGGCATAATACTTGGATTTGCAGCGGTGGTGCTTGACTGAATAATTTGGGTCGCCTTATCTCTTGTAAATTTTGCTTGTATTTTTATTTCATTTCTTATTTTTGCTACACTAGCAGTTCTTGCACAAGGAGCATGATTGTGCTCTCCAAACTTTGTTAGTGAATGTTCTTCGTTCACTGCTCTTCCTTTGCAGTCATTAGATTTTCGAAATTCACAGCACCAGTAGTATGATTCTTTCCGGTTTTTATCTTTAACCATCAGTTATCCACGTACGTTAATTTTATCTTTTCCTTTTATAGAAGGAATCTTTTCGCAAATTTCCTCTTTTTCTATGGGTGGTTTAGCACAGAGATATAGTTCAAATATGAAAGGTTAACAGCCACCGAAACACTAATTATCATAGGCTAGTTAGGTGTTTTAACGTTAAGAACAAACCAAAGCACTCACATTTAATTTATATTAAAGGCCTTGTTATCACTGGTTTACCGTTCAAATCTCTCTATCTGTATGCATGTATGTATTTCTGTCGGGGGTTTGGCCTGTCGGGGTTTTGGGCAAGTCGGGGTTTTGGGCAAGTCGGAGTTTTGGCAAGTCGGTATTATGGCTGTCGGGAATCTGACCCATATATATATATATATATATATATATATATATGTGTGTGTGTGTGTGTGTGTGTGTGTATATAAAATACCTTGTATATTTTCAGTTTTCGAACAGCTTCGACGATTCTTCTTCGGCCACCCAAAGCTTGTTTTTATTCCAGTTCTACCAGTGAATTATGTGCGACATTCAATATTGATTCACAACCAGATACATACTGTATACTGTATATGCCTCGAACATTCAAAAGTTTTGCTTATACTTTTTTTTTATTTGTCGCTAAAATTACTTCTGAATTGCATCACTTGCTTTGAATATCACTTTTCCATCCCTCGAGTTCCAGTGCGTTTTACGAAAGATGCTGAATCCTGTAAGGTAAAATCCTTTCTTTCATAATGACGACACAGCAGAAATCTATACAAGCTTGTACTGTGGAAAGGGAAATTCTCAGACAAGAATTCCTAAAGCTCCCGAGGCACAATGAACAAATGCCAAATACTCAGAAGCGCTTTGATCTCTTCCAAGTAAAAAGAATACGATTTCACAATCTGTTATGAAATTTCATTTTCGATTTACATTCTCATTTCTGGTCTATATATCAGTCAAGGAAAACTAATAAGACAACATTAATATATTTTTTTTTAATCTCCATAAATCCAAAGTTTACTCACAATTTGCTCACGAAAAAAATAATGAATCGCTGCAATACTCTTAATGGAGAATATTGCCTTCATGAATAAATGATTCAGTAGCTCAAGAACTTAATTGAAGAAAATATACCACAAATGTCCCTTACTCAATCTTGCAGTCACCATGACTTTTAACTTCACGAATTTCAGGTATTTTCTTCTCGTTTTCTCCAAC
>NC_090757.1:60990927-60998427 GCF_036898095.1 Palaemon carinicauda | reverse complement strand
AAAAGCAACATGGATACAAGAGCAAACTAAAGTAGAGGATATTCTAACAACATGGAAGAAAAAGAAATGAGCATGGATAGGACATATAATGAGAAGGGCAGACAATAGATGGACATTAAGAACAACAAAATGGGTCCCTAGATATTGTAAAAGCAGAGGAAGGAAGAGAAGACGATGAATAGACGAACTGAGGAAGTGTGTGTGCGTGGACAGGCACAGAAAGACCATAAGCAGACGCAAGTGGCAGGATACATCTGAGGGCTTTGTTCTGCAGTGGAATAGTAACGGCTGATGATGATCATGGTGTGTATATATATATATATATATATATATATATATATATATATATATATTTATATATATATATATATTTATATATATATATATTTATATATATATATATATTTATATATATATATAGTATATATATATATATATATGTATATATATATATATATATATATATTTATATATATATAGTATATATATATATACATATATATATATATATATATATATATATATTTATATATATAGTATATATATATATATATATATATATATATATATATATATATATATATATATATATAATGTGTGTGTGTAAATGTTAACAAGAAAAAGACTAGGAAGGTGAATATTAACATAATACTGACAGAAGCGAAGTGGTTGGTTCATTTAAGCATTCAAAAGTGGTATAATGGATGATAGTCATATTCACTGTGTCAATAAAAATATCTTCGTTCAAAGTTTATGGAGATTAGCAAAACTATACATTTTTTAAAAACTTACAACACCATGAATCCAAATAGAATGTTTCCATTTGCCCATATGGCCGCATAACCACCATATTGAATTTATAAATTTGCTGCCATAAAATAAGAATTTGTGGATATCTGTTTCTTAATGATTTGAGAAGTTGATTCAAAATGCCTTCCCTATGCTTTGGAGCCCCCCAGAGAATGCAACTATGGAATGTTCAAATCTTTATTTCTAATAGTTGTGGCAAATATGTTTTTAAAGTTTATTCAGCTGAATTCTTCAGTATGTTCATTAAAGATTATATAATCATTATATATATATATATATATATATATATATATATATATATATATATATACATTAAAGATTGTATAATCATATATATATATATATATATATATATATATATATATATATACACACACACATATATATATATATATATATATATATATATATATATATACTTTCAATTTTAGGTTTAATAAACTTGTATTTAAAGCATATGGTTCAATCATGGTATATGAACAAATAAAAAAGTATCATCATGATCAGGTGCTTCTGCATAATGTGGCAACTCTGTGAAGAACTGTTCCAGAGCAAACTCGTACAAAGCCATATATGTATAGATATATGCGCGGGGTGTCCTCTCATATAGACTGCATTGAAGGATCTGTCTCGTAGTAGCTTGCCCATATACGTCTGCTTCCATCCAAGCCTTATCAATTCCTGATTTTTCAATGGACTTTCCCAAAGAGCGCAAATCAGCCATCACGGAATGCTACTCACCAAGTCTTGGATCAATTTGATTTTTCCAGTAGGGTCTAGCATCCACTAGTTAAACTGGCTTCTCATACAGTGCCATGTATGATCAGAGTTCGATGGTCTTGTCCAAATTGTTTTTAAATCGAGAGGCCTGCAATATCACTGTCAGTATAGTAGACCAATTATGAACTACCTCTGGCGATATGGGCAAGGCAGTAACCAGAGTTGTGACTGAGCAAGTGACATAAGTGACTTATAGCCTGCCCATCCTGGAATCATGCTCCCTGACCACAGTCTGTTATCCTTGAAAGAGAAGATGCAATTATCCAATCAAGAATGTTTTGTACATATTTCCTCTCTCTTATCCAACAAAGATTTTGGTTTACTACATAGCAGAATGGGCACATAATAAGGAAGAATTGAAAGGTTTTGGGCATCATTAAGTTCCATCTTGGACGCAATTTGATCTCTTTGTGCATCTGCTTTCTGATAAATTGCTGCAATCATGCCGTGCACTGTGCCTTTGCTATCAATTGTGTCTCCTGAAAAATATGTGTTGTCAATGGCGAAAAGGACTATTGTACCTTTTTTAAGGAAAGGTGGAATGTATAGTCTTTCAAATTGTTTTGTGTTGTCCACAACAGCATTTACAATTGCTGTTTCTAGAAGCAAGGTACGACTTTATGATACACAGTAGTTTTGTGCATGGAGGAGGTCCATCAACATCTTATTTCTGGTGTCATGATGCACAATTAGAACCAGCCCCAAAACCTGTGGGTTCTCTTATGACCTTAGTGTTTGGAATGTTTCTGACAAGGTTTCTTTGGGTTATGCTGCACGTGTTTTCTTTTTTTGAAGGAATACATTATGGTTTGAAATATACAGTAGTCAAAGCAGCTCTGTCAACTGTCCTACTTTTCATCTCTGTTTACAGTTGTTCCTCAGTTCCAACCAGAGTCCACCATATCAAAGAGTAGAGATTTGGTGGGACATCGTCTGTACTGCTTAACACTGTAACTTCATTTGCTTCTTTCTTTTTTTGCCAACTTTATAATGTTATTGCATTCCAATTTAGTTGTGGTGTATATTATCTTAGTGTTTTCCATTTCATCCGGGACATATTCTAGTAAGGCCGAGTTCACTATATCTTCCTCACAAACCTAAAGGCAGGAAAGAACTGACGATTTTCATCAGTCTTTTTCCGCACTGATTTACATTTGTTAATTCTTTTTATCCTTCAACCATTGTCGCATCAGAGTTAAGGCATGTTTTTGTCACATCTTAGCCGCCAAGTATAGGTATGTAAGTGTTCTCAACGACATCCATATTATCAATGAGATTAAACACCTCTATAAGTGTCACGAATGAGTTTTGGTTAACTCTTGTAGGAGAAGGACATTCCAAAATCAAACCACTTGGGTAGTGCCATAGCCTCTGTACCATGGTCTTCCACTGACTTGGGGTAGAGTTCTCTTGATTGAGGGTAAACTTGGGCATATTATTCTATATTAATTCTCTTTCTCTTTGTTTTTTTTAAGTTTTTATAGTTTATATATGAAAGATCTATCTAAATGTACTATTCTTAAGATATTTCATTTTAATTTCTTATTACTTCTCTTGTAATTTGTTTTTTACTTTCCTCACAGGGTTATTTTTCCCTGTTGTTGCCCTTAGGCTTTTAGCATCCTTATTTTCCAACTAGGGTTCTTCTTAGTTTATTGCACTAATAATAATATTAATCATAATAATAATAATAATAATAATAATAATAATAATAATAATAATAATATAGTTTATGTATTTCCTTATCAAATTTTCCTCACTGGACTATATTTCTCGGTTGGAGCCCTTGGTCTTATAGCATACTGCTTTTCCAACTAGGGTTGTAGCTTAGCTGCTGCTGCTGCTAATAATAATAATAATAATAATAATAATAATAATAATAATAATAATAATAATAATAATAATAATAATAATAATTAGGCCCGGTGCTTGCATAAGCAGATCAGAAGCATTACATCTGAGGACATGGAACACATGTTTAGTGAAGCACGATTTGTGATATCTCAGACATCGATCGCTTCAGCATCGTTTGGTAAAATAGGATAATCTTATCAATAATGATTGGTCCTGAGAGAGATCTACCGCTCGTCTGAGTGCTTTCCCGGTCTTTTGAGTTCGTACTTGGAACAGATTCGAAGAAGAACATAAACTTTGTTAAAGGTTTGGTAGCTGATCTGGGGAATGGTCCCGAACATTAGGATATTCTAGATTCCTCCATTTTAGACTTCTTTCTTTTGTGGTCTTTTCTCTCTTTTTTTTTTTGGGGGGGGGGGGGAAATAACTTCCTGTAGATATTGTGGTGTGAAGACGGTTCCTTGCTCGACCTTTTATGTACACTTGATTTATTGATTCTGAATAACAACCCCGATGCCAAACTGGTTCTTTTCAATGAATGCTTCTTGAATTTCAATGTGGTTTCCATCATGTAGTCTAGCCCTTTTTTTTACGACATTGAGAAGTTTCTAATACGAACAGTTCTCGGATCTTTAACAAATGGTTCTTTACTGGTAAGAAGATTTCTCAAAGTATACACAATACTCAATCGACTGCATCTTTAGAAGAAATGACAAGATATACCTTACTTGTTCCTGGTTCTTCACACATAATGATGTCTTTTGTTCTTATAAAGAAACATCGCCGGATCAATAATTATAGTCAATTTTTACTTTACTACCATGTCATGTTATTATATTACCAAATGAATAATTTTTTTTAAGCAATTCATAACTGTGAAACTGTGTTATCAAAGTTGGGTGAAACCATAGGAGATAAATTTGCATATCATCTACCTCAAATGGAAGCCAAGATTTGTTTAAAAAGCATATTCTAATGGAGCCATTTTTATTTTAAATAAAAAAGGGCGGGCAGTCCGGTGGCTGCGCAAATTTTAATGTTTATTTGTAAAATTCTGGGGTTGTAAGCTTTCCAAAAATGTATAGGTTTGCTAATATCCATGAATTCTGAAGAAAAGTACACAATGAACCTCACTATGATGGTAATTTGAGAAAAGAGAGAAGTCGCAGTGTATGTGGGAGGACACCCGGCCCTCTTCCCCTTAAGGCAATATGTCTGAATGCAAGTAAGTGACTCAAAAGATGTTTGAATTGTGCATCAAAACCAAGGTGGGATTCTTTAGAAAACTCTTTTCAATGAAAATAGATTCGAGGATGTTGAATGTTGATGAAAGTGAATGAATTGAAGTTGACTCCAAAGAGATTTGAATTGTGCATCAAAACCAAGGTGGAATTCTTTAGAAAACTCTTTTCAATAAAAATGGATTCGTGGATGTTGAATGTTGATGGAAGTGAATGAATTGAAGTTGATGTAACGAACTTCTTGCTTTGTATATGATGAGTGAGGACGATTGATAGGGTGAGAAGGTAGAGTTACGTAGAAGTGGGGAAAGGTTTACAGTGGGTAAAGGAATGGATCAGAATATTTTGTAGTATTTAGCCCTATGGAAAGAATGGACAGTAGTATTTTATTGAAATGAGTATGAGGCAAGATAAGAGGAAATCTGTTTGTATATAATTCTAAAGAACACACTTTACTATGTAAAAATAAGAAATAAATAATAAGTGAAAATGTGAAATACAAGATGGGGGAAGTTAAGATGCCTGAGATATTACATACATACATACATACATGTACCAAGGCACTTCCCCCAATTTTTGGGGGGTAGCCGACATCAACAAATGAAACAAAAACAAAAAGGGGACCTCTACTCTCTACGTTCCCCCCAGCCTGACAAGGGACTCAACCGAGTTCAGCTGGTACTGCTAGGGTGCTACAGCCCACCCTCCCCCGAGATATTACAGGGGTGAGAAAAGTCTGAAAGAAATTGGGGTAACCATACATATATAGAATATGTAAGATGGAAAAGTAACTGAAAAATCGAAAAATTGAAAAGAAATGTAACAAGGTAACTAAAACTGGAGCTAATATGGTAAAACATTATGTAAGGCATGGAATAGGTGATAATGATGGAATAACAATTAAGGTAATGATATCAGGACGCAGAAGCGTCAAAAATTTGCTGAAAATATCAGAATAATTAAATGGATAAAAATGCCTATAGAGTCACAATCGAAAACAAATTTATCATCTGAAAAGGACACCAATTTATGCGAACTTGAAATATCGTATGTTATTAAGTGAAAAATATAGATTCTGTTTTAGGTGATAATTTTGCAAAAGATTATTTTTACTCCCGAATGCATCAATTATCCGAGATGTCAGAAAAGGCTTCTTGTGTTTGTTGAAAATAATTTAAAGTTTAGAAAAGAGAGAGAGAGAGAGAGAGAGAGAGAGAGAGAGAGAGAGAGAGAGAGAGAGAGAGAGAGAGAGAGAGAGAGTGTTATAGGGATTTTAAATGTCTCAAAGATATTTTAGTTCATCTACGGATTCTACATTTGTCTTGAGAGAGAGAGAGAGCCTTACCTTATTTTATGTTTGGGTTCCCCCAGGTCCCTCAGTGTGAGGCACCTCGCATATCCACCAGAGAGTTGCTAATGCATCTTCCGGTGCATTTTGCATCTTCCAGTCTTGGATGGTCTGGGATGCATCTTAGGTATTTATCGAGCTTATTCTTAAACACATCTACGGTCACTCCTGATATGTTTCTTAGATGAGCTGGCAGCGCATTAAATAGTCGCTGCATTATCGATGCTGGTGCGTAGTGGAATAATGTCCTGTGCGCCTTCCTTAGTTTACCTGGTATATTTTTTGGCACTATTAATCTAGCTCGGCTTGCTCTTTATGATATTTTTAGCTCCATGATGTTTTCAGTAATTCCTTCTATTTGCTTCCATGCTTGTATTATCATGTAGCGTTCTCTTCTCCTTTCTAGACTGTATAGTTTTAAAAATTGCAGTCTTTCCCAGTAGTAAGGTCCTTAACTTTTTCTATTCTAGCAGTATAGGACCTTTGTACACTCTCTATTTGCGCAATATCCTTTTGGTAGTGTGGGTACCATATCACATTGCAGTACTCGAGTGTACTATGTACATAAGTTTTGTAAATCATAATCATGTGTTCAGCTTTTCTTGTTTTAAAGTGTCTGAATAACATTCCCATTTTTGCTTTACATTTAGCCAACAGTGTTTCTATTTGGTCATTGCATAACATATTCCTATTTAACATTACACCAAGGTCTTTAATTGCTTCCTTGTTTGTGATTGTCTCGTTATTAGGTCCCTTGTATGCATATACCATTCCTTCTCTGTTTCCATAATTTATTGATTCGAATTTATCGGAGTTAAATACCATCCTATTTATCTCCGCCCATTCATATATTTTGTTTAGATCTCTTTGTAGCGAGTTCCTATCTTCATCACAAGTAATTTCTCTACTTATTCTTGTGTCATCGGCGAAACTTCTCACTACAGAATTTTCAACATCACAGTCTATGTCGGAGATCATAATAACAAACAGCAGTGAAGCTAATACCGTACCTTGTGGCACGCCAGATATTACCTGAGCTTCATCTGATTTCTCGTCATTTGCAACCACTTTATGTTTTCTTTTTTGCAGGAATTCTTTTACCCATTTTCCTATCTTTCCCACAATGTTATGCTTTCTCATTTTTTTCTCTAATATATTATGGTCTACCTTGTCAAAGGCTTTTGCAAAATCTAGATAGATCACATCTATGTCTTTTTCATTTACCATATTTTTGTATATGTTTTCATAGTTTGCTATCAGTTGGGTCTGTGTACTTTTTCCAGGCACAAAACCGTGTTGACCTATATTAAACAAATTATTTTTAACCAAATGATTCATTATTTTCTTTTTTATTACCCTCTCATACACTTTCATAATATGTGATGTTAGACTAACAGGTCTATAATTGCTTGCATCTAGTCTTGATCCACTTTTGAAGATAGGGGTTATATAAGCTAATTTATGTTT
>NC_090757.1:60960927-60980927 GCF_036898095.1 Palaemon carinicauda | reverse complement strand
AGGCGTTTCATGACGACGGAACCCAATTGAACCATTGATCCCTTTGCAATTAAAATATCCTTTTTATAATGACTGTAAGAGGTCTCGTGTCTCAAATTGCCTCTCCTAATGATGATGATTTAGATTGACCCGCCTATATACAAGGCGGACCACGGGCCCTTGCGTTGGCAGCCCGTAAGGGGAAAGGAGCGTTGGTTGTATCTTTTAAAAGCTGCTACTTGTGTTGGATGACACGAACACTGATGACAGACAGATGATGATGAGTCTGATACAGAATGACGACCGAAGCTGGAGCCCGAAGTTCAAATCCGGGGCGCAGTAAACCAAAAATCTCCGATCCCAAACCCGTTCCTTCATCGGTCCAAGATGATTATTTTTCTTATAAGCACGTGCTAACAGGAAAACGTCCAATTGGAGTGTCTCTCCTTAGAAGTTCTTCCTTTTAGAGGAAAAAAATACTTCAGATTGAAGAATTTTAGCTTTCTCTGGTCCTTCAATATTCTCTACCTCTGTGCAGTTTCCGTCTTATTCTGCACAATCTTTATTTTTGGATCGTCAACATTATGAACTTTTCTTTCTCATTTCAAATCCGCACAATCGTAAAGTGATCAACAAATAATAACTAGTTCTCCTTTTAGGATTCTTTATTTCTTCTCTCCGGTTCTCCTTCCTGTCTCCCTCTTCTCGTATTTTCTGTCCGAATCCTTTCAAATAAATCCATTATTAGTCTTGAAGATTCTTGTTTAGCTTTTCAAAACTGCCTTCCTGGTTCCACTTGTCGTTGATTCCTTTTTGAGGATGTATCTTGGTTTTCTTCCAAAGTCGCAGACTCAATAATTCTCTTAACTATCACCAAAGCATTTTCTGCATGACCCAAATCTTGTTTCCTTTTTCATGGCCTCAGAGGCAAGTCGGTGATACAATCTTGCAAATTTGGTTTGATCAATAAAACGATTAAAACCATCTTTTTACCTTTTCTAACATTCCTGCTCAAGACGAATGACAACTTGAATCCGATTTGGAAATGCCCCAGTATTCCATCTTTCTCCTAACAGAGAGACTAAGAATCTTTTGGAGCTCTTGATAGGAAAGCATTCAACATTCCTATCGATGAAGAAAAAGTAATTGAAGTCGAACAACGAGTTGGGAGAATCTTGAAGAATATTTCGGATTTGGTCCTTCAATATTCTCTTCTTCTGTGCAGTTTCCTCCTTATTCTACACAAGCTTTATTTTTGGATCTTCAGCATTATGGGCTATACTTTCTCATTTCAAATCCGCACAATCGTAAACTGATCAACAAATAATAACTAGTTCTCCTTTTTGGATACTTTATTTTTCCTGTCTCCCTCTACTTCCTGTATTTTCTGTCCGAATCCTTTCGAATAAATCAGTTAATAGTATTCAAGATTCTTGTTCGGCTTTTCATGACTGCCTATCTTGTTTCCACTTGTCGTTGATCCCTTTCTTCTTAGAAGCAAGAAGTCTTCAAAACAAGAATCTTGAATACTTATTCTTTCTCTCCATGAGGAAGAAGTCTTCAAAGCAAGAATCTTGAAGACTTCTCATTTCTCTCCATGAGGAAGAAGAAGTCTTCGAAGCAAGAATCTTGAAGACTTCTTCTTTCTCTCCATAAGGAAGAAGAAGTCTTCAAAACAAGAATCTTGAAGACTTCTTCTTCCTCATGGAGAGAAAGAATTCTTCAAAATCCTTGTTTTGCTTTTCATGAATGCCTTCTTGATTCCACTTGTCGTTGATCTCCTTCTTCTTAGAAGAAAGAAGTCTTCAAAACAAGAATCTTGAAGACTTCTTCTTCCTCATGGAGATAAAGAAGTCTTCAAGATTCTTCTTTTGCTTTACATGACTGCCTTCCTGATTCCACACTTCATGATTTTTTTTAAAATAAGCCAGATACTGGAACTATCTATTGTTGGCTGGGCGGGGCAACCCCCTCCCCACTGGAAGGGCGGGGGTCCCCCCCTTCCCGCTGGCAGGGCGGGCCTCCCCCTTCCCGCTGGCAGGGCGGGGCTCCCCCCTTCCCGCTGGCAGGGCGGGGCTCCCCCCTTCCCGCTGGCAGGGCGGGGCTCCCCCCTTCCCGCTGGCAGGGCGGGGCTCCGCCCTTCCCGCTGGCAGGGCGGGGCTCCGCCCTTCCCGCTGGCAGGGCGGAGCTCCGCCCTTCCCGCTGGCAGGGTGGGGCTCCCCCTTTCCCGCTGGCAAGGCGGGCTCCCCCCTCCCCCTGGCAAGGCGGGGCTCCCCCCTTCCCGCTGGCAGGGCTGGGCTCCCCCTTCCCGCTAACAGGACGGGGGCCCTCCTTCCCGCTGGCAGGGTAGGGGCAGGCTCCCCACCCCTTCCCGCTGGCAGGGCGGGGCTCCCCCCTTCCGACTGGCAGGGCGGGGCTCCTCCCTTCTCGCTGGCGGGGCGGTGCTCCCCCCTTCCCGCTGGCAGGGCGGGGCTCCCCCCTTCCCGCTGGCAGGGCGGGGCTCCGCCCTTCCCGCTGGCAGGGCGGGGCTCCCCCCTTCCCGCTGGCAAGGCGGGCTCCCCCCTCCCCCTGGCAAGGCGGGGCTCCCCCCTTCCCGCTGGCAGGGCTGGGCTCCCCCTTCCCGCTAACAGGACGGGGGCCCTCCTTCCCGCTGGCAGGGCAGGGGAAGCTCCCCACCCCTTCCCGCTGGCAGGGCGGGGCTCCCCCCTTCCGACTGGCAGGGCGGGGCTCCTCCCTTCTCGCTGGCGGGGTGGTGCTCCCCCCTTCCCGCTGGCGGGGCGGGGCTCCACCCTTCCTGCTGGCAGGGTATATATATATATATATATATATATATATACACATGCATATATATACATATATATAAACATACATATATATACATATATATATACATATATATACACATACATATATATACATATATATACATACATTATATATACACACATATATATATATATATATATATATATATATATATATATATATATATATATATATATATACACACATACGTACATATACCTATATATATACACACATACGTACATATACCTATATATATATACACATACATATATACCTCTATATATATATATATATATATATATATATATATATATATATATATATTACATATTCAAATAAGCCATATATTTCTAATACATTAATGTCTGGATTCTATTAACGACCTCGGGATCAGAGCCCAAGGCGAAATCACACTTAAGCTTGCCGCACACTGAGCCGGAACGGAACCGCCGCCGAAGCTTCAGAACAGAACAGAAACGACGTCCAGCGCGCAGACTGAGCCAGAAGCCACAACGAACCGACACAGAATTTTATATAAACGAAGGAAGTTTTCCTTAATCATAACTGAGTTTTTATTTAATTGATGTTACAATGATTAGATATTCTGTATATCAATCTTTTATCGAATCCGTAAGCCAGATGTTTATATGTTTTCGAAAAAGAAAAAAAAAATAATAATAACAATAATAATAATAATAATAATAATAATAATAATTAATAGCCACTCCTAAAATTCTGTGTATTAAATCATATGTTCACATCATTGTTATTAAAGTACATTCGTCAAATTTCTGACATCAGCAAAAAAAAAAAAAAAAATAATAATAATAATAATAATAATAATAATAATAATAAACAATAATAAATAATAATCACTCCTAAAATCTTTGTATTAAATCATATGTTTACATCATTATCATTAAAATTCATTCGTCAAATTTCTGACATCAGAAAAATATTGGTTGCTATCACACTAACCTCCGAATTCCTCAGCAACCCTCTCCAAAACAACCACTGCAGTTGTTCTGCGCATGCGCAGCCTGTCAGACGCCACCGACGCTTCAGAAAAAATATCTTTCAAAGAATACTGCGTCGGTTCCGTTCTGTTCTGGCGCGTCAGTTCCGTTCTGTTCTGGCCCAGTGTGCACAGTCAGGTAAGAATGCATGCTTTCGATTTCTATCGGACGTTTCAGTTCTGTTCGGGCGCGTCCGTTCGGGCTCAGTATGCGGCAAGCTTAACACAACAGCTTCTGACTAGCCGGGAGTCGAACTCTGGTCCAGGAAATATGAACATTGACATGCCACTTGGCAAAGTGGTATGTCAATGTTCATACAAGTTTCCTGGATCCGGGTTCGACTCCCGGCCAGTCAGAAGCTGTTATCTTTGTGTGATTTCGCCTGGGGCTCTGTTTTCGAGGTCGTTAAGCGAATCCAGACTTTAATGTATAAAATATATATTGCTTATCTTAATATGAAAAACACGTCTAAATGTGCAAAACTTATCATATATATATATATATATATATATATATATATATATATATATATATATATATATATATATATATATATATATGTGTGAATAATATATACATACATATATATATACATATATATGTATATATATATATATATATATATATATATATATATACATACATATATATATATATATATATATATATATATATATATATATATATATATATAGGTATGTATGTATATATATATATACACAGATATATATGCATATAGATATATATACAAACATAGTTGTCGTACAGTTTGGAGAATTGGCAGTACCCTACTAGACACAGATCCCGATATAGCAGGAATAAATTGACCCTGAAAGGCCATATGACAAGCAATAACCTAAAAAAAAAAAAAAAAAAAAAAAAAAAAAAAAAAAAAAAAAAAAAAATCTTGATGCTGCAATTTTCAGCAGTTTGAGGGCTCTATGATGGTTGGTTCTTCAGGTCGTTTTCTCCGGTAGTATGCTGGAAACTCTTAAGCTGGACTTTTGAATCTTCTCAGGAATGGGTTCAGTCATACGAGGGACTAATTTCAGCCCATCATCTTAACAGAATCCAAATTCTTCCATGTAGATTCCCCCTGTGCTTTGAACCGATCCAGTTCCATAAACATCAGACACCAGCTGATCAAAGATGTCTCAGTCGCCATGAAACACTGTTCCTTCGGGTTGATCCTTAACCACATCACTATTACTGATTACTGAAAATGATTACTGTCCAGCTGCTACATTCTCATTTACATCTTTCAGCAAGCTGTCCAAAAACCAGGGTAATAAAACTAGAAAAATAAACATGTACCGTAAAAAAGAAACTATACAATACGAACTGAAAATGCTAAGCTAAAAAAGGGAGAGAAACATTGCTTAAAACCTTGAAATTAAGTTCTTTAAAGCGCACCCACCCTTTGCCCTATTGGTACCACATTCTAGATAGCTTTTGTGCATTTGTTTACGAACTCTGACCCAAAATCAGTTCTTATTCAAATATAATTCTGTTTTATCTATTGAAATCCTTGGGGTCCTGTTCCTTAAAAATGGCGTAACTTTATTCTCTTTTTTTTTTCCTGTCGTTTCACAAATCGCACTACAAAGACGTAGCACAACAGATTATCGGTAACTAAATATCAGCTTAGTTAGAAATGAAGTTTGTAATTTTAACACTGAAATGAATATCGCGGAGTCAAGCAGCCGACTAATCATAAAGAGTTCATCTGCAACATAACTGATATGGAATGAACAGCTTGGCCCCCCCCAATCTTCTTTGACTCTCTATATATTCTCTCCCTTTCACTCCTTGCTCTCACCTTTTCTTACTCTCACCCCCTTCTCACGCTCACCACCCTCGGACTCTTTCACCCCTTTTTCACCAACACCTCTCTCTCTCTCTCTCTCTCTCTCTCTCTCTCTCTCTCTCTCTCTCTCTCTCTCTCTCTCTCTCTCTCTCTCTCTCTCTCTCTCTCCATAATAAATGATAAAAGATAGCGTCGAGTTTATATCCCCCACTTACATAAAACTAAATTTCAAAATAAATATCATCTTGAGAAACATTACAAGTTCCATTCTCTCGAAACATGATGTTCGTGAAGTGAATCTTTATCTCACTAAGAGTTGGAATTGTTGAAAAACAAACAGGCAAGAATGGAAGTAATAATGTGGTTTCTGGAAGGGTTACAAGGTTTCGGTAGGTTTGGATAAATGGATAAATTCCAGGAATTTAGAAGGTAACAAGAACTAACTACTTGGGTTACGCCCCGTCTGCTTAATAAATCCAAAGAAATATCTTGCAATTCCAAATTATAAAAGGGCACAGTGCGCGGGCCAATATTCACCTCGTCAGAACTCTCAAAATTTACGTTTTGCTCCAATTATTATTATTATTATTATCATTATTATTATTATTATTATTATTATTATTATTATTATTATTATTATTATTACCTCCGCCAAAGAGATCATGTTTTCACCTTTGTCTATTTGTTTGTTACCAACCTAACTCAAAAAGTTACGGGCGAATTTTGACCAACGTACTACAAAATTAATATATTAAAAACTATGTATTCAGGCCGAATCTCTCTCTCTCTCTCTCTCTCTCTCTCTCTCTCTCTCTCTCTCTCTCTCTGAATATCATTTAGGCCGGCATAACTCATGTATGGTGTTTTATTATTATTATTATTTTACATAGAACCATATCTGAAAGTACTTTTGCTATCATCAGTGACTTGAACAAGACTAATGTCGAAAAAATCTAATGTAGCTGTTAATGGAAGGAATTGTTTAGCTGCGATACTCCAATAATTCCTACATGATTTTGCGGATTCATGATACACACACACACACACACACACACACACATATATATATATATATATATATATAGTCCAGTCAAATTAGGAAATAAAAATGGAAAAATTCATAACAAGCTGAAAATTGGTGAATGTTTTCTACAGACAATTAGAAATAACATATCAAAAGTCCCCATCCGTCCACCCTGAGCTTCATCCGCCATCTTGGAAAATGGCCGCCAAATTTCAGATTTTCGCTATTTCCATGGAAACCATTGATCTTAGGAAAATAACTGTCTTATACATTATTGTTCACCATAATCTTTTCTACAAAAGATGTTCAATGCATTTTTTTTTGCTATGAATGATAGTTTTAATGATATTCTCGGATTTGTAACCATATTAAATTGTGTGAGCATGCCCATGTGATTTTATTCACTTGCTTTTGATTTGATACTTGGTTTTTTTTTTTTTTTTTTATTTGCGCTATAGTATTTTCGAAATGGTTATCCTTTTTGTTTTGGTTTCATTTCAGAATATACTTTAAAAATGGAAGGAACCACAGATCAAAGTGAATTATGTGTACTTTGCGAAGAACGCTTAATATAAAGTGAAAAATGTTTGTGTTAAGAAAGATATGTCGACACTAGTTGAAGCAAGTAAGAAAAGAGGAGATGATAAGTGGCAAAAGTGGGTTAATTTATCAACTATTGAAGTGCACATACTCTATAGAAAAGAATATAAAAGCCGCTTATAAAAAAGATACAACTGACCAGGAGGAAACAGGGTCACCTATTAAACAGAAAATTAGATCAAAAGAAACTGTGTTTGATTTCAAGAAAAGGTGTATATCTTGTTTTCAAGAGTGCTGTGAAAAAGAGGAAAAGAAAAAACCTCTCCATAGACGGCAAGTAGTTAGTAGAGTAATGACCGTAGACTTTGGAAAAAATGTGCTGGATAAATGCATCATTCATAATGAGGACTGGGGCAAAAAAGTAAAAGCAATTATAATTGGTGTTTATTGTTTGATTGCAGAAGAAGCAAGATACCATAGGTCATGTAGCTCCAAGTTTTTTTCGAAGCAACACTTAAATCCGTCAGGTAAACGTGGACGACCCGATGATGAAGATATAGAAACTGTCTTAGAGAAAGTTTGTTCATATATGGAAGACAGTGATGACTGTCAATTTACTTTGCAGGAATGGTTAGATGTGATGCATCAGAACCAATCTTGCAGGACAAGTGGAAGCTATCTGAAAACCAAATTACAAGAAAAGTATGGAAATGATGTTATCATAACTACCCTCCAAAGTAAGATTCCCATTGTATGTTTCCGCAAATCAGGAGATAAATTGCTATGTAATTCTTGGTATAATGAAAAACTCCATTGTGAGAAAGAAGAGCGAATGAGGATTGTTAGAACTGCAGCAGCTATTATTAAAGAGGACATCAAGTCAAAGGTGTACGACTCCAGCAACTATCCTTCTCCTGAGGGGCTCTTTAATAATGTTGAAAACAACATACCTGATTCTCTTCAAGTTTTATTACATGAAATAATTGAAAAAGGAGGAAACGGAGATACAGACAACAAACACAGAGTATGCTCTGCTATAGCTCATTCAATCCTACAAGCAGTCCGTCCAAGAACATTTGTCTCTCCGATCCTACTCGGAGTAGCTGTTTACGTACACAGGAAATTTGGATCAAGACTCCTGGTACATATTTTACATAAACTGGGATTCTCTACTGGATATAATGGAGCACAACTCTTTGAAGCATCTTGTATGAAAACTACCCTTCTAATATTTTGCCTGATAGTTTCATGCAGTTTGTTTTTGATAATGCAGATTTTGATGTGCACACAATAGATGGGTTTCACACATTTCACTGCATGGGAGGCATTGAATGTGTAACACCAGCAGGCTCAATGATCAAACCAGAAGTAATTGAAAGACTGAAAAAAATGCCATCTGCTAGAGAAATTTCTTCGTGTTCATCTATAACAGTGAAACCCTTCACAAGTTATAGTGAAAGTGGACTGAAAAGGATTGAAATTGAGGATCTAAAGAAACTTACATCAAATCCTAGTGAAAAAATTACAACGTCATCTTGTCATTTGCTATGGTTGAGTGGGAAGTGGATGAAATTTAAGGATATTCCACACTGGAATGGATTTATGGATGCTATCAATAATAGCGAGGACTTTGATACGACGTCCATTCGCTTCTTGCCTTTCCTTGATTTAAAGGCTACCTCTTCTGATGCAATAAACAGCGTGTTACATTTTGCATCTGATTCATGTAGAAAGCGAGTAAGAGTGTGACATGTGTTACTTTTGACCAGCCACTATATGGGAAGGCAAGAGAGATTGTGTCCTCTACTGGAAACCGTTTGAATTTAGGTAATGTTTTCGTGCAACTAGGTGGTTTTCATCTCTTAATGTCATTTATTGGTTCTATTGGGTACATCATGGCCGGTAGTGGATTAAAAGAAGTGTGGGAGACAGTTTATGCACCTAAATCTACAGACAAAATGATGACAGGACACAGCTTTGCCAGAGCCCTTCGAGCACATCTGTTAACATATGCTGCTTTGGGCCAGCTTCTTTTAGATGGTGCAACCATTTTTGATGAGGATAAACAAGAGGTTCAGTCCACGCTTCAGCAGTATGATAACAAAATATTGACTGCAACATCAGTTAAGGAATCGGCTATCATAAATAGCATTGTAAAGAAATTTAACACTCATGTGCAAGAAGTTGCCTTAAGGGGCAAAACAGCAATGCTTTGGATACAATATTTCCAGATGGTGACTGTGACGCTACACTATATAGAGGCTGAAAGACTAGGAAATTGGGAATTACACCTACTGTGTGTTCAAGAGTTTATACCTTACTTTCATGCAGCTGGTCACTTAGCTTATGCAGAATCGTGCCACCTATACTTGCAAGATATGCTTGATTTACACCAGCATATGCCTGATGAAGATTTTGTCAAGTTTACAAAGAAAGGATTTTTTACAATCAGGCGCTCAAACAAGAATTGGGCTGGTCTATGGTCAGATCTTACTGTTGAACAAACGCTAATGAGGACCATGAAGACCTCAGGAGGGCTGACACATGGGCGAGGGATAACCGATAGTGTATTGAGTCGGTGGATTCTTGGCATGCCAGATACATGTGAAATGTGCACCAAAGTTGAGGAGTTTTGTGGATTGAGAAGTTCGTATAGTGAACAACACATTGAACTACGACCTTCAAGGATTGTGAGAGATAATGAAGATACAGAAAAGATTTTGCAGTGGTTTCTGTCTCATCCACCCTTTTCTGACAATAAGGAGATTATGTCACTTGCAACTGGGATAACTGGTGATAATAAAATAAACTGCTACAAAAGCTATGAAATTGGATTGGAGTCTATGAATGCCATAACTGGACAAGCTTTCGGTGAGGTAAAATTGAAGCACAAGAACCGTGTGTTACCTCTGGCAACAATAAACTCAAGTGTCACAATACGAGAAGATATTGTTCCTGTTGATACAACTCTTCTGTTTCAAAAAATAATACATACATTAGACACTAGTACTGCTGATCTGCAAGATTATTTTCAGTAGGAGCTTGCACCAATATCACCTGCATTATTTACTGAACAGGGCATGAGAAAGACCAACAAAGCTGCAATGTATAGTGTGTTCAATGATAAGAGTACTAGTACATTTCAGTATCTGGATGAAACAGTTTTCATTGTAGATGGAGGTTTTCTACTTCATCGTGTTGTGTGGCCATCACACATTCAAGGACTCACTTATGATGAGGTCTATGAGGCATACATCTCATACATCAAACAGTATTACCACACAAAGGCTGTCATTGTGTTTGATGGTTACGGTGACTCAAAATCTAGTACAAAGTATGCAGAGAGACAACGCAGATCACACACATTGCAAACTACTGATACGATTTTTTACCCCAACACCAAAGTATGCATTAGCCAAGAAAAAATCTTATCAAATGGGCATAACAAATAGCGATTTATCAGCCAGTTGTCCAGAAAACTAGCTGAAAATGGTATCTCGGTGAAACAAGCACCTGATGATGCAGATTTATTAATTATACAGACAGCTATACGAGAGTGTTTGAACTCTGAGAGCACCATCGCTGTTGTTGGAGAAGATGTTGACCTTCTTATACTTCTGACTGCACTGACACCAGAAAGCAGAAATATTACTTTCTTGAAACCTGGTCGTGGAAAAGTGCCTGCCCGACACTACAATTCTTCTGATCTACAAGCTTCACTTGGTTCACTAAAGGATTACATTCTTTTCATTCATGCTGCCAGTGGGTGTGACACAGTTTCGTCTCTCTTCGGACAAGGGAAGCTTAAACTATTCAGACTTTTACAAAACAAAGAAAGACTAAGAAAGCATGTAGATGTATTTAATAGCAAGACATCAACACAGAAATCAGTGGCTGATGCAGGAGAAAAGTTACTTAATGCCCTATATGGAGGTCCTGATGAAGAAGTTGAGCTAAATTCATTTCGATTGAAGTGTTTTAAGAGAGTAACAGTACGTTGTAAAAGGCAAGTAAAACTTGAAAGACTTCACTTCCCCCAACAGCAGAAGCATCAAAACAACATTTTCTTCGTGTGTACCATCAGGTTCAACTATGGCAGAGCAATCCACTACCCCCTGAGCAGTGGGGATGGATAAAAGGCACTGATGGCTTGGTTCCTGTCACCACAGAATTACCACCCGCACCTGAGAAGTGGCTACATTTGATATTGTGCGCATGCACAAAGAACTGTGTACGGAACTGCAGCTGTGTAAAAGGGGGTCTAAAATGTTCCATCGTATGTGTATGTTGTCGAGGGGTTTCTTGCTCAAACTCTATAATCCAATCCGAGGAAGAACTAATGGATGACCTGGAGACTCCCTCACGTGATACTGATGAAAGTGGCAATGAAGATCATGAAGAATCTGTTGAACCAGAAGAAATATGTCATGCAAACCAACAGGAAATTAGCTGTGAAGAACCAGTCAATAATTCAGGTACGGCAAAATCAAGTGTTTTACCATCTACTTCTACTTTAGTGGAGCCGCTAGAGCGTCCAAGGAAATCGTTAAGATCACAGATTTAGTGTAAGAAATTGTATATGTGACAAGAAGAATATCAAGATTGTTGTGGATTAGGCCTAAAGGGGAAACCACATTAAAAAGAAACGCGCCTACGTATTTTACCTTATGGGTGGTGTGGAAAAAAGTACGAATTTAAAATATTGTGCTCGCAAATCTTGATATAGCTTGCAAACTATCACTTGTAGAATACATATGCATGAAACCTCTTTTGTAGAGAATTTGGTGAGCTTTAATAATGTACGAACTAGTCATTTAAGTCAGACTAACCATTTTCATGAAAAAAGCAAAAAAAGCAAATTTGGCGGCCATTTTCCAAGATGGCGGACAAAGCTCAAGGTGGATCAATGGGGACTTTTGATATGTTATTTCTAAGTGTCTAAAGAAGTCATGTGCAAAATTTTAGCTTGTTATGATTTTTTTCATTTATTTCACTAAAATATGACTAAAATGACTGGACTATATATATATATATATATACGTGTGTGTGTGTGTATTCAGTATTCGCAGTGGATATTCGAAACGTCAAATGATAAAACAGAATGAAATATGGCAATTTTAATGCTTACACTAGCAAAAACACCCCTTTGCTGTCATTGATTCGCCGAGGTTGGAGAGGGCTCCGCCCATTTCGTAGTTGTAGTAAGAAAAGCAATACCTTTTCTGTTTTGTCATGGGAACACTGGAGACATCTGACGAAAGATTTCCTCTGAGTGTCTGCGTTCTTTTGATTCTAACTGTACAGGGCTTGTAACAGACCTGAGTGGTAGGGTGTGAGCACCAATAGATAATTTAATCAAGCCCTTGAACCAAGAAGTGTAAGTACAAATTTACACACCAATAAATCGTAATATATTTCCTCGTGTAGATTCAAAGTCCATCAACTATACAGAAGTACACATCCAAAAATAAAATAAAACCTTTTAATACAATTCTTGGAAATTATCCTCGAAATCTCTTGAATGAAAGGAAGCAGCGGGATTTTGATAAGTGTCTCGTCAGATTACACGTTCTTTTCAAATTAACGAGAATATTACTTCCATCTTATAACAAAATACAGATTTTAACTACTGGAAATATACCTCAGAGAGAGAGAGAGAGAGAGAGAGAGAGAGAGAGAGAGAGAGATTTCGAATGGGAAAGTCATAGGAATAATGAGAGAGAGAATATCGAATGGGAGAGTCATAGGAATAATGAGAGAGAGAGAGAGAGAGAGAGAGAGAGAGAGAGAGAGAGGAGAGAGAGAGAGAGAGAGAGAGAGAGAGAGAATTTCGAATGGGAGTCATAGGAATAATGAGAGAGAGAGAGAGAGAGAGAGAGAGAGAGAGAGAGAGAGAGAGAGAGAGAGAGAGAGAGAGAGAGAATATGACTTTCCTAGATAATTAAGAAAAACAATGTGGTATTTCGGCATTATCAAAGAGAGAGATGGACAGTTTTTCAACATACAAGAGAGAGAGAGAGAGAGAGAGAGAGAGAGAGAGAGAGAGAGAAAGAGAGAGAGAGAAGCGGTCAGCGCATGAATAAGAGAGACAAATGTGTGACTTCGGTATATTTGATAAATGGTGCCTCTAGGGCATTATCCCACTTGCTAGGACAATGCCAGTGTCCATGCCCCACCATTCATGATCGGCCTTTAAAATCTTTAAGTCTACTATTCAAGCTGAGACTTAAATTAGTAAGAAATTCATTAATGTAATAAGGTTAATAACAATTTTCCTTTATACTTATCTATTTCCTAGTGGAACTAAGAAGGGGTCGTGGTAGGCTATTGGAACGATCCTGCCTCAAAATTTGCCGGACTGGTGTTCGAGTCACGCTCAAAAGCAATAGTTCCTTGTAGTGTCTGTAATCTCACCATCCTTGTGAGCTACTATTCGTGCTTTTTTACTAATATTAGATAGTAATTAAATAAGTAATTTATCTAAATTTTCTATTGATTACAGACCAGATTTTACTTACAAAATTATTCAGAAATTAAGGGAAAGATTACCGGCAAATGATACTTAATGAATTTATAAACAAAATAAAGGACAGACTCCAAACACGGCATGCCAATTAAAATAGATCGTAGGAAAAAACAACAACACGGTAACAGCTACTACCACGTTCATCATTGAATAACTGCATCATAGATAAATCTCAAAAAGTAAATTCTCCAGACTCTCTAGTACCATTTTATATTCCTAGAAAAAGCCTCTGAAATAGACCATGAACATCCTTTTCACAAAGTCGGTCGTCTCTATCTTGCACATTTACTCCATCTTCCTTAACATCAACCAGCTATTTCTCGGTCTTCATTTCATCTCTTCTGAAATTTCCATCCAGAGACCAAAGAAGTTCTATTCCCTGATACGTATTTCCAAATGGGATTTTTTTTCCCTATTTCTCTATATTCTTTTAATCACACACCATCACCAGAAATAACCGATAGATAATTTAACCTTACATTTTTCACATACTCGTTCTTCCTTACTTTTGAGTGCAACACGTAAGCATTGAACATGCAGAGAGAGAGAGAGAGAGAGAGAGAGAGAGAGAGAGAGAGAGAGTATTTCTCGACCTATCAACTTTTAAAAGCTTTAAATTTTGGCTCTTCACTCACCAAAAGACAGAAAACAAAAATGATTTTGTTATCGGCACAAAAGTCATCAAGCTACAAGTTCCTGGCTGCAACACAATAATGAAAAATACACAGCCGATTCTATCTTTTTCGAAAATCATTTTACCGAGTTTTCACCCATGAAAGTGAAAGAGATTACAGACGTCACTTTGTATTGTATATTTTCCAGTGAGCATCTATGTACTATTATACTAGTACCCATGACAGTATATTTCGTTCGTGCCATGTAAAAACGCGACGCATATAAGTCAATAGGAAAATTGTATTACTGGATTACTTATTTATTGTGTTGTCGATATTCGTATGTAATTAATGCATTACCGTTCAGTTTTACTATGCAATAGTTGTTTAAAGACAGGTTCTTTTCAATTAGAACCTTCAATTAATAACATGAAGAGAAAATAAGCTCCATTTTATGCACCTTGTTTTTCTTTTCAAAGACAGGCTCTTTTCAATTAGAACCTTCAATTGATAACAGAGAAAATAAGCTCTGTTTTATCCTCCATTTTTCTTTTTTCAAAGACAGATTCTTTTTAATTAGAACCTTCAATTAATAACAGAAAATAACCTCCGTTTTAAACACAATTTTTCTTCTTTTCAAAGACAGGTTCTTTTCAATTAGAACCTTCAATTGATAACATACAGAGAAAATAAGCTCCATTTTATGCACCATTTTTCTTCTTTTCAAAGATAGGTTCTTTTCAATTAGAACCTTCAATTGATAACATACAGAGAAAATAAGCTCTTTTATCCTCCATTTTTCTTCTTTTCAAGGACAGGTTCTATCCAATTAAAACCTTCAATTAGCTACACAAGAAAAAATAAGCTCTGTTCTATCCACCACTTTCCTCTTTTAGTATATTTCCTTCATCTCTTGGAAACTCAATCGTCCTATTATTTCTCAAACACCTTACCTTCAGCATCTCAAAAGGCTTTCAAACCACAAACGACTTATCATTTAAGTAATCTTGCCCAGTCTGGCCTGGTATGAAATGCTGAAAGAAACGAAAATCCAATAGGAATTTAGAACCGAGCTCTGGAATCCATTACGAAGAAACCCTTTAACATCCACCATCCTTTTTATGAGGGGATTCTTGGAAGCGCCTATTTTTCCAGTCATGTTTACGGAAGGAACCTGATTTCCCCTTTCCATTCCTTCTTATGAGGGGAAAATCTGGCTCCTACCAGTTGCTTCTCAACGAAGGACAAGGGGAGAGAGAGAGAGAGAGAGAGAGAGAGAGAGAGAGAGAGAGAGAGAGAGAGAGAGAGAGAGAGAGAGAGAGAGAGAGAGAGATGGCGTTTAAATCTATTTGAAAGAATGTGGTACTTCGGCATTATCAAAGAGAGAGAGAGAGAGAGAGAGAGAGAGAGAGAGAGAGAGAGAGAGAGAGAGAGAGAGAGAGAATAAATTTCCTTTTTGGAACGAAGTCATTTTTCCTTCAATATGGAAATTCAATATTTCAAGATCACCCACAATTTACTGTCTTCCTCGGTAAGCTAGGCCAAATGATATCTTGATGTCAGATAGAAACACTGGCCGATAAAATGGAAATATAGAACGTGAAAGCGTACATATTAAAAAATAATGGCAGGTAAACCAACTCCCCCAACTCAGAATAGAATTTCTACCCATCCCTCTGGTAAGGAAAATAGAGAGTAGACATGCCCTAGTGACAAGGGGTAGCCCGAGAAGTGCATTGTGTGTGGGCATATCTATTTAAATGACCCATGTCGACGGATAATGAGACGTCGGACTATGGGTTTTCTTCATTTATTACAAAAGGTTCGTCCGTAAGTACACCGTACACAACTACCCTCTCAGGTGAGGGACTTGTCAACTAACTCCCTTCGCTACCAAAATGCAATCTTGCTACAACAATATGCTGAGTTATGGATTTTTGTGGAATTCTCATGATTAAAGAGTTCATTTACCTTGATGTACAAAACACATCTACATACATGAATTGGGACAAATATTTAGATGTCTTATTGACGGGTTGAGTACACCAGCAATAAAACTAAAAAAAAATTAATAACCTCATTAAAGCAATTAATGACATCCTTCACAGTTTAACAATTTCTTTCCTTGCGTGTGGCCTAAAGTACTCTAAAACCAGTGTGTAATGACGAAGGTATATTTAATTATCCTTGATCAACGAATTCACTTTTAACAAAGAATAAATTGCGTCAAGACTAATTTTCTTTTAAATGGATTCTAGTTAACAAAAAATCGAACACTCGGGTACACTTTTCTATATTATTCCCCTTCTCTCTTTTTTTTCTTTTTTTTTCAAGTTTTTATGGATTATAAAAATGTTGTTATTCTTAAAGTACTTAATTTTAATTGTTTATTACTTGTCTTTTAGTTTATTAATTTCCTTGTTTCCTTTCCTCACTGGGCTATATTTTTATTGTTGGGGCTCTAAGCTTATAGGATCCTTTTCCAACTGAGGTTATAGCTTAGCTTGCAGTAATAACAATAATAATAATAATAATAATAATAATAATAATAACACTACCTTGCGGTAATAATAATAATAATAATATTAGCTTGTAGTCATAATAATAATAATAAAAATAATAATAATAATATTAGCTTGCATTAATAATAATAACAACAACAACAACAATAATAATAATAATAATAATAATAATAATAATAATACTAATAATATTAGCTTGCAGTACTATTAATAATAATAATAATAATAATAATAATAATAATGATGATAAGAATAATAATAATAACAATAATAATAATTATTATTATTATTAGATAATTGTTGATATTCTATGTCGAATACTTCATAGTGGAAAAAGAATCAAAATATTAAAAAATTAAGAGAATATATACATTAAACCACATTTGCGAAGTAAATATAGGATAAAATTATAGAAGTGAAATAACTACCTAATCATTTCTATTTTTTTCTAGAAAAATAAAACAAAATAATAATAAAATAATAATAATATTAATAATAATAATAATAACAAAAGTAACAATAATAATAATAATAATAACAATAATAATAATAATAATAATAAACAACTATAAATCCCATTACATCCCCATAAGCGTCAAGTAAAGATTCTCTCTAGCTATAAGTCCCTTATTTCAAATAGCTTTTTCCATCAAATCATTCCGTTACAGGGTATCTAAAAGTGACACCATGTTAAAAAAAAAAAAAAAAAAATTAAGACTACCAGAGTGAATACAGTTTACTAAAATGAATTAAATCCACACGGAAAAAATACTAGCATAACAGTAAAATATCAGTTTTCCAATACTTTTTCAGACTCCACTATTTCATAAAATCGTAAAAAAAAAGATGAAAAACAATACTAAAGTTTTACAAACGCATCTGTCTCGGGTAAAGGAAATAGAATTATATAACCTCAATGAAAAATGTTCAATGTTTCCATTGGGGAAAATCTCAAATTGACGTAGAGTATCTCAACAACAAAAATGACAGGAAAAATAGACTTTAATGTTTTTTATACCCCGAGTACGATTTCGTGTTACTGATGATTTGAAGGCAGAAAATTTCCCCTTTGCAGAGAAGATAACGGTGTAGGTGATGTAGGTCTGCTTACGAAACCAGCTGTATTTCTGGAAAATTGTTTGATTGAGTAGTGAACAAATAAGGCAACTGTAACAGCAGGTATACAGGGAAGAGAACTGTTATCTTATGGTGACTTATATGTTGTTACATGGATAGCGAACAATATATGCAACTGTAATAACAGCTATACAGGGAAAAAACTTTTGTCTTACAGCGAATTGTATTTTGTCTCACAGATAGTGAACAATGAATACAACTGATACAGCATATCACAAGGAAGAGAACTATATGTCTTACAGTGAATTGTGTTTTGCTACGAAATTGTTTGAGGAAGACTAAAAATGTCCAAAAGCTGAGACTGGAAATTTCCAAAGCACGATAAATCCGAACGGGGGCAATAAAAAGGTGATAAGGATACATTGAGAGTACCCCGGTCTAAGACAGACAATTACACTTTTATACCTCAAACTAGTAAAGTCCCTGCCTATATATTATTTACAAACGTTATGCTTTTATCATAAAAACTTGAATTCTACTTAAATACTTATATAACAACATTTAATTCCACTTATATACTTATAAAATAAAATTCCACAAATTCTACAATGCCTCTTAATCAGTTGTAGGCTACCATATTTCTATAGGTTAGGTATATGTATTTGCACTGCTTTTTACTTTTCTTTCAAACGCCTCCCGTAAATATTTAATTGTCAGTACTTTCGGTATCTAATTTAATTCTTAGAAATCCCAGTGAACAATTCTCTGATTTAGTAGCAATGCTTCGCCCCAGAACTCTTAGTCATCTTTACCATATTTCTCGGCGCCAATGACCTTAGGTGTCAGGATACCTCATAACTCATAATCAATCGATCAATCTTTACCACATTTCCCTCATCCAGACAAACCTTACAACCCAAGTCAGTCCAAAATGGAATAAGGCATCTTATTCCATCCTGGGTTAGTCAATCAAACGCATTATCAGTATCGTAAATGGAATCCAGTCAACTATTATTATTATCATTATTATTATTACTAGCCAAGCTACAACCCTAGTTGGAAAAGCAAGATGCTATAAACCCAAGGGCTCCAATAGGGAAAAATAGCCCTGTGAGGAAAGGAAATAAGGAAATAAATAAATGATGAGAACAAATTAACCATAAATCATTCTAAAAACAGTAACAACGTCAAAATAGATATGTCATATATAAACTATAAAAAGACTCATGTCAGCCTGGTCAACATAAAAACATTTGCTCCAACTTTGAACTTTTGAAGTTCTACTGATTCAACTACCTGATTAAGGAAGATCATTCCACAACTTGGTAACAGCTGGAATAAAACTTCTAGAATACTGTGTAGTATTGAGCCTCATGATGGTGAAGGCCTGGCTATTAGAATTAACTGCCTGCCTAGTATTACTGGTGCCTTTCCATTAACTCAACACTGCATTCAATTGGGCATCATCTCTCCTTCATATTTTATTCCGCTATATAAATATAAATATATATATATATATATATATATATATATACATATATATATGTATACTGTATATATACATATATAATATTTCCTTTTCTTAGTGGGGATACTTGACGTGGTGAAAAGTTTGCGTATCATCATGATTATCAAAGCTGTACTAGTCAAGGTCAATCTAAACCGGCTAGCGCGGTGATGAATACTGTTCAAACGCCATACATGAATAAAGGCATGTCTGAGGCCTTTGTCCTGCCGTGGACAATAAACGGCTGAATTTGTTGCTGTTAGATAGATATATATATATATATATATATATATATATATATATATATATATATATATATATATATGTGTGTGTGTATATATATATATATATATATATATATATATATATATATATATATACGTACATACATTTGTAAATCTTCTAACTGTAATGTATCAGTTTAACAGTGAATTATTTTATTTCTTTAGTTACTTATATGGGTTTTTTAAGAAGTACGTGCATATATCTATATGTAGATGCTACCGCACATATATCTCTTATTTCTTATAAACCAGCATTTAAAGTCAATAAAGTTCTTGTTCACTTTCACTCTTTTTAT
>NC_090757.1:60948427-60955927 GCF_036898095.1 Palaemon carinicauda | reverse complement strand
CAATAAAAATCACAATAATGGTACACAGGGTTGGAGGTTCTCAAATAGACTCGCTTTTAATTAACAGGTAAGAATAATTCCAAGAATTCTAATTTAAGGATGTATGAGAGAGAGAGAGAGAGAGAGAGAGAGAGAGAGAGAGAGAGAGAGAGAGAGAGAGAGAGAGAGAAAATACGTTAAACGCAAATATTCAAGAACACTAGAACTATAACATAAAAAGCATTTAGTTAGGGGTATCAACGATATTTCTTTGGAGCGTTCCCATCCGTTTAGATGAATCTATTAGTGGAGTAGTATTTAATGTATAAAGAAAGTCTAGTCTTATATCAGAAACCAGACTGAAACCGTGGGGGAGAGGATTAGAATGAGAATCACACCAACAAGCAAGACTCCTATAAATTGTTGAAGCTTTAGGAGAGATGACTGAAACAAACTGAGCTTTTTCACCAGAAGTGTAACGCTTAGGTAACAAACACTCATCGAAACAAAAGGACAAGCTATCTTCAACGCATGGATAAACTTGGACGCTGTATTTAAATGATTTTACAAGAAAGCCAACATGTCATAATGGCACTCATGTACTCGTCACTGGAGTGTCTGCTCTACCGCTGTTACATGAACTTAAAATGCAGATCACTTTCATTCAAAATAGCTGTATTCAATGAATTCTACTAAAAAATTCCTCTAAAACAAGTGCTGGAAATAAAGTGGCATCCTCAACACGTGCGCGTTTTGTAGTAAATGAATGAAATAATCATGACATACATTGAACATGTGTTGACGTCAAAAAGAGGTGGACGATACTGCCATTCTGACGCTTAAAAGATTTGTTGTCCTAATGTCTAACAGACCAAGTGCTGTCACTGGCAAGGCTAAACCTTATTTTTATTTTCCATGAAGAGATCATATGATTATATTCCACCGAACAAGGTAACCAAAAAGGATCATATGAGGTCAAGCAACTATAGTCAATCCAGAAACTTGTTCTCCAACCAAATGCGGATGGACGACAAATGAATAAAAAAATACAAATACATTTTCCACATTTTTCACCTATTGATGACTGATGCTAAAAATTAACAAATTGACCCAGGAAGTATGGGCAACAATAACCGAGTTGTAAATATGTTTTTGGGCCATAATAATGGAGCAATAAACAAGTTTGAGAGTAACAATAATGAGCTATAAGTAGGTTTGTGCGTAACAATAATGGAGTTGCAAATAAGATTCAAGACAACAAGAGTGGAGTTGTAAATAACTTCGCGGGCCACATAAAATGGAGTTATAAATAAGTTTCTGGCAATAATAACTGAGTCGCAAATAAGTTTCTGGCAATAATAATTGAAATGCAAATAAGATTGTGAACAACTACATCTAAGTTATACATAATTCTGTGGCCATAAATAATGGAGTTATAAATAAGTTTGTGAGTAACAATTATGAAGTTCAAAACTAATTTGTGGGCAACAATATCAGAATTGTAAATAAGTTAGAGGGCAACAATAATGGAGTGACAAACAATTTTGTGGGCAACAAAAATTGAGTTATAAATAAGTTTTTGGGCAACAATACTATGGTAAATGAATTTGTGGTCAACAAAAACAGTTCCAAATAAACTTGTAGACAACAATACTGAAGTTCTAAATATGCTTGTGGGTAGAGATTCCAGAGTTGCAAATAAATTTGCGGGTAACAATACCGGAGTTGCAAATAAGTTTGTGGTTAATAATATCGGAGTTGTAATTATGTTTGTGGGTAACAATACAGGAGTTGCAAATAAGTTTGTGGGTTATAATACCAGAGTTGCATATAAGCTCATGAGTAACAATACCAGAGTTGTAAATAGGTTTGTAGGTAACACTACCGGAGTTTTAAATAAGCTTCTGAGCAACATTAATGGAGTTGTAAATAGGTTTGTGGGCAATAATAAAGGAGCAACAAATATTTTGTGGGTAACAATAATGGAGCAATAAATAACTTTGGGGGTAGAAATACTGGAGTTTTAAATAAGCTTGTGGGCAACAATAATTGAGTTTTAAATATAAATAAGTTTGTGGGCAACAATAATGGAGTTGAAAATAAGTTTGTATCAATAATAATCGAGTTACAAATAAGTTTGAGGCAATAATAACCGAGACGCAAATAAGAATGTGGGCAACAATAACTGTGTTGTAAATAGGTTTGAGGGGAACAATAATGAATTTATAAATAAGAATATGGGTAACAATTATGGAGTTGTAAATAAGTTAGGCGTTGGGCACAACTCCCCGTACGAGTTTTTTAGCTGTACGTGTCTGGGAATTTTTCACTCGTAGCCATGAACTCCTGCGATGTAAGGCCTTGGGCACAAGTGGCCATACTACCAGCTACGTGGGGTATACAGGCAAAATTTGTGTAAAATCGTGGGTGTGACGCAAGGGGCACGCAACAGTCTTTGACCTCATAGCCCGCCGTATACCACCCGCAGAATCTGCACGTACTTCCTTTAATTTAATTCCGTACGACAAACGCGCTTGGCTCGTACTTGTGACGCAAATTACACGCAAATTACAAGCACGACCAATGTGCGGAGATCATGCCACAGAAAATCCTACGGCACATAAATTGCACGTAAGTCACACGCACGGCTTACTTGTGTCAGACGTGCATCCTGCCTGCGACTACAAATTTTCTTGACTGCCGCAGAACATTTTAGTGCAGCGAGTGAAGATTCTGCGGCTGGTATACGGCGGGCTACGAGGTCAAAGACTGTTGCGTGCCCTTACGTCACACCCACGATTTCACACAAATTTTGCCCGCATACCCCCCCGTAGCTGGTAGTACGGCCAGTTGTGCCCAACGCCTTAGAAGGCAATAATAATGGAGTTACAAAAAAATTTGTGGGCAACAGAAATGGAGTTGAAAATAAGTTTGTATCAATAATAATCAAGTTACAAATAAGTTTGAGGCAATAATAACCGAGACGTAAATAAGAATATGGACAACAATTACTGTGTTGTAAATAGGTTTGAGGGCAACAATAATGAAGTTATAAATAAGAATATAGGTAATAATTATGGAGTTGTAAATAAGTTAGGCGTTGGGCACAACTCCCCGTACGAGTTTTTTAGCCGTACGTGTCTGGGAATTTTTTACTCGTAGCCATGAACTCCTGCGATGTAAGGCCTTGGGCACAAGTGGCCATACTACCAGTATACAGGCAAAATTTGTGTGAAATCGTGGGTGTGACGTAAGGGGCACGCAACAATCTTTGACCTCGTAGCCCGCCGTAGCCCGCCGTATACCACCCGCAGAATCTGCACGGATTTCCTTTAATTCCGTACGACAAACGTGCTTGGCTCGTACTTGTGACGCAAGTTACACGCAAATTACAAGCACGACCAATGTGCGGAGATCATGCCACAGAAAATCCTACGGCACTTAAATTGCAAGTAAGTCACACGCACGGCTTACTTGCGTCAGACGTGCATCCTGTCTGCGACTACAAATTTTCTTGACTGCCGCAGAACATTTTAGTGCAGCGAGTGAAGATTCTGCGGCTGGTATACGGCGGGCTACGAGGTCAAAGACTGTTGCGTGCCCTTACGTCACACCCACGATTTCACACAAATTTTGCCCGCATACCCCCCCCCGTAGCTGGTAGTACGGCCAGTTGTGCCCAACGCCTTAGAAGGCAATAATAATGGAGTTACAAAAAAAATTTGTGGGCAACAGAAATGGAGTTGAAAATAAGTTTGTATCAATAATAATCAAGTTACAAATAAGTTTGAGGCAATAATAACCGAGACGTAAATAAGAATATGGACAACAATTACTGTGTTGTAAATAGGTTTGAGGGCAACAATAATGAAGTTATAAATAAGAATATAGGTAATAATTATGGAGTTGTAAATAAGTTAGGCGTTGGGCACAACTCCCCGTACGAGTTTTTTAGCCGTACGTGTCTGGGAATTTTTTACTCGTAGCCATGAACTCCTGCGATGTAAGGCCTTGGGCACAAGTGGCCATACTACCAGTATACAGGCAAAATTTGTGTGAAATTGTGGGTGTGACGTAAGGGGCACGCAACAATCTTTGACCTCGTAGCCCGCCGTAGCCCGCCGTATACCACCCGCAGAATCTGCACGGATTTCCTTTAATTCCGTACGACAAACGTGCTTGGCTCGTACTTGTGACGCAAGTTACACGCAAATTACAAGCACGACCAATGTGCGGAGATCATGCCACAGAAAATCCTACGGCACGTAAATTGCAAGTAAGTCACACGCACGGCTTACTTGCGTCAGACGTGCATCCTGTCTGCGACTACAAATTTTCTTGACTGCCGCAGAACATTTTAGTGCAGCGAGTGAAGATTCTGCGGCTGGTATACGGTGGGCTACGAGGTCATAGACTGTTGCGTGCCCCTTGCGTCACACCCACGATTTCACACAAATTTTGCCCGTATACCCCCCCGTAGCTGGTAGTACGGCCAGTTGTGCCCAACACCTTAGAAGGCAATAATAATGGAGTTACAAAAAAAAATTTGTGGGCAACAGAAATGGAGTTGAAAATAAGTTTGTGGGCAACAATAATGGAGTTGCAAATGATTTTGTGGGCAACAATGTTGTTAGAAATAAATTTGTGGTCAACAAAAACGGAGTTGTAAAAAGGTTTGTGAGCAATAATTGTAAATATGTTTGTGGGTAACAATAACGGTGTTTCAAATAAATTTGTGGTTAACAATACCGAAGTTGCAAATAAGTTTGTGGTTAACAATACACGAGTTGCAAATATTTTGTGGGCAACAATACCGGAGTTCCAAATAAGTTTATGGGTAACAATACTAGAGTTTTAAATAAGCTTGTGGGGAACAATAATGGTGTTATAAATATTTAATAAGTTTGTGGGCAACAATTGTAAATAAGTTTGTGGGTAACAATACCGGAGTTGTTAATAACTTTGTGGGTAACAGTACCGGAGTTAAAAATAAATTTGTGGGTAACAACGCTGGAGTTGTAAATAAGTTTGTGGGTAACAATGCTGGAGTTGCAAATAAGTTTGTGGGTAACAATACCGGAGTTGTAAATAAGTTTGTGGGTAACAATACCGGGAGTTGTAAATAGCTTTGTGGCCAACAATAATGGAGTTGTGAATAAGTTGAATTGGTGTTGCTCTGTCATAAGAATATTCATTATACATTTCCCTCTAATTCCTTTAATAATGTGCTGTCAAGGATGGCATTAAATAGAACAAACCTTTGTATTTACTTGCCATTGAATCTATGCATAATCAAAAGTTAATTTAGCCGTTTCCATCCACCAAAAGTATCCTCTTCCCCATAACTTTTTAAATGTTTTCCAAAAAAAGATAAAAATATTTCATACATTTTAAACAACAAGAATAAACTTAGTAAGATCGACAAACTACACTACAAGGAAATGAATTTTTCAGGGGTTATTTAGGATGCCATCTTGGAATTTACAATGGACGCCCGCACAGATTTGACAAGTGACCCCTAAGAAAGGAATACGCAAAGTTTCATATTTCTAATAACAAGTGCAAAATTTTTCTGCCAATCGAAGTCGTTATGATCCAATAATGTTATCGGACAAACATATTCAGACACCGCAAACCACAAATAAAGCTTAGAAATTCACGCCGAAGTTTAAATTACGATATCTCCCAGAATCAAATCCCCGTTTGCCAGTCATAAAGGACACCTTTAGTAAAAGACAAAGCGACTGAACCAAAAACACAATCTTATTGACAGAAGCAATGATCCTCTCCACAGGCATCTCAATAAATACTAAAGGTAATCTGTTATATGGACGCAATAAGAAGAAAAGACCTATTTGGTTGTCAGGTATTTAGGAGATTTTCACTGTTATCCATCAAGTTATATTTCTTTAATTCCGGCAAAGGGAAATAATGTAAACATCATAAACTAAGAGAAGAAAAAGGTGTATGCAATAAACTTATGTAGCTTACATGCAGTGAAGAATACCTTTAGTAAATGACTAAGCCAAAATTATCTTCCCACTCCATTAACACAAATGTCAGAGAGAGAGAGAGAGAGAGAGAGAGAGAGAGAGAGAGAGAGAGAGAGAGAGAGAGAGAGAGAGAGAGAGAATTAAAAGCCCTAATTTTGAGGTCACCAGAGTATTCTGGGCGGAATGAAAATGTCTTTAGTTATTTATACTTCAAATCTCTCTCTCTCTCTCTCTGATCCCAAACCCTGCCTCGAATGAATAAGAGGAGAGAGGCTATCATCTTTTCATATCAAATTGAAGGTACGATTTTGCTATAACAGATTGCTCGATCTCATAAAAGTTCGATCACTTCTTCTGGAACTCACAAGTCTCCTGGGGATGAGAGAGAGAGAGAGAGAGAGAGAGAGAGAGAGAGAGAGGAGATTTGTCGATATCTTCCTGCAAAGGAATAATTCAAAATATGGGATATAATACTTGGTCGTCTCCATCACCATATCTGGAAGGTAGGATATAGATGGCAAAAAAAAGGGGGGGTGAGGGGGGGGGAGATCATCATTACATAAGGCATAAAATATCACTCAATATAAACAAAAACTTGAAAACGTACAAAAAAGTTCCTTCAAAAACTAAAACCTTACGAAAATAAAGCTTTTAACACTTACGATGGATCGCTCGATAACTTCCTTTTTTTTTTCTTTCTTTTTTTTTACCTTACCTGAAAGAAAAGGACAAACCGTTGTTAAAATTAGACAAAGAAAAAAAAAAGGAAATTTATGGTAAATGGTGGAAAATGAATTTTACTATTACTACTATTACATATGTAAACCATAACAAATCACCAACAAATTTCATCACTGATTCTATCATCATTATATTCATTGTTTCTTTCATTTGCACAGAATAAAACCTACGCCGTTACGCAGGATTAAATTCCCATATACTTCTTAATAGAATGCAAAGAAGGCCCATTAACTGAAGAGGAAAAAAACAACTTGAATAGAAGAATACCTCTTTCGTGATCAATTTCCTCCAAAACAATTCAAAATTTGTCTTTATTCTGGTAAACATAAAACTATAAAAGAATTCTGATGGCACAAAATCTGAATCAGAAAGACCTGTAAGTTTGCTCTTTTATACTCTTACCATAGGTGTCAGACGAGCAGACTCCTGTAGCAAGGGCTAGACATAGAATCAAAAAACCTTTCCTCTCCCTGCCTGTCTTTTCTTTTCTCAAACTGCTTCTAATACGATCTAACATCGCATGAGGGTCTGTCCCTCTCTTTTATTCTTCTCCTGGTATTCTCTTTCTCCCTTTTTCCTTATTCTTTCCCATCCCGAATACCTGCCTTCGGGCTATAAACTGGATTGTAATTCAGGGGTACTCTTCCTTTCCCCATATTCCCCACTTCCCTATCCTTATCCGTCGTCGCTATACTATTATCTCAATCATTAAGCAAAAACAAAAGTTTTCATAATCTCTATTGCCGTTCTTGCATCATCTTGGTGTGTTTTGATTTTAAAACTATGC
>NC_090757.1:60910927-60943427 GCF_036898095.1 Palaemon carinicauda | reverse complement strand
TCCGTGCGATTTAAATCTCCTTGAAGTAAGCGAAATACCTCCAGGAAATGTCTTGTCGTTTATTTAGACTTTCTTCAAGGGAAGAATTTACCACTCCTGCAGTGTTTCCTCCTGCAGGAGTTAAAATATCCACCGATGAATGGAATACCAACCTCCTGCATTACATTTACCCATTCAAGTCTTTCCACACACTCACATGCAAATATCCCTTTTCGTGTCAGAGGCAACAAATGCTATATTCAAATAGTCAAGAAAAAAAGAGAAAGCGTTTCCCCTATTGTTACAAAAACAAATAAAAGGGATACAAAAACCGCTTCCTTTACTTACAGCAAACAAAGCACAAACGAGTTAGCGAGTTTTTTTCCTAATGGAAAAAAAATAACACAAAAGAAAAACAGGCATAGAGGGATGAGAATGGATATGACACCGAGGGGAGGGGAGGGGGGCTAGGAAAAGTGTTGGGGGAAAGGGGGTTAGGCAGCAATCCGACATCCCAACTAACTGAATCTCTGACCTCCCCTCCATCCCCCAACATTCCCCCAAATCCATCCTCAGGCTATCCACGAGAGAGAGAGAGACCAACCATCTGGGAACATGGTGTATCCCCAACCTATCATAAAGTCGTTTTACGGGTGTCCAAAACTGATGGAGCAGAGGATCCCGATGAATTTCCATGTTTGTTTAGTTTTCCAGCGGTCTGGACCCTGGAATGGGAGCTTCAAGCGTGTTTATTTTATTGCATCAAGGGACGCAGGCTAGAGATGTATTTGACTTCCAGTTTGACAAGAGATTTGTTTTCGTTACCTCGGCCTCAATCTCTTTCCCGTGCACAGGGATTCTATTTGTTTTTCGTTTTACCTTTTTTTTTATTCTTTATTGCTCCCTTTTTTATTGCTTCTATCTTTTTGTCTCTCTATTGGAACGGGAAAATATTCTACGCCATTCTAAAATTAACACTTTGTAGTTGACAATACACACAAATAACCTCAACATCACGATAATAATAATAATAATAATAATACAGGAAAAATGCATCTTCTAAATGTTAAAAATGTCAAAGGTATAAGAGAGAGAGAGAGAGAGAGAGAGAGAGAGAGAGAGAGAGAGAGAGAGAGAGAGAGAGAGAGAGATAATGTTGGTCTTAATTAAGTAGTGGTGGGTGTAAAGGCAATATATTAAAAATAACTGTTTAAATTAAGTAATTCAACACAACTTACCTACTTATATTTCAAAATACAATCTAAAAATTCATCTAGACATATTTACTGTATATGAAAACTCCAATATTCAGATAAATTATACAGAAAAACTATTAACTCTTCATCAAATGTAAATTGCTAACTTCATAATAATAATAATAATAATAATAATAATAATAATAATAATAATAACTAGCGGGACCCATGTAAATTGCACGAAATGATATTTTCAATACGAATTATCTTGTTCCTAACCTATACATGTTTAAATAAAATATCCCGAGATTAATTTTATAATATAGGTTATGGAAATTCATAGAACTTAATTTTTTGTCTATCTAAAAAAAAAAAAAAAAAAAAAAGTCAGGTGCTACAGACAAAATTGGGAAAACTATATAAGATGTGCTTTGGTTAAGTATTCAAAGTATAATGTGAATTTGTAAGAGTATACCATGAAATTATTTCCGTTTTCTTTAAAGCGTGAATATGTAAGAGTATACCATGAAATTATTTCCATTTTCTTTAAAGTGTGACACAAAATAAATAACACACACGCTATCGTATCAATATATAGGTAATGATAATAATAATAATGATAAAAATAATAATAATAAGAGATTTCTGACCTCCATCAAAGGTTAATGGAGTTGTCCATGGCTTAAGACCTATCTGGTGGAAATTTCGTCAAAATCCGTCAATTTGTTTTAACGTTATCTTTAAAATGGGGAAAAATGGAAATCAAGATTTAGAATCTAGATCCAGATCATTTCCAAAATTTAATGCTATCGTCCACGACCTAAGATTTATCTCCGTTGAAAATGTCGTCAAGATCCGTCAAGTAGTTTTGATGTAATCCTGTCCAGAGACACACAAACAAGTAAATAAACTAGAATCCGGATCCAGATCATCTCCAAATTCAATCGGGGTCGTCCATGACCTAAGATCTTTCTGTGGTGAACATTTCAACAAAATCCGTCCGGTAGTTTAGACGTAATCCCGTTTTTTAAATTTGGGAAAAATCCAAATCCGGATCTTCTCCAAAATTTAATGGGGTCGTTCATGTCTGCATCTTTTCCCACCTTTATGTGGGGTCGATGTTTCTGGCTAGCATTCTCCATCTACCTCTGTCCCACACTTTATCACCATACTGTATATATATATATATATATATATACAGTACATATATATATATATATATATATATATATATATGTATATATATATATATATATATATATATATATATATATATATATATATAGTGAAAGGGTTTGTGTATATCCATGATCATCGTGGTGATGAGAGCCTAAATGGGTAATTCAGTTTTAACAGCGAGCGCAGATTTCGTAGAAGTTGTGAAGACACTTCAGGATTTGGTATGTAATCAACGGATAGGTTTGTTTAAAAGCAAATGGCTATTACAGACTAATACACACACACAACGCTTTCAAAAAAACATAACAGACATCTCCCACGTATTGAACTGTCGACCTAACTAAGCTAGGACTCCTTGCTGCTGGGAGGAAGGATGATGGTGACTGGTACAACACAGGAACATACGCTACCGGGGTCTAAGCGATGTCAAGGAGGGCAGCCTATCGGGACTACGATATACCCCAAAGCACACTCACACACACATACATATAAATATATATATATATATATATATATATATATATGTGCGTATATATATATATATATATATATATATATATACATATATATATATATATATATATATATATATATATATATATATATATATATATATATATATATATATACATATATATATGTGTGCGTGTGTGTGTGAGTACCGGTGTATACATACTGTATGTAAACATTATTCCCACGCTATCAATAATCAACGAGTAACCGGCTGTAACTTCCAGCAGGCCATATTAATTACACACTTCAAAGCATTAACATTTTTTTTTTGTTCGGTAAATATACATAAAATCAAAATAGATAAAAATAACCAACTCGGCCTTACACTGGGCGGAAATACTTGTAAATAAGCTTTAGACTTTTCAAATGAATATTGGATAAAAATCAATCCCCGCTTACCTATGACCAATAATTAACTCTGAAACTTTTATCACAAAATACTCGGATATATAACGAGATTGGTATCTGTAGCTGATGGACTAATTAATAACGAAATTATTCGTTTGGCTATGTGAAGATAACCGTCACTCACATACCGAAAGAGGTTGGCTAATTGAACAAGTGTGTGTGTGTGTGTGTGTGTGTGTGTGTGTGTGTTTACGAATACGCATCTCTTTTATGTATTTAGGCTGATGGTCTTCAAATATGCGCAAATAAGCATATTGATATTTCATTTGACTTAAAAGAACATTTATTGCAGTTAAGCTTGATGTTCAATGAAGCATTGGTGTTCATTGTGTTGATAATAATGCCTGAAGATTTTAACGAGGTATTAATTGGAATACATTCATTATGAACAAATTGCATTTACTATTTCCACATAACAAATGTGTATGTAGACGAAATACAAATACATAACTATGAAGTTAAATTTCAAAATCATCTACAAAATATGATTATTATTATTACACACAAAACATGAATATAGATTCTTTACAGGATTTCTCTCGGAATTATTTGAAGTTGCTTGACTGAGTATGTCATAGATGTGCAGTTGGACACAGGAATTACTGGCACACATCGCTCTGAGGATGCGCACCAAGTCACGCCCTTACTTCACATCAAGTAACCAAACAACTAGTGTAGGGAAAGATGGCGAAGGTGGTGTGGGGCTAAACATAATAACTAGCTGCACTGTAAGGGTGTGACAGGGTGCATTTATTATCATCATCATCCTTATTATTATCATTATTATTATTATTATTATTATTATTATTATTACTAGCTAATCTACAACCCTAGTAGGAAAAACAGGATCCTACAAGATCAAGGGATCAAACGGGAAAAAATAGCTCAGTGAGGAAAGGAAATAAGGAAAAAAAACTATATGAAAAGAAATTAACTGTTAAAATAAAATATTTCAAGAACAGTAACAACATTAAAACTTATCTTTCATATATAAACTATAAAAAGCGATTTATGTCAGTCAGCCTGTTCAACATAAAACACATTTGCTGCAAGTTTGAACTTTTGAAATTCTATCGATTCAATTACCCGATTAGGATGATCATTCCACAATTTGGTCACAGCTGGTATATAACTTCTAGACTACTGTGTAGTATTGATCCTCATGATGAAGAAGGCATGACTATTAGAATTAATTGCATACCTAGTGTTACAAACAAGATGGTACTGTCCGGGAAGATCTGAAAGTAAAGGATGGTCAGAATAAGGAAAAATCTTATGCAACTTGGATAACGAAGTAATTGACGGATGGTGAAAATGATTAATATCTGGATAAGGAATAAGAAGTTTAATTGATCTTAAGTTTTTGTCCAACAAATTAAGATGGGAATCAGCAGCTGAAGACCAGACAGGAGAACAATATTCGAAACAAGGTAGAATGAAAGATTTAAAACAATTCTTCAGAATAGATTGATTACCGAAAATCTTACAAGACTTTGCCAATAAACCAATTTTTTTTGTGCAATTAAAGAAAAGGCACCCCTATTGTGTTTCTCAAAAGTAAATTTGTTGTCGAGAGTCACGACTAAAATTTCAATTCATACCGAATCAAAGAAGCATTATTGATGCTGATATCCGTATGTAGCAGAGCAGCTGTCTTCGACCCAATTACTATCAGTTTTGTTAAGATTCGACTTCATGCCCCATAATTTGCACCATGTACTAATTCTAGCTAGATCTCTATGAAGGGATTCAGCAACCCCGGGTCTACAATCAAGAGATGGAATTGATGTAAAGAGAATAGCATCCTCTGCATAGGCAATGAGCTTGTTTTCTAGGCCAAACTACATGTCATGTGCATATACTATGATCAGTAATGGACCAAGAACAGGACCTTGAGCAATACCAGTCAACACATTCTTAAACTCCCTATGATACCCATCATCAACAACTCTTTGCGATTTATTACTTAAAATCTAAACAATAATGCTAAGAAAAGACCCAGCCACTCCCAACTGTTTGAGCTTGAAAACAAGGGCCTCATGATTACCACGGTCAAGGTAGCTCTAAAATAAAGGCTAATCATACGAACTTCCTGACCATAATAAAGGGATTTCTGTACAGCATTGAAAATTGTGTGATGGGCATCACAAGCTCCAAGCCCTTTACGAAAGTGAAATTGGAAACTAGGGAACAGATGATTACCTTTAGTAAACCTATTTAGAAGTTTTGCCAAAAGTCGTGCAGTCTTTACATGAAAACAAAGGAAAAATTCCATTTGGGTCTACACCTCCATAAGCATCAAGGTCCATCAAGAGAGCTTTAATTTCTCGAAATAGAAAAGCTTCTTAGCCTTAGGAAAACAGGAATGAGGAAGATCAAGTTTCTCGTTATTCTGCTTACTGTCAAACACGTCAGCAAGGAGGGTCACCTTTTCCTTAGAGCAATGAGTGATAAAACCATCTGGTTTACGTAAAGGAAGAACCGTTACATCTACACCAAAGAGTGCAAATTTAAGGTTAGCCCACCACATATGTTCCTGGGCTGTACCAAAAAAGGTTTCTTTTATGGATAAATTGTATTCCCTTTCAGTTGAAGCATAAACTCTCCGAGAAAAGGCTATAAGCAGAGTGTAGTTATTCCAAGTCAAATCTGATCTGCTAGCCTTTCAAAGCTGACAGGCCTCCTGCTTCTCCAAATAAGCATGTCTAAAATCATCATTGAACCAGGGTTTGTTTTTCCCAGGGTATCTTAGCACACGAGAAAGACTATGTCTATCAATTATGTTGACTACCGTTCTCAATCAAAGGAACAACCGGCAACACTTTTATACAATTATCACCAATTCAAGCCCACAACAAGATCACTCAAGATGCCATTCCAGTCTGCTTGACATATTATATAAATCTTACGTTAGTATGACACATCAGGAACAGGCTGCCCAGCTTTTATTATTAATGAAATCAAAGCATGATCAGATGTCCCAACTGCAGAACCAAACATACTTGGTATAACACTAGGGAAGACAGCTTATACAAGGTTCACGTAGTTACCAGACCTGTGAGTAGCATCACTTATGATTTGTTTACAGCCTGATTCAGAGGCACAGTCCAAAGCTCTTAAACCATGTCGATCAGTATGAAAAAGAGAAAAACAGACAACCTTTTGTATAAACAACCAGGAATAAAGGACCCTTCTTTTCAGCCTGCTCAACACATCATTTAGGAAAAAAAAAAGTGTGCCCAAGAGTACATTCAAGCAAGAGAACTCTAATTCACGGCAGTGGAAGACTATGGTATAGACAATAGAGCCTATAGCACAGCAAGTGATGTGCGAGCCAGAAATTACTATGTCCAACTGTACGTCCATGTGGAGAATCACGCAAAGGGGGTCTACCTTGGTCCTTTCTTTTAATGCACATTATTTTAACCACTAAACTGTACTTCTTTAGTGGCTACTTTCCTCTTGGTAAGACTCTTTAGCAATGGTGAATAACTCAGCTTTTCTAAGAGGGCGGCACTCCAAAATCAAACCATTGTTTTTTAGTCTTGGGTTGCGTCATAGCCTCTGTAGCATGGTCTTCCACTACCTTGGGTTTAAGTTCTTTTGCTGGAGGGTACACTCGAGCACACTAATCTATTCGTTTCCTTTTCCTTTCCTCGCTGGGATATTTTCACTGTTGAAGCCCTTGGGCCTATAGCATCCTGCTTTTTCAATTAATGTTGTAGCTTAACTAATAATAATAATAATAATAATAATAATAATAATAATAATAATAATAATAATAATAATAATAATATCCTGGTTCAGATTATGTAACCAGAAGAAATCGGAGATTTGTACCTATGCAAAAAAAAAAAGCTGAAAGGAGATTGTCAACTCACTAAACCAGTTTGTTCATTTCTTCCTGGTATACTGTGTCCTGGAAACCGATACGAGTACTTGAATATTGTATGGAGTGGGATCTGGAACTTGTATTTGATCAACTAGATTTTGACAAGAATTCTTCTTATTATTTTGTTTAAATAATAATAATAATAACAATAATAATATTAATAATAATAATAACCTTAACATTTATCCTATTACTATTCGTGTTATTATGAGTATACATATTTCTATAATATCCCCAAAGTAATTGAAATGTTTATAAATCATACATACTCTTTATGATGTTTTCTTGTTTTTATTTTCATTTTCTTTTCCAATAGAAAACACAGAATCCTCCTCCCCATCCCACCTGTCTTTCAAATTTCCAAATAATAACAGTTAAAAATGGTAAACAATGTCAACAAAAACCCCACAACCCAAAATTATAATTCTTCAAGTCTTTGAAAGACAAGGAAAAGAAAAAGGAAAACACAATAGAAGATAGGAAATCCAAACAATAATCTTATGGTTTTAGACAAGGGCACAGACAAGGATCTAAAGAGGAAAACAGAATAGAAAATGTTAAATACAAAAAACAATTGTATTTCTTGTGCCAGGGCAGAGACAAGGAGAGAAAGAGGAAAACAGAATAGGAGATAAGAAATACAACCAAAATCTTTTTTGGACCATGGCCTACGAATATCATCTATATCTGCCTCGAATCCCATTCACAAATAATTGATGGGGGAACCCCACATACAAGAAAATTCATTCTCGTATCTCTTACTATAGTAAAGTTTACAAAGGCATTCGAGAATAGAACATGTGTGGTTTAGATGGCAGTGGATTCGCAAGTTGTTTTTAAATGAAGTTTACCCTTCCATTTGCAAATAATTTTCAGATGACTTATCATTATTATTATTATTATTATTATTATTATTATTATTATTATTATTATTATTATTATTATTATTATTATTATAACAACAATAACAACAAATGCAGCAGCTTCTAGTCAACTGCAGGACAAAAGACTAAGACATGTCAATTACTGTCTGGTGTTTTGCAGTTTCCATCACCATGCTGGCCACAGCGGATTGGTAAGGGTGGGAGATTTTCATCTGATCGCCGACAGCAAACCAACCAAGTATGGGTCACACTGACTAATCCAGCTTTCACCACGTTAATGCATCCCAACTCAGAATGGATTATCAATATAATAATAATAATAATAATAATAATAATAATAATAATAATAATAATAATAATAATAATAATCAGACATTTCAAACCTCCTCCCACTTTTCATATACTGACTGTACAGTAGATGGTGAAAAGTGCAATGTTGATCCAGAATCGAGATCTTGATCCGTATCACCTCCATAATTTCATGGTTTCTTCTGATGCATAATATCTACTCATTGTTAACATTTGGTGAAAATCCAATGTCTTAATTTGTTTTGACCTAATCTTTAAAATTGTGAAAAATGCCAATCCGGATCTAGAATCCGGATCCGGTAATGGATCATCTGCAAAAGTTAATGGAGTCGTCCATCTGCGGTGGAAATTTCGTCAATATCCGTCAATTAGGTTTGATTGTTATTTAAACTAGTGAAAAATGCAAATCCCGATCCTCTCCAAAATTTAATGGGGTTGTCGATGACCTAAGATCTGTCTGTGGTGAAAATTTTGTCAAAATCCGTCGAGTAGTTTTGATATAATCCTTTCCACAGAAACAGACAAATAGATAAATAAACTAGAATCCGGATCCGGATCATGTTGTAAATTCAATGAGCTTGTCGATGACCTAAGATCAATCTATTGTGAAAATGTCGTCAAAATCAGTCAAGTAGTTTTGATGTTATCTTTAAAATTTCGTAAAACGCAAATCCAGATCCGGATCATCTCCAAAATCTAAAGGGGTCGTCCATGACCTAAGATCTATCTGTGGTAAAAATTTCGTCAAAATCCATCAAGAACTTTTGAGGTAATCCTGTCCACAGAAATGGCATAAAATGTAAATCCGGATCATCTCCAGAATATTATGGGGTCGTCCAAGACCTAAGATCAATCTGTGGTGAAAATTTCATCAAAATCCGTCCGGTACTTTCGACGTTATCTTTAAAATGGCGAAAAACGCATATCTAAAATTGAATGGGGTCGTACATGTAAATTTAATTAAACCCCGTCGAGTAGTTTTGACGTAATCCTGCCCACAGACATAAAGACAAATAAATAAATAAAGTAGAATCCGGATCCGAATCCGGATCATCTCCACAGTTTAATGGAGTCGTCCATACCCAAGATCTATCTGTGGTGAAATGTTTGTAAAAAACTGTCGAGTAGTTTTGACGTAATCCTGTCCACCGAAATTTTTAAAAATGCAAAGCTAGATCTAGAATCCAGATCATCTCCAAAATTTTATGTGGTCGTCCATGACTTAAGATCTATATGTGGTGAAAATTTTGTCAAAATAAGTAGAGTATTTTGACGTACTCCTGTCTAAAGACACATAGACAGACAAATAAATAAATCGACTTGATTGCATAACCTCCCTAGCAGAGGTAATAAATAATCCTGTCCACAGACACACACAAATAAATAAATAAATACACCGACTTGAAAATATAACCTTCTTGGTAGAGGTAATAATAATGAGTGTAGAATTCGTGTTGCGAAGTGCCGGTTTGACAGCATAAAGTGTTGTATAAAGGACAATTGAGCAGTGAAAGATATACAGGATGGCTAACTTATTCATGATGGACTATTGTGCAAGGCTGTTTCGTATTAAAAAAAAAAATATGTATAAATTAGTATAATATACTAATTTATACATATTTTTTTTTTTATGAATATAGTTTATAAATTCATAAATTAGTGTTTATGAAAATCAAACTTGATTTATTTTACGAATAGTCTAATATTTAGCATTACTTTGTCATAATATAATACCTTTTAAAATTATTATCCATCTCATGTATATATTTCTTATATGGCTTCAATGAATTGTGTATTTATCTGTTATATTTATCGTTAATGTTGATAATGAGAGAAAGAGAGTTGGAATAAAACCCATAATTCGTATCAGCAGATAAACGAAATTCCTTATAACTGAAAATCAAACGAAAACATCTAAAATTATAGCAGCTATCATCCTTTCACATGCATTTATCTATATGAAACTTATCGTTAATGTTTATAATGACGATGAGAGTGAGGGAAACAGAGGTGGAATGATACCGATAATTCGTATCAGTAGATAAACAAGATTGCCTATAACTACAAAAAAAGAAATGAAATATCCGAAAATATAATAGCGTTCCAAGAAACGTCTCCCGTAGCTGTCCTCCCGGCCAGCACACGAGTTCTTTCCAGTCTCCTCAATTCAGCGATCCATACAAGATACGTATGGAGATTTTCTTCACTGCCACCGTAAAACGGATATGAGCGGAATGCATTACTATCAGAATTCAAGAGGCCCTCTCTTCTCGGAAATTCCAGAGCCAGAAGAGCGGAGAAAAGGCTTTTATGCATTTACGCATCTGATGGTCACCAAGATGAGTTAAAAGTTTTAGTAGAGATAAGGATGTATAGGAACATTATCTTTTTTATTATTATCATTATTACGAAGGTGATGATGATTATGATACCCATTCAAGATGTGTTTTCAGAAGCTCGTTTTTATACCTTATTTTACGTTTTGCCTGTTTTGGTTTAGTTATAGAATGGTCGGTTTTATGTACAAGTTTTATGTACAAGTTTTATGTACAAGTTTGCCTTGCATTACTTTTGGATCCTAGTTTTTATCTCGAATTGCTTAATATTAGAATGGCCAATTTTAAGGCTTTACTGCGTTATCTTTTGGAAAGTCGTTAGTCTCTTGCTAATTTGTTTTGCGGCTTGGTAAGATATACAGCCTTCTCTTAAGAGTCTTTGCAAGCAAGCAAACCTTTTTGTGCAGTCTCTTTCACCTTAGATTGTTAAGGAGCATTTTTTATTATTTTCCATTCTTATCTTGCTTAGCTTTTGGCCACGGGTTTTGGTGTCACAGCTTCTTAAGATTTTGGATGGTTAATTTGTCTAGGCTTGTTGTTGGAATCCAGTAGACCAAGGTTCCCTTTAATTTTAATCTTATTGTTGAATATAAACCTATTTTATTCTCATGAAAAAGAACCCGATGATTAATCGCCTATTCCTTGTTTTCAGGAAGTAGGCAATCTTTCAGAATATCATTAAAGAGATAAAATATTAATGGTTGTAAAAAACACGGCGATATCAACCTAACATGATTTAAACTATTGTAGAAAAAAATTAAAATATGTACCTTTCAGGATACCCTTTCTCACCAGGGTATGACAATTCGCTTTCCCCTCCAACAGAGAGTAGGGGAGACACCAAGCAGATATACTGCATGTCTGGCAATACTACCGAGCGTGACCGGAAATATATGCATACGTATATACAATTTTACATATATATATATATATATATATATTGTATATATACATATATATATATATTTATATATATATTTCAATTTCAATTTTTTCCAAATGGAAATATAGAATGATGTTGTCCTTGTTAGCAGAACACCACAGGATTTACAATGCTTGCTTTACAGAATGCATGAAATATCACACGAGGTTGGGATGAAGATAAATAGAAGAAAGACAGAGATGATGAGAACGGAGTATGCAATGGAAGATGAAATATCATCGAACGGAGAAAGGATTAATAAGGTAGAATCATTTGAGTATTTAGGAACTATAATCTCTAATACAGGGTCTTTAGAATTAAAGTTTAGTGAATATATAGAAAATAGCAATTCAGACAATGGCTATGTTAAGTAGAATTTGAAAACCAAATCGCCTGAAATTACATATACAAATCAGACTATATATCAATTTTGTGAGTTCAATGTTACTGTATGGACATGAGTCATGGTATGACAATGAAAGTCCTCAGAAGAATATTGGGAGTTAAATGGCAGGACAGGAGTAGAAATGAAACAATAAGAGAGATTACTCGAGTGCCATATGTGGATAAGATCATGATCAAGAGAGATTAGGTCACCAAGCGTTCAGCTGGGCTCCACATGGAATTTGAAGAATTTGAAGACCCAGGAATACATGGCTGAGGACCATGAAGCGCGAAGTAAGAGATAGTGAATGGAGAAGTATTTAATTGAAAGCTCAAATAAGGGACGACCGGCGAAATCTAACCGAGGCCCTTTGTGTCAATAGGCGTGGGAGGAGATGGTGATGATATATTTCCGGGTGGTATTTACTGTACTGTGCTAGGCGGTATGTACCGTTCTAGGCAGTATGTATTGTGCTAGGCGGTATATCTTGGGAATCAATGTTTGCCAACGGTTTTATAAGCGGACGAGCAACCTGGTGGAGTAACGAGAACTTTAGGTGTGTAAGATATGGCCCCCAAAATCTCTATGAAGTCACTAGCAGCAGGGTGACGGATAGCATTTGAGGCAATAGAAAAGTCGTCTCTTCAGCTTCTACTCCTGATGCCTGGCGGTTGATCTTACTGGAATTAGTATGGACCAGCAGGGGTCACTTGCCTTCGTTGGATAGGCACTACGCAGCACAAGGAACTGGCTATCCTTTGATGTATATAGCCAATTAATCCTCTATGGATTCAGTCAATCAATGGAAATAGAATAAGAAAGAATGACCAACGTCCTGGGCGTAGAGGGGTGCTAAGAATCTCCTGGTTTATAAATACTGAGGAAACATTGAAAATTGGTAATTGGAATGTTAGAACCCTGAATCAGATCGGAAGTTACAGCAAGTGGAGAATGAATTAATGAAATAGTTGAAATATCTTGGCCCTAAGTGATACACGTTTTAAGGGGTTTGGTAAGGAAACCTTAGACCTAGGCAATATATATATATATATATATATATATATATATATATATATATATATATATATATATATATGTATATATATACATACATATATATTTGTATATATATACATACATATATATTTGTATATATATATACATATATATATGTATGCATATATATAAGATGAAATTGAAAGAGAAGGGGTAATGATGCTGATATCGAGAGCAGAAAAGGCTTTAACCGAGTGGAGAGCTGTAAATAATAGAATGTTACTTGCAGAGCTTAAATCAAGGCAGTGCAATATGACCATTATAGTTTCCTAGGCACCAACAAATGATTCCGCTTAAGAAAGGAAAGATAAATACTGTGGGGCACTGTAGTGTAATAGATGAGATCCCAGAGAGAGATATGAAAATTGTAATTGGTGACTTCAATGATAAATTTGGAAGGAATAATCAATGTACAGCTAATGTTATGGGTGCTAAGAGCCATGGCGAAGTTGCAAATGAAAATGGAGCACATTTTATAGGTTTCTATTCAACAAACAATATTGCCATTGGAGGTACTCTTTTCCAGCACAAGGACACCCCCAAATATACATGGACTTCACCATGCGGTAACTATAAAATTCAAATAGATCACATAGCCATTAATAAAGAGAGGATGAAGACTAAGAAAAGAAAGAAGCTATAGAGGAGAAAATATTGCTAGTCATCCACACCTCATTGCCAATCAGAAATTAAAACTGAAAGCACCCAACAGAAATGTGGATAGATTACCTGGGTTTGATACAACTAAACTTCTAGAAGATGAACATATAGAATCATTTGAAAATGAATGTAGGAATCGATTTGCAGTCTTAGAGACTTTAAGAGATGAAGAGCAGACAATTCAAAAGAAATGATGTGATACTAAGAACATATATCAGGTGTGATAATAAAAAAATATCAGGCGTAATATTAAAACATATATCAGTCAGTTGGTAGTGAAGTTTTGTGACTCTAGAAGTTTTATTCCAGTTGTGACCAAGTTATGGAATTATCTTCCTAATAGGGTAGTTGAATCAGTAGAACTTCAAAACTTCAAACTCGCAGCAAACGTTTTATGTTGAACACGCTTACATAATTCCTTTTATGGTTTATATATAAAATATCTGTTTTAATGTAGTTAATGTTTTTAAAATATCTTATTTTAATTTTTCATTACTTCTTATATCGTTTATTTCTTTATTTCCTTTCCTCACTGGGCTATTTTTCCCTGTTGGAGCCCTTGGGCTTATAGCATCCTGCTTTTCCAATTAGGGTTGTAGCTTCGCTAGTAATAATAATAATAATAATAATAATAATAATAATAATAATGTAATTTACAAGGAGAAAGCAATGGATATCAGATTATATGTGTGATGTTATAAAAGGAGAAAAAGACAGAAATTGATAGTTGAAATTTTTCGAGGAAGTAATGAAAATTACAAGGTATTCCAGTATTGATAGTGAAGTTAAAAGAAAAGCCAAGACTGACTGGAAAGAGTATTTAGACAAGAAAATATATTGAGGCTGAAAAAGCCATGGATTTAGGGAGTGGCATTGGTGTAAGAATTGTTCATAAGATTATTAATGAAATCTCTACCGGGGCAAAGAAGAAACATATAAAAAATCAAAAAGTCAGATGGACCTATCATAACAACAAAAGATGAAGAAAGCCAACGTTGGATAGAACAGTATAGTGAAGTCATAAATAGGAGCTATGAAGGGTATAATTTGACTGAGATACCTGAAGCTGAAGAAGACCTTGATGTGCACACGACTGAATTCGGAGTGTTTGAAGTCGAAGCAATCATTAAAAAACTCAGGAAGCACCTGGTTATCATGGAATAATTGCCGAGATGATACTGGCTGAAAGTGAAGTAGACTCAAAGAATACTTACAGAATTATTTTGTAGAGTGTGGCAAGAAGAGGCAAACCATAATGAATGAGAATTAAGAGTGTTGGTGAATGAAAATGGCTAAAAAAGGAGACCTGACTAATTGCAATAATTACAGAGGCATCACACTAATGTCAGGTGTCATGAAAATACCTAGTATGCTTAATCTAAAGAGACTAGAGAAAATATTTATGAAAAGCTGATAGATGAACAAGCAGGATTTAGAAAAGGTAGAAGTTGTGCAGGCCAAATTTTCATTTTGAGACATGTAATGCAGCAACGTGTAGAATATGGAAATCCAATTTTTATGGCATTTGCGGATAATGAAAAAGCCTTTGATAGTGTGGAGAGGCCTGGGTTATTATTGAATTCCTCTAAAATATGTAAATTTAATTGAGTCTCCACATGAGCCTAGCAAGTAAAGTGTTGTTAGTGGAGTCCTATCAAATGAATTTTCAGTGAAAAGCGGAGTACTCCAAGGGAATGTGTTGTCATTTAAGTTGTTTTTACTCCTCATTGATTTTGTAGTGTATAAAACAGTTGGATATGATGGAGAAGAATTGGACTGGATTGGTAATAGGAAATTAGCTGACCTAGAATAGGCTAATGACGCTGACCTTACAAGCAGAACCACACATAATTTGCAATGCTTGCTTAACAGAACGCATGAAATATCACAGGAGGTTGGGTTCAAGATAAATAGAAAAAAATATCATGAGAACGGAATCTGTAATGGAAGATAAAATAGACTTGGAAGGAGAAAGGACTAATGAGGTAAAATCATTAAAATATCTAGTAACTATGATCTCTAATACAGGATCTTTAGAATTGGAGTTTAATGAAAAATTGAAAAAAGCAAATCAGACAATGGCTAGGTTGAGTAAAATTTGAAATTAAATCGCTTGAAATCAGGCTACATATCAGTTACCCGAGTTCTGTGTTACAGTAAGGAAATAAGTCATGGTATGACAATGAAACGATCTACAACAGATTCAGTAGATTTGAGAACAAAACCCCAAAAAGAATATTTAGTGTTAAATACAATTATAAGAGAGGTTACTCGAGTGCTCTATGTGGATAAGATCATGGTAAGGGGTAGATGGAGATAATTTGGACATATCCTTCGCACTCCCCACAAGAGAGTAGTTTACCAAACGTTTAACTGGGCTCCACAAGGCACTAGAAGAGTTGGAAGACCCAGACCTATATGGCTGGGGACTATGAAGTGTGAAGCCGGAGATGATGAATGAAGAAGTATTGATTTAAAAGCTCAAGATAAAGACGACTGGGGAAATCTAGTCGAGGCCCTTTTCGTCAATGGGCGGATGATGATGATGATGATGATGGTGATGATGATGATGATGATGATGATATATATATATATATATATATATATATATATATATATATATATATATATATATATATGTGTGTGTGTGTGTGTATATGTATATATACATATATGTGTATATATATATATACACACACACACACACACATATATATATATATATATATATATATATATATATATATATATATATATATATATATATATATATATATATACCTTCGATCAGCTCTTCCATTATTTTTTATATCTGAGCATTATTTTCTGTAAAATATTTTCCTGTAAACTGACGACCCTATAGAATTGTCCCTCATAAAAAAATAAATGCAAACGGACAGAATTCTATAGATTGACATCATTACTGTAAACATTAAAGAGTAAATAATTTACTTTGAATAATTTTAATAAGAATAAACGTTGGCATTCGTGATGAAATTGTTTCATAATATATTCCATAAATCTAAAAGTAGGCAATTTTAAAATCAGGTGTGTATAATGACAAATATGTGTTCCTATTTCTAAACATTACGTAGTGTCCAGTAACTCCCGAGGAAAAACCACCAAAATCTGAATTCCTGACAAACTACGCACTGAGGAAGTACATCTTGTTACACCCTTCCTGCACGGCGAGTAACCAAACATACGTGTGTAGTGAGAGATGGCATCAGTGGTCAGCGGAGCTAGATACAGGAACTCAGTAATGGGGTTACAAGGTGCCTTTCCTCATAGACACAGGAACTCATTAATGGGGTTACAAGGTGCCTTTCCTCATAGACACAGGAACTCATTAATGGGGTTACAAGGTGCCTTTCCTCATAGACACAGGACCTCATTAATGGGGTTACAAGGTGCCTTTCCTCAGAGCGAGGTGCGGCAGGAACTCTTATGTCCAACTTTATCCCACTGTAATCCTTGATCATTCTCCTTACTATCTTTTTGTGTCTCGTCAGTATTCGCCGTCCACAGTTCCCCCATTCTTCCCATTGTCTCGTAATGCAGCATTACACACTTCTCAAGTTTTTCATTTCCTTAAAAGCCTTCCGTCTAGCGCAGTGACCACGAATGGGGGTTTTGAGTGTGTTTCACTTCAAGTGAAATTTGTTGTGAAAAGCTGCATACACACGGAATGAAGACCATGTACTGCGTTCGTCAGGGTACTTTTATTATCAACTTTAGCTACTTTTATTGTTTTTGCAAGGGGAGAGAGAGAGAGAGAGAGAGAGAGAGAGAGAGAGAGAGAGAGAGAGAGAGAGAGAGAGAGAGAGAGAGCCCTACTATCAAACTCTCTTGCTTTTTAGTAATAATTATACAAATAACCCTTGAAATTCTTACATAAAAAAAATCACATCTATTTTTTTATCTTTCTCGTTCGACGGCAAATCATAAAATGCAGTGATGACCTAATTCTTTATTGATCTCAATGACTGGTTATATCTAAACTATTTGAAAAAGAAAATTAAGAAAAAAAAAAAACGTGAGAACCCCTCGGCTATTGTTCAGTAAAAGAGTTTTGTTATCATTAACAGATGACGCCGCAGGGGTATCGATTTTCAATTAGTTGTGCAGGAAACCAAATCTAGTGTTTTTAATTCAAAGGCTGGCGCTAGGAGAGTAATGGCGGTGCAGAGACGGAGTTTATAAATCATTACAATCTTTTTCTTAAACTTTCTTTAGCAGTGTTGAAATAAAAGGCTGAACCGAAAGGGAATGTTCTTATCATCATCATCATCATCATCATTATTATTATTATTATTATTATTATTATTATTATTATTATCATTATCATATTATTATTAGCTAAGCTACAACCATAGTTGGAAAAGCAGGAAGCTATAATCCTGAGGGCCCCAATAGGGAAATTATCCCAGTGAGGAAAGTAAATGAGGAAAGAGATAGAATAGTGTGTCTAAGTGTACCCTCAAGCAAGAGAACACTTATCCCAAGACAGTGGATGACCATGGTACATAGGCTATGGTACTACCCAAGACTAGAAAACAATGGTTTGATTTTATAATGTCCTTCTGCAAAAAGTGCTGCTTACTATAGCTAAAGAGCCTCTAGAAAGCAGCCATTGAATAGTTACACTGCAGCAGTAAAATCACATGGCGGTCAACCTATGCTAACTCCCAGATGACAATATGTTAAAGTAGGCAATTTTATAAACCAATATATCACCGATTTATCAGCGTCATTAAAAGGAAAGAATGTTCCTGTATAAACTTTTTCTTCTTCTTCTTCTTTGTCTGCATCTTTTCCCACTTCTATGTGGGGTTGATGTTTCAGGCCAGCGTTCTCTATCTACAGCAGTGTTTCTCAACGTGGGCCATATGGCCCCCTTGGGGGCCATGAGAATTTTTCAGGGGCCACAAGGCAAAATTGGAAAAATGGGGGGCCATGGGGGGGCCACAGAAAATTTAGGACCCACAAAATATATAAATGTGTAATATTTTGAAATAAATCATTATTATGCTTCGAATATTCTGTTTATCATGCTTGACTTTAGTTTAAACATCATTCGATTCAATATACAGTACCAGGTAATTTTTGCAGACAGTGAAATATGTGCCTGCTATGTATGACCTCACTCTCAAATGAAAGTATGCATCCCAGCAAACTGAAAAAGCATCTGGAGACTGCACATAAAGACAAGAAAGACAAGCAGCTAGATTTCTTCAAGAAATTACTTGATGAGTTCCAAGGAAGGATGACAGTGAATCATATGTTTACCTAAAAAGTGACAAAAGTAGATAGAGGGATGTTGGCTTCTTACAAGATAGAAAATTTGATTGCAAAAGCAGGTAAGCCTCATACTATCGATGAATCTCTGATCATGCCGACTGTGGCTGTAGTGCTTCCAACAGTCATGAATCAGAGTCCACAAGAGGCAACTAGTGTTATTCCTCTGAGCAACTCCTCAGTATCACGCCATATTGATGAGATGGCAGCTGATGTTGAAGCCAATTAGTTTCAAAACTGCAGGTGAATGAATTCTCGCTTCATCTCGACGAATCAACTTTACCTGATAATTCTGCTCTTCTGGTGGTATTTGTCAGGTTTCTTGATGTTCATGAAATATGTCAAGAAATGCTTTTCGCATTGAAATTAACGAATGACACTAAAGGTGAATCCATCTTCAAAAAACTTGAGGTCTATTTTGAGGGGAACAACATTCCACTCAAGAACATTGTGGCTTGTGCAACAGATGGCGCTGCTGTTATGATTGGAAGGTATCGGGGATTCAGTGCTTACTTAAAAAAAGCTGTTCCTAATGTCGTTTGGGTGCACTGTGTTGTTCACCGGCAGCACCTGGTTGCCAAAAACCTAGCAGGACATCTGCATGAAGCACTTGGGCATGTTATCAAGGCTGTCAACTTGATAAAAAATAGTGCACAGAAAGATCGCCTCTTTCAGCAATTATGTGAAAAGAACAATGAAGAATTTGAAAATGCGTTGCACACTAAAGTCAGGTGGCTTTCTAAAGGTAATTGCCTGAACCGTTTTATTGCACTTTGGGAGTGTTATCTCTTTCTTTAGTGGGACAGAACTTGGACAGAAACTTGTTGATGCAAAGAGTAACATCTTATACCTGTCAGACATATTTGAAAAGCTAAATGTTCTGAACAAAGAGATTCAAGGAAATAACTCCACCCTGTTTTACTGCTAGGAGGCAATTACTGCATTTAAAGGGAAACTCAAGCTGTTCTGATTGAACCTTGGAAGGCGAGAGTTTGCACAGTTTCCTTCCTTAGCAGTTTATCCACCAAACTGCTTGATGATGACCTAGCAGTATATGTTAGCCATCTGAAGCAGTTGCATAATGATATGGAAACTCACTTCTCTGACCTACTGCAAATGACTGTGCCACACTGGTTTGTGGATCCCTTCATTGTTGATGCATCTGAAGTTGATGTCACCCTACAAGAATGTCTCATTGAACTTCAGAATAACACAACAGCTCAAGCAAGGTTCAAGCATGGAGGACACCAGAAGCTGTGGATGAATCAAGATATGTATAAGAAGTAACCCAATACTCTGGAAAGATGTGAAGTTGCTCTTACTTGCCTTTCCCACATCTTACTTGGTTGAGACTGGTTTCAATCGGGTGATGTGCCTGCTGTCAAAGACACGAATTCACCTTGACATAGAAAAAGAGAGGCAATTTACGTCTCGCTCTAACAGCTTTCAAGCCAAACACTGACAAGTTGGCAGCCTTGCATCAGTCACAGGGATCCCACTGAAACCTTTCAAGATAAAGCCAATTGCACCTACATGTATTCCTTGTTTTGTATTCCTTTTGTAAATAAATAAGTATTCAAATTAAATATTTTTCTAATTAATATTGTTATTTGATTTATACCTGAAATTGGTGTTTTGAGTACATGGTACTATTTAACCTAGAACCATTAATATACCTACTTCCCTAGGCGTATTAAGGTGATGGACAGATGGCGGGTGCTGGGGGGGTGCATTAGAACTCAAAGTTCGCATGGAGGGGCCACAAGAACTTGCACTGGATTGAAGGGGGCCACCACCAGAAAAAGGTTGAGAAACACTGATCTACAGTACCTCTGTCCCACACCTCATTACCGTTGAATCCCTTTGATCGAAGGTCATCCTTGATACAGTCCATCCACCTACGCTCTCGTCTCCCTCTCCTTCTCGTTCCCTGTAGCTCCATTTCCACCACTCTCCTCCCAATATACGGTTAATCTCTGCTCACGACATGACCATACCACCTCAGCCTACTTTCTTGGATCTTATCTGATAGTTTTCTAACTCCTGTGGTACCCCTAATTACCTCATTCCTGTATAGACTACGCATTCTGAATAAATAAGAATAATGTCATTTTCTAGATTACAGAATTTCTACTTGAACTGATAAACTCTTTCTTTGTTATCTCTGTATAAACGTATGCACCGGTATACTTATTACAACATGACGACATCTATAATGATAAGGAGTGGCATTTGGCTAGAGGAGATCGACACTCATTGCGATATGCACATAACAGGTACAGGGATGAAGTAATTAGGGGTACCACAGGAGTTAGAAAACTATCAGATGATATCCAAGAAAGTAGACTGAAGAGGTATGGTCATGTCATGAGAAGAGATGAACAGTATATTGGGAGGAGAGTGATGGAAATGGAGGTACAGAGAACGAGAAGGAGAGGGAGACCAAAGCGAAGGTGGATGGACTGTATCAAGGATGACCTTCGATCAAATGGATTAACCGGTGATGAGGTGTGGGACAGAGGTAGATGGAGAAAGCTGACCAGAAACATCGACCCCACATACAAGTGGGAAAGATGTAGACAAAGAAGAAGAAGGTACAGGGCCATGGGAAGTATTTTCCCAGTTGGGGCCCTTGGGCTTATACGATCCTGCTTTTCCAACTAGGGTTGTAGCTTAGCTATTAATAATAATAATAATAATAATAATAATAATGAACGCGACCCCTCACAAATCAGGGCTAAATATTTAGATATATATGCACACAAATGAATACACACCTCTCTCTCACCTCGGTATGACTACCTACTCTCCCCCCTTCCCTTGGGACGATATATATATATATATATATATATATATATATATATATATATATATATATATATATATATATATATATATATATATATAGCCAGAAACTTACTCTTTGATATATAAGGGGAAATTATTTAGGAGACGAAGATTTACCAGCCCCATGAGTCAAATTTGACTCCTACAGATCTGGCCCGAATATATTTTGAAGATGAAAAAAATATATCAAATCTTTTTGATAAAAAATAAGTTAGAAATTAAAATATATGTTAAAAAGTTATACATTTTAAAATCAGAGACAACCTTAGAATCGGATAAAATGTCAGAAAGGGAAGCCTCGAGGATTAAAAAGTGGGTGGGGATAGTGGAGTTGCGATATGACGTGTTATCCCACGGAAAAGTATGAGAGAGAGAGAGAGAGAGAGAGAGAGAGAGAGAGAGAGAGAGAGAGAGAGAGAGAGAGAGAAAGAAATATTAAACAATTGATAAATTATGATTGGAGAATGTGTAGGCAATCCCTAGTTCTTAAGGAAAAATATAATTTTTTTAAAATACAGAAAAACACACCGTTATTTAGTCAGTAAATTCCTTTACATCAAATTATTTACAGATTGCTATGTTAGAAAAAAAAAATGTTTCAGGACAAATGAATCTCCCTATGAACTGAATGATTAAAACAATTAAATAAACAATATCGTGAAGTTTGAGGATCGAATGATAAGCTTAACTGAATAAAACTGGCTTATGATCGCTTTATTTTCAGCAAATATTTAAATTATTTCCTATGCCTTAAGAATCTAATCAATTATAAGCTCTAACATTTAAGATTATGGATAACGAAAAAATGAAGCTCTTATATCTTTAAATTGCATCTAAATTTATAATTGATTAACACATTCTTTGGATCTTTTTTTTTTACTTTATAAAAGACCCTCTTAAACGATGAAAAATAGTTAATAAAAGACAAGAACTAAAATGTCAATACCATAAAATGTGACAAATAATCCACCTCCACCCACATTATCATCTGAAAAAGTTTCGTCAAAGTTTTTATTCCACAACTATTTCCATCGCCAGAAAAAAAGAAACACGATATCCAACAACCCAATAACACGAGAAAAAAAAAATAACAAAAAAAATGAGCAAGTGAAGATATACAAAAAAACCCAAAGTGTTAATTAAACCAAGACGCAAAAGCGATCATTCAAACCCTAAAAGTAAGTGAAGACAAAAACGAACATCCAAAATCGTGTTTTCTCTCCATCGTTCGAACGCTGAGAGAAGCAGCATCAAGGGAGACAGCCAGCCACCGAGCAAGCTATGAAAGACAGCCAGCCAGAGACGACCCAACTGAAAACGAACACACGTGCTGGGGAGCTTACAAAAAGAGAGCAAAAAACAGTGGAAAAAAAGATAGGAAAAACCCTACCTGAAAAAAAGTCTTTAAAAAGTCGTGAAAAAAGCGTATAAAAAAGTTTGCCGAAGTTGGTTGAGGGCAACAGCGCGCCAGAAGCTCTGGTTGTTGAGTTGAAAAAGAATTGGCCGCGCAGAGAGAGAGAGAGAGAGAGAGTTCATTGTTGGCTTTCCATTAGTGGAATCTTCCATTCATATGGAGAACAGGTGTCTCCTTTCTCAAGTAATTAACATCTTTTCGTACAAGAAATTCGTTGGTAAGCTCTTGAAAAACAGGAATAAAGATTAATGCAGTCAGCAATAATAACCAGTAAAAAGTAGAAAAGAGAGAGAGAGAGAGAGAGAGAGAGAGAGAGACTCTTTGACAAATACAGACACAACACGAATATTTTACTTCAAAATATCCAATAGTGTAAGCTTTTTATAATCCAGAGCCAAACTGCAGTTCGTGAAGACTACATGCTTAAGATAGGATACAACAAAAAGCTGAACATAAATATCTGATCAATTAACACAAAAGGACAATAATCAGTGACTGCTTGATTGTTTTATATTAATGGGTGTGGCTATTACAGGGCATCAGAGCCGGAATATATGTTTGCAAGAGCAAGTATGAAACAATGGATAAATAAATTCATAGAATAGTGATACAAACCAAAGATATATAGGATTACATTAGAAAAAAAAATCATAGAAACACATATAAGCCACCATCAATCTAATTTTAACGTAAGATATATTCAATTAAATTAGGTTTCGAGATATAATTTAGTATACTTAAGGTTTAAAGGTCACTCATGATTGGCAGAGGCAAGGGACAGCGACAATGCCCTAGAGACTGACTCCCCGAATCCTTAGCTCACAAGGTTGCAGACACTACAAGGAACTATGGAGCTTGAGCGAGTCTCGAACGCCAGCCCAGCAGATCGCCAAACTGATGGGTTGTCAATAGGGTAACGACCGTGAAGAGCTAAAAAAGTGATTTATTCGCCATTCTCTTTATTCTATAAAGTAATTGATCTCTCATAAAATCTGTACTGAATTCTAACTCTGAATCTGTTTTTCAAAGCTCCAAAATCAAACCATTGTTCTCTAGTCTTGGGTAGTGCCATAGCCTCTGTACCATGGTCTTCCACTGTCTTGGGTTGGAGTTCTCTTGCTTGAGGAGACACTCGAGCACACTATTCTGTCTTATTTCTCTTCTCTTGTTTTATTAAAGTTTTTATTGTTTATATAGGAAATATTTATTTTGGGGGTGGTGTTGTTCTTAAAATATTTTATCTTTCCTTGTTTCCTTTCCTCACTGGGCTACTTTTCCCTGTTGGAGCCCTTGAGCTTATAGCATATAGCTTTTCCAACTAGGGTTGTAGCTTAGCTAGTAATAATAACAATAACAATTGGCTGGTAACATTCACCGATGGATAACTGTCTCTCCTTGGTCGATACAATAATATATATAATAATATTTCCGAATGAATCTAATTAGATCAGTGTTACATATTCCAACTACTACGCTCTGAACGCAATTCTTAAATACAAGTCATTTTTTTATTAGAATCATATCTTTTTAAAAAAAAAAAACATTAAAAGAAAAAAAAAAAGATTCTTTACTATTTTTCATATGATCTGCAGCTCCATTCATTCTCCAATTTATTTGAATTCCGGTGGTATGCAAAACGAAAATGAATATCAAAATTATCTACATTCTCCACCAGCTCAAAGATACATTTGAAGAAAAGCCTGGTTTTATATTCACTAATGAAGGTAGAGATGACTAGATTCTATTCTTGGAGCTCCCCATAACCTACATACCGATATCTCTTGGTTATGACAGCCTAATGGAAAAGTCAAGTGTATGGCGATCTGTTGGACGAGAGTTCGAGACCCGCTTAAGCGCGATTGTTTCTTGTAGTGTCTGCAGCCTCACCTGCTGAGTTATCAGCAACCATTACCTGGCTCTCCATGATCCTAGCTTGATGGAGAAGAGGCTTGGGTTCAGATCAGTTGTATATATGATCAGTCTCTAGGTCATTGTCCTATCTGGTGAATTGTCCTGTCTCAGGTGCATTGTCCTGTCCTTTGCCGGAGTCATTCTTGAGTGACCTTTAAACCACCCTGTAAGTTCAGTCCACTGATTGCTCTGGTTAATCTCTTCCCTTGTAATAATAATAATAATAATAATAATAATAATAATAATAATAAGTCCGGCAGACAACTGACTGGTAATGCTGAAGCTGTTTTCCATGATGGACGACGTACAACTGAAGATGATTGTGAACCTCAACTGAGTGGTAATGATGAAGCTATTTCCCACGACGAACGTCGTACTGCTGAAGATGATGGTGCGGCTCATAGTTCTTCACCTATCAATAGCTATAAGACTCCCAAATGGAGTCTTGGCACTTATCTCACACCTGGTGACTAATGTTACCCGAGGAAAATTATGCAAAATATAGGGATTTTACTCCAAGTGAACTTTTCGAACTATTTTTTGATGATGATATGTGGAATATGTTAGTGGATCAGACAATTATCTATGCAACTCTCAAAGGTGAAACAGACTTCTTGGTAGCCAAAGGTGAAATGAAAGTGTTCATTGGAATTTTGATAGTGTCTGGCATCGTTCCTGTATCTTCTCGGAGGATGTTTTGGAGAAATTCATCTGTGACAAGAAATGAAGCTGTCTATCAAGCAATGAGAAGAAGAAGATTTGAAAAAAATCATGCAATTCATTCATTTTTCTGATAATTCTAAATTAGATACAAGTGACAAATATGCCAAAGTTCGTCCACTCGTTAGACATCTAACAAAGAAATTCATTGAGCATTTTCAACCCGTGAAGTCACTCTCTCATGATGAAGCAATGGTCGAATATTATGGTAAGCATGGGTGTAAACAGTGCATCAGAATGAAACCAATTAGATTTGGCTATAAAGTTTGGTGTCTAAATTCAGACGATGGTTATCTAGTCACCTTTGATCTTTATCAAGGACGTACCTATGAAGGAAATGAAGTGAACGAGAAGGTATTTGGCAAATGTGCTGCTACTGTCTTGAAAAATATTGATTCCTTGTCAGAAGATAAACGGTCACTTCCATATAATATATATTTTGATAATCTCTTCACTTCATTTCAACTTCTCACAAAACTGAAGGACAGAAATTATGGTGCTACAGGGACAATAAGAGCAAACAGGTGTAAACACTGTCCTCTGAAATCAGTTGATTCTATAAAAAAAACAAAAGAGAGGAACGGCAGAGTTCGCTACAGACATGTAGATGGATGGATAATGCAGTCGTATCAGTGGCATCAACAGTCCATACAAATAATGCCTCAAGCAAAGTAAGAGGATACTCACAGAGCGAGAAAAAGAATGTAGAAGTTGACTGCCCAAAGATAGTTCAAGAATATAATCAACATATGGGAGGAACTGATAGGCAGAACCAAAATGTAAACAAATATCGTATTGGTATTCGAGGGAAAAAGTGGTATTGGTGTATATTTACTTGGCTGATTGATGTAACAGAACAAAATTCTTGGTTGTTGCATAAAAAGTCTGGCGGGGGATTGTCACAGTTTGAATTCAAGGAACAGATCGCTCAAACATATCTTACTCGGTTTGGTACACCACCGAAGGGAGCTGGGAGACCGCCATCCTGCTCAACAAGGGTGACAAACGAGTGTCAGAAGATATTCGTTTTGATGGATTAGAACATTATCTTGTGGAAACACAATATAACAAAAGAAGAAGATGTGCTGGAGAGGGATGTAAGAAAAGACCTTTCAGTCAGTGTAGCAAATGCAACGTAGGACCCTGCTTGGCATGTAATCATTCATTTCATACTAAATAATGATGATGTGTTCTAAGTATTTACATTCTGATCAATATTGTATTTTTTTTACTTGTAAAATGCAAGGGAAACTTGAAGTTATATGTATTTCAACACAATTTGATTCTGAATAGGAATTTAGTAGCTCACTCTAAGGTTCAAATGTTTGTTTTAGTTTGGAAATTTTACAGAATTTAGCATCATCTTGCTAAAAATCTTAGAGGTTATGTATCATTGCCCATTTTAGATTTGTTATACCCTAAAACTGTAAAATAAATGATCAATTTCAAATAAATAAGTGTATTTCGGATAGAACCGTTTTTTTCTTTCAACACAAAAAATTGTACTTGAATGTGCTCACTGGTACATATATGGCACATCGTATTCTAAAAGTATTATTGCAGAGAAATGTCAACCAAGACGTTTTCCTAATTATTTAGGAAGAACAAACACAAAAAATGTTGAGTAAGATGAAATTGCAACAAAAAAAATAATTGGAGCTGAAATGGGCAATAATGGACATTGGTTTGAAAAACAACGTTATCACAAATGAGTACCCAAAAAAATCATGGGCCAAATACATGATAGCAAAAATGATAAAAATGGCAATAGCAATCTTGCATCCCTTTTCTTCCACTATCAAATGAGTAATGCCTACCACGAAGACAAGATACCTACAACTGATAATACAGTCAGTAATGTCGTCTCTTCAGCATATCCTTTAAAATGAATCTTCAACATCGTCCAGACTAAATCTGATGGGTCAACTTCGTATAAAAAAATCCATATCCTAGTGTGAAAAGCGACTCTCGCCAAGCTACGTATTTAAGGATGACCCAGAACTCGTTTGTCGAGCAGATTAACTTTTCAGTTGTAAAACAGGGCTAAAAACACAATACCATATCAAGTATGGCTTCTATTTTATAAGCTCTGATGAAAGTCCCTAAACCATGGTATACCACTGTCTTGGGTTATAGTTCTCTTGCTTGAAAGAACACTCAGGCACATTATTCTGTTTCCTCATTTCCTTTCCACAGTGGGCTATTTTCCCTACTTGAGGCCTTGGGCTTATAGCATCCTGCTTTTTCAACTAGGGTTGTAGCTTAGCTAGTAATAACAATAACAACAATAAAGGCTAAAACTGCAGTCAGCGTATTTAAATAAATGCAAAGGGAAATCCCCAACAAAGATAAAATTGTTGTCGTGAGACGATAGAAGCCATATATTCATCCATTTATAGTGACAATAACATACGTCAAACTCCGTGCTAAGAATAGTTTTGGTAAGTGGGAGGCACGAGCATTACTGCACACTACAACTATTGATGATGAACAATAACCTTCCCCCCCCCCCCCTCACAAAGGGATCTAGGACCTGGATATCCAGCGTAATTTATAAATATACAAACTTGTCAGAGTATGAAAAAGCCTCTCATTTTAAGCTGGATCTGGTCACGGTCCTGAGGATTCGACTTCCAATTCATCAGTGCACTGGGGCCGTGCACTTGAATACTTTATATCCGGAGGATGTTAAAAAGGTTTCAAATATTTATACGTCAATATATATATATATATATATATATATATATATATATATATATACACATATGCATGGACGTGGTGTATGGACGCTTGACCAACTACATATATTAAGTATATATATATAATGTATATATATACAGTATATATATATATAATATATATACAGTATATATATATAATATATATATATATATATATATATATACAGTATATATATATATATATATATATATATATACATACAGTATATATATTATATATACATATGTATATATTTATATACACATATATTACAAATATTTATAAAACGTGCACACATATACATATACATACATGCATACATAAACACACACACACACACACACACACATATATATATATATATATATATATATATATATATATATACAGTATATATAAGTTTGCCAAGGCACCAGCCATCCGTTGATACTACCGCTAGAGAGTTATTGGGTCCTTTGACTGGCCAGGCAGTACTACATTGGATCCTTCTCTTTGGTTATGGATTGTATTCCTTTTGCTTACACGTACACCGAATAGTCTGGCATATATATTCCTTACATTCTCCTCTGTACTCATACATCTGATAACACTGAGATTACTAAAAAATTCTTCTTCACCCAAGGGGTTAACTACTGCACTGTAATTGTTCAGTGGCCCCATTCCTCTTGGTAAGGGTAGAAGAGACTCTTTAACTATGGTAAACTGCTCTTCTAGGCGAAGGACACTCCAAAATCAAACCATTGTTCTCTAGTCTTGGGTAGTGCTATAGCCTCTGTACCATGGTCTTTCACTGTCTTGGGGAAGAGTTCTCTTGATTGAGGGTACACACGGGCACACTATTATATGGTATCTCTCTTCCTCTTTTTTTTTAAGTTTTCATGGTTTATATATGAAATATTTGTTTTAATGCTGTTACTGTTCTTAAAATGTTTTATTTTAATTGTTAAATACTTTTCTTGTAGTTTTCTTATTTCCTTTCCTCACTGGTCTATTTTCCCTGTTGAAGCCCTTGGGCTTATAGCATTCTGCTTTTCCAACTTAGGTTGTAGCTTAGCAATTAATAATAATAATAATAATATTAATATACTTATGAATGTATACCACTTCCTACGTTAGACAATAAGCGAAGAAACAAAGTCCTCCATCAACCAAACAAAGCGACTAAGCAACATCTTGAAAAAACGAGTAAAACAATCAAGCTAATTTGCATGTAATGAGAAGAAGTCAGGCCAATCGATTCTCATGAAGACCGGCCGCCACCAGCCTTGCGTGATGGCGTTGCAAATGGAGAAAAAGGACAACATAATTATCTCCAATAAAAACCTCTCGCGTGATATACTTAATGCAGACGAACAAGCTTTTCAAAAGTAGCAAAAAAAATTGCATTTTTAAATGGGAGGCTTTTGAGTTGGTAATTAAAGGATACAATCATGGCGGTACGACACGACAACAAGGAAAACAAGTGGAAGTATTTGTTGATTCATATATGTACAGTATATATAGGCTATGTATACAAAGATCTCTCTCTCTCTCTCTCTCTCTCTCTCTCTCTCTCTCTCTCTCTCTCTCTATATATATATATATATATATATATATATATATACATAAATGATATATATATATATATATATATACATAAATTATATATATACATATATATACATAAATTATATATATACATATATATACATAAATTATATATATACATATATATAAATTATAGATATTATATATAAATTTATATATACAAATTTATATATATATACACACACACACACACACACACACATATATATATATATAATATATATATATATATATATATATATATATATATATATATAAAAGTAAATCTCACACAAACACGTGATGCTCAGAAGCAAAAAAAAAAAAAAGGAAAACAATTACTATAAGAGCATCGAGGGAGGATGTACAGTATATAAGACTAAAGGCATTATATACCGTAATATGAAAAATCTCAGAAGTCCAAAAAGAATTCAAAAAGTGACCAATTACGTGAAAAGAGATAAAAACACAATTCACCAAACCTGATAAATCTAGAGCACTGATAATTCTAAATAAAAATGGTTATACACACAAAATAAAGAGAAAACCTCTTGACAGATGAAAACCCTTAAGGAATTGAGATGAAATACCGTTGATACTTTAATCACAAAAGAGAAATTTCAAAAATTATTGAAAGGCAATGAAAATTTGATAAAATTATGTGGAATTTTAACATAAACACAACAGAAAAATTAAAGTATTCTTGAAAGTGAATAAGAAAATTTTATATATAAAAAAGTTATGTTGAATCTTAACAACACTACCATCAAATGTATGCGGCCATTGAAACTCTCTAACCCAGATCATCCCACGAGTGCTCTGATTCCATTTGTAGGGTTACCATCGTAAAATTTATCTTAACACCTAATAATATCATTGAGTTGGGATGAAAAAGTAAACTTTGTCTTCTTGAATTTAAATTACTGACAAAAAGACTCTTGAACACATATTTTTCCCTTTTATAACTTTAAACACTGGACTCTTGCCAGGAATGATATTTTAACGAAATGCTGCCCTTAAACCTACATCATTATCAGCCGTATCTATAGTCGCCGCAGAGATTTCGGGCGAAATAAGCTCCACCCCTGATGACTTCATAGCCAATCTCGTCACCAGGGGGTGGGGCTTATTTCACTCGGAATCTTTGCGGTGACTATAATACACTGCAGGACAAAGGCCTCGGACATATCCTTCCACTTGTGTCTGTTTATGGTCTTTCTATAGCAGTCTATACCAGCAAATTTTCTTAGTTCGTCATTCCATCGCCTTCTCTTTGTTCCCCTGCTTCTTTTGCATTCTCTAGGGACCCATTCTGTTAAACGTATAATATTCTAAGACTGATACTGTAAAACAACATTAGAATATCACAAAATTACCTAAAAAACTGCAAAATGATTACAACATACATCGATTTCATAAAAGGGCAGCATAACTGAATTCTAATGTATATGCTATCAAAGTCAACAGAATTAATCTAGACACAACAGATACAACTTAGAGACAACATAAATAACCTAGAGACAACAAAAATAACCTAGAGGCAACAAATAATCTAAAGACAACATAAATAACCTAGAGGTAACAAATAACCTAGAGACAACATAAATAACCTCTAGGGGCAACAAATAATCTAGAGGCAACATAAATAACCTAGAGCCAACAAATAATCTAGAGACAACATAAATAACCTAGAGACAACATAAATAATCTAGAGACAACAAAAATAACCTAGAGGCAACAAATAATCTAGAGATAACATAAATAACCTAGAAGCAACAAATAACCTAGAGACAACATAAATAACCTAGAGGCAACAAATAACCTAGAGACAACATAAATAACCTAGAGACAACATAAATAACCTAGAGGCAACAAATAACCTAGAGACAACATAAATAACCTAGAGACAACATAATAATCTAGAGACAACAAATAATCTAGAAACAACAGAAACTATATGGGCACTCAGTAATGCGAAGACCTCTGCAATGGGCAGCTTATTTCTAAATCTTTTGCTCAACCTTGACCTTGATCAAGGACTTTTAAGATTGAATAACTTCCACCTCCCAACATAACAATTAATCTCTGAACGTATCACCACTCTGTGGGTAAAATTGTGACCAGGAAGCTGTTCACACACAAACAAACAAATAAACGGACAAACAACGGCGAAAACATAACCCCCCTTTCCAACTTCGTTGGCGGAGATAATAATTTAGAGACAAGAGAAATAATCTAGAAAAAAAATGATCTAGACAAATGAAAACAAAATACTAAAAAATAGTATACATTGAACTTTACCTT
>NC_090757.1:60815927-60908427 GCF_036898095.1 Palaemon carinicauda | reverse complement strand
AGAGGCTATGGCACTAACCAAGAGTAGAGAAAAATTGTTTGATTTTGGAGTTTCCTTCTCCTAAAAGAGCTGCTTACCATAGCTAAAGAGTTTCTTCTACCCTTACCAAGAAGAAAGTAGCCACTGAACAATTAGTGTAGTAGTTAACCCTTTGGGTTACTAGCCTGGTACTAGACTGGTACAAATAACGAATAAACAATATATGAGATTAAAAAGAAAAATTATCGAATATACTAGAACCAGAAAAAAAATTAAATTGATCAGTCACATAAACGCAATGAAACAAAACTCATATCAACATGTCCAGAAGAAAAGCATTTGCAATAACTTCGAATTTTTTTTCCAGATTAAGATGATCATTCTACATCCTGGTCGTAGCTGGAAAGAAACTTCCAGAATACTGTGAAGGCCTAGTATTGTGTCTTTTCTTTGAGAAGGCAAGAGTGTTAGAATTAACTGTATACCTAGTACTACATGCAGGATGGTATAGTCTGGAAAGATCCTGAACGCAAAATAAGTTCAAAATTAAGAAAAATCTTATGCAATATATATTATAAGAAGGATACGAATTTTAATAGATTGATAGATTTTGTCCAACAAATTAAGATTAAGAGTCAATAGCTAAAGACCAGACACGAGAACAATATTCAAAACATGGTAGAATGAAGTATTTCCTTAGGCTACATTGATTACCAAAGATTTTGGAGATTTTCTCAATATGACAATTTTTTGTGGAACTGATTAAGAAATAGATCGAATATGTTTCTCACAATTAAATTGGCAATAATGAGGCACGCCTAGAATTTTATACAGTCAATGAAAAGCTCTAGATGTTAGGGCATTCCTGTCCTTTATTTACTTGCAAACATACTTTGAGTATTATTAAGAGTTCAGCTTCATGCCCCATAATTTGCACCATGCACCAATTTAGCTAGATCTCTATAAGGTGATTCAGCAACTTCAGGTCTACATTCAGGAGATGGAATTGATGCGAAGACAGTAGCATCACCTGCATATTATATACAACTAATTTGTGTTTTAAGCCAAACCACATATCATTCGTATATAGCATTAAAAATAATGGGCTGAGAAAATCATTCTGAAGAATACCAGATATCACATTCCTTTGCTCACTATGGTGCCCACCAACAACAACACAGCAACCGATTACTTAAAAATTCAATGCAAAGAAGAGACCCATACACTACGATCCATTTAAGTTTAAAAACAATGGCCTCACGATTAACACGTTCGAATGCCACATTAAAATCAAGGCTAAACATAACAACTTCCTGACCACGAGCAGTGGATTTCTGTACAGTTCTAGAGATTGTAAGAAGGGCAGGCCTTTGTGAAAGCTAAACTAAAAACTTGGGAACAGACGATTAAATTCAGCGTGCCTATTTAAACGTTTTGCTAAACGACGTTCACAAACTTTGGATAATATGGGAGTTATGGACATTGAGTGGTAGTCAGCTGGGCTAGAGCTACAACAAACATATTTAATCCATTCTCCATAGAAAACAATAAAAGGCTTCTTTTTTTCTACATTGCGAAGACTAACAGACAACTTATAAACTACTGAATCCGTTGTCTTTTCAATAATGAGGACAAAACGGTGCTGCAATCTATCTATAATGGAGAAGGTTGGTGGTTATTTAGGATCAACTTCGTGCGCTTACCAATAGGGAACTGAGTAAAATATGAAAATCATGTAGTTCATCTCTTTATTCTATCTAGCCAACAAGATGGTAACATCATACGACTACAATACAAACAAATGCATAAAATATCTATAATAACACTTGAAGAAAAAAAATTGTACAACTCTTCGACAAATAACGTGTAACACAACAAGTCTGTTATCAGCTATATTCAAGATTACTGTGCACTTTCATGGTATTTCAATTCCTTGTCCATATCCTCTGACAATCAAGTTCCGTACATTTCACATAATGTGCTACATTTCGCCTCACATTAAAACCCTTCTCTACAACGAGCTAACTTTCTGTAAAATTCCAATTTCTGTATTCCTTAACTAAGATAAAAGAGCTAAATAACTTTGCTTCCTAGGAGTGTCTAGTAAATCTCTCAATGCTTCATAATTTTCTCTTGACCAATCCTGGGACTTATGGATATATACTTTACAGTTGGACAAAGGAATTCCAGGTACACCTCACTCTGAAGAAGCGCACCTTGTCACACTCAAACTTCACAGCGAGTTCCTATGTGTAGCCTTACCAACTACATCTGCCAACTCTTTCTACAGTATCTGTTTGGTTACTCACCGCGCAGTAATGGTGTGCCATGGTGCATTTCCTCAGAGAGATGTGTGCCAGGAATACCAGTGTTCAGCTGTACATCTTCCTTAGAATAGCTGAAACTGTAATAAAGAAAATAAATATACGCAAATCTGAGTTTTATTTCTACATGAAGATATATGAATTTGGTAAAGTAACGTAACTACCAGAAATGTGGTAAGTACTTTCTACAAACTATGCTCTTAAATCTTGCTCAGGTTACATACTCATGTAATCTGTCAACCACTACGAGATGCTAATGCAATTATGTAGCTTCTTCTCCTGTGCTAATACAACCACAATCAGATACAATTCAAATATGCTGCACTTGTGCCTTTTTGTTTTTCATTAATCACGTCATTTAAATGATAAGAACATTTCGAAAGTTCAACTCAACCTTAAATTTTTAAATAAATTGGAACTATGTGATAAAAATAAATTCTAATATTGTTATTCCTCTCTTCGTAACGAGTGTGTATAAACACAAAATATACACAAATTACTAAGCAAAGATAATCATTTGAGACGCCACAGATGGCAAAATCCTCCTGTAAAAGATGAAAGGTCAAACGCACTTACATGACCTGATTTCAGAAAACGGAAAACAACCACAGCAGAGACGAATTATGTGGGAGAAAGGTCAGGGATTTACAACAAAGCCACTTAGATCTTGACATTAGGGATTGCAACGGTACTTGAGAGAGAGAGAGAGAGAGAGAGAGAGAGAGAGAGAGAGAGAGAGAGAGAGTAATACCACAATACGTTTTAATACCTGAATTTAAACGGTAAGGTCTTCTGCGTTACAATCATACAATGGAAATATTTCTTTTTTTATGAAAAATGTTTTATGAATAATTTTCAGGTAATATACCTTATTTCAAACTCAGTAATATATTGCTGAAATAACTCCTACTAATTAAAAAAAAATAATTTTTTTACAACTCAAAAAATTCTTTGATAAATCAATAGACTAGTAAATAAAGTGATTTTACAGTTTGATTTTTATGTGAGTTTAACGGCATCATCATGACAAAATCAACGATAAGATAATTGCAAAACATTTCACAAAGAAAACCTCATCACTTAATTTTATCAACAGGTTCTGTGATAAGCATACTTTCAAAACCATATGGATAAATTTGAATTCAATGTCTTGTACTTCAACTCTCTCTCTCTCTCTCTCTCTCTCTCTCCCTCCCCCCTCTCTCTCTCTCTCTCTCTCTTAGTGTGTTAATCTTAATCCTTTACGAGATCTTTCAATTAAAGGATTATCTTTCTCCAACCTTGCAGTCCCGTCTCCATTCCTATTTTCTTTCAATCCCATTTAATTTTGTTGATTCCAAAGGTCCTTCATTAGAAAATGGAATTATTCTACTTATTACTTCTTATTTTATTTTTCTCTATTCCTAACCCTATAGTCTTTTAATATCCCCAAACGTTTTTTTAATTCTTTTTCTATTATCTTTTTGTATTTTTATCGGAGTCCTAAATTATTTCCAATCGTTTATTATATTTTTCCTCTAATTTTTCTGTATTCCTAATCCAAAAGTATTTAATATCCTCAACAGTTTATTTATTACTTATTCTCTTATTTTTCTGTATCCCTAATCCAAGAATCCTTAATTTCTCCCATACGTTAATTATTACTTTTTCTCTTATTTTTCTGTATCCCTAATCCAAAAGTCCTTAATATCCCCAACCGTTTAATTATTACTTTTTTCTCTTATATTTTTGTATTCCTAATCCAAAATATCCACAACCTATTATTTATTACTTTTTTCTATTATTTTTCTGTATTCCTAATTCAAGAATTCTTAATATGCCTAAACGTTTAATTATTAATTTTTTTCTCTTATTTTTCTGTATTCCTAATCCACGAGTCCTTAATATCCCCAACCTTTTTTTTTTAATCGACAACGGTTTCCCTGATATACCATCATCTTTTCTTCCTTTTATTAAGACACTAAACTAATCAAAAATTCCAATTCGTATAAATTCTTACTTTTTACTTTTACACTTCCCCGCAAGACTCCTTGCCTAATTATTGTCATAATCTATCTCGATTAACCTTCGCATTCTTTATCTATAAAATCATTGTATTTTTGCTTCTCTAATCATTCTCCAATACCAAGAACTGTCAACGCACAATGTCTTCCATTTCTAACTATCCGAACCTAGAATCTCTCAGATGGGAGGATTAAGACCGTAATCTTGCCTTTGTTCATCGTTTAAATCTTTCCTTTTATCTATTATACCTAAAGTAGAGTACGTGACCCGTCAAAAATGACAGCTTAATATTTAGATAGATATGCATACACTGGCAAACACAACCTCCTCTCACCAGGGTGTGACTACTCCCTTTTCCCCCTACCCGAGACGGGGAAAGACCGAGCAGTTATACGTATGGTAACTTAGCAGAACATCTTTTTGGAAACGTTTTCTCTCTTATTTGCGGCTTCCATCTACATCCCTTTTTATTTTTCGTTTTCATACGACTCTCATCAATCAATTTTAGCTCACTTTTCCCCGTGGTGACGTCATCATTAACAAATCTATCAATTCACCTCTCCTTTCATATATACTTTACCTCTCCTATTTCACTTATAGTTAACCTATTGCGCTCCTCACTCATTCAACATTTAGGCTTTACTTTTTTCTCAAACTTATCCTTCACCTTCTCTTCTCCTTCCATCTCCCTCACCTATCGTTCAACTTCTGTCATCTCCAACTTATAAGTTCTTTTCCCGTCATCGATCTCACTTATCATTCACCTTTCTTTCATCTCCTTTTTCCTATTCTACTTGTTTATTTTTCTTTTTTCTCTCTTAATTGTCGTTTTTTCTTACTATTCTCTATTGTGGTTTTTTCTTTCTCTACTGTCTCTTCCTTGTCGTTTATCTCTCTCTTACTTTTCGCTTGTCTTTATTCTAGCTTGTGGTTTTTTTCTCTATTCTCTCTTACTTGTCGTTTATCTCTCTATTCTCTCATACTTGTGTATCTTTCTCTATTTTCTCTTGTGTATCTTTCTCTATTCCCGCTTACTCTACTCTTCCTTCTTAAACCTAAAGTTTACTTTTCCCTCTCCTCTCACATATCGTCAACCTTGTCTCACTTACCATTTAATGTTTCCTTTCTTCTCTAATTTCATATTATTTTTCCATCTCCATACTTTATCGAGTATTCTACTTTTGGTCGGTTCAAAATCTTTTTTTTTTATAATGTAAGAAATTCTTGGATCAATAATACGATAAACAGCATTGCTAAAAAAACTATATAAAAAATTGTATAGCATTTTATTAAGGATGATATTAAAGATTTTATTATATATACACATACAATATATATATATATATATATATATGTATATATATATATACATATATATATACATACATATATATATATATATATATATATGAGAGAGAGAGAGAGAGAGAGAGAGAGAGAGAGAGGAAATGTCAAAGTATTGCATGTAAATCTGTTAGGATGTATAATGATGTATCATATATATATATATATATATATATACAGAGAGAGAGAGAGAGTAAATGTCAAAGTATTGCTAGTAAATCTGCCAGGATGTATAATGATGTATTAGAGAGAGAGAGAGAGAGAGAGAGAGAGAGAGAGACTGACAAAGTATTGCAAGTAGATCTGTCAGGATGTATAATGATGTATGAGAGAGAGAGAGAGAGAGAGAGAGAGAGAGCGCAAATGTCAAAGTATAGCAAGTAAGTCTGTTAGGATGTATAATGATGTATCATATATATATATATATATATATATAGAGAGAGAGAGAGAGAGAGAGAGAGAGAGAGAGATCAACTGTCACAGTATTGCAAATAAATTTATCAGGATGTACAATAGGCTGCCGTCATTTAGTATGAATCTGGAAATCGAGACTGTGTCCCACATGGAGCTTTTACTCGTTTACGAAACTCTCACTTGCAGTATCAATATTCTGCTGGGACGTGAATAACCCAGTCACCTAGAAGTCTATTGATGTGTATATTCTCAAACCATATTTGACTTATATTCAGGGCTACGAAGATAATTCAATATAGATTTTCAATAACAAAATACTAAAAATAAATATTCTTATCATTATTACTAGTTAAGCTACAACCCTAGTTGGAAAAGCAGGATGGTTTAAGCCCAAGGGCTCCAACGGGGAAAATAGCCCAGTGATGAAAGGAAATAAGCAAACAGATGGAATCATGTGCCTGAAAGTACGCTCAATCACGAGAACTCTACTTCAAGACAGTGGAAGACCTGGAACAGAGGCTATGGCATTACCCAAGAATAGAGAACAATGGTTTAATTTTGGAGTGCCTTTCTCTTACAAGAGCTACCAACCATAAACAAAGAGACTCCTCTATCCTTATCAAGAGGAAAGTAGCCGTTAAAAAATTACAATGCAGTAGGTAGTCCCGTAAGTGAATATAAATTGTTTGGTAAACTCAAGTGTTGTCAGGTGTAAAAGGACAGAGGAGAATGTGGTAAGAATAAGCCACACTATTCAAAGAATGTAGGCAAAGGAAAAGTAAGCCGTAAAAGGAGAGGGCTCCAATGTAGTACTATTTGGCCAGTCAATGGACTCCATATTAACAACTAACTAAATGACAAAATCGTTCTTGGGAGAAATTAGTTTTATTTTTAAAATGGCGATCTGGATACTACCCTTAACCAGGAGCAAAGAAGATATTTTAAAATACTTAATAATACATTAATGACTTTGTAGTCTAGAAGCTTGGAGATCAAGTAATATACCAAGAACCTTAAAGTTTAAAATAAGTCACCTTACATAAAAGAAGTAAATATCTCTGACACATATATGTATGTATTATATGTATATGTACTTATACATATACACATAATATATATATATATATATATATATACAGTATATATATATATATATATATATGTAATATCAAATGTTTAACTGGGCTCCACAAGGTACTAGAAGAATTGGAAGACCCAAGCCTAAATGGCTTAGGACTATAAAGCGCGAAGTAGGAGATGATGAATGGAGAGGTAATGAATTAAAAGCTCAAGACAGAGACGACTAGCGAAATCTAACCAAGGCCCTTTGCGACCATAGGCATAGGAGGAGATGATGAAGATGATGAGATATATATATATATATATATATGTGCGTGTGTGTACATATAATTTACATATATATTGTATGTTTATATATATATACGCACACACACACATATATATATATATATGTGTGTGTATATATATTCTTACAAAGCTGGTCTAGTGTAGAGTAAATAAGTTAATCATGTATTTTTTTATGTGTTCATATGTGCATTGAAGAGGTGAATAGCCAGCTCTTAAGATGAGTTCCTCTCATTTAGGAATAAGTTTGTTATGTAAATTATGTAAGACTTTCGTCGTTAATTTCATTGTATTCTTCATTCAAGTCAGTATATGTAAATTTAGGTTATTTTTAAGAATTAACTTTTTTTTCATGTATTTTGTTACGAAGTCTTACGTAAGCTGTTTAAGAGTGTTATATGACCATATGAGATATGAACAAGGGCTTACGTAAAAGTTTTTTTTTTTATATTTTCATGAGGTATTGCATAATGTTTGTGAGAAAATACACAATTCTTTCTTGTGCCACATGCTTTGGAAGGTTCTCAAGAACTCGTGTTAGATCTTACCTTTTTTTTCATTTCGAGGACAAAGGGTGGGTGGAGCTAGCTAAGAGAGAGCCGTCTCACGGTTCCGTTGGTACGCGTCAAAAAGAGTAAGTTTTGGCAACCTTACGCTCTTAGGCCAACCCCCAAGCTTCCAGATCTCGTTTTAGAATCTACTGGAAGCAGCTAAATTGTATATAAGCGCCCCCAGAGATGCGTGGGACAGAAGAGAAGCAGCCATCCTGCAAAAGAGCCAAAGTGCCTCTCTCACTCTATCTCAGTACCTGTAGTGCGTTCTCTCCAAGGTGATTTTATGCCCCAAAGTAAATCGTGTGTTGAAACTATACATAAGACGAAAAGGTGATTTTGAATTTATTGTGTTGCGGTGAGTGTTGGTATTCAGTAAATTTCTGTAACTGCCCCTGCGCAAGTAAATACATGAAGTTAATAAGTTTATCAGTTACTTTATGTAAGTTCTTTAAGAGTTTAAGCATTGGAGTGTGTAATTATTTCTTTTGTCTTAGTTTAAGGTTTATTCAGATTTAATATTTCAAGTCAAGTGATTATATAATTTTTTGAGTGTAATTATTTCTTTTGTCTTAGTCTAAGGTTTATTCAGATTTAATATTTTAAGTCAAATGATTATATAACTTTCAGAGTGTCATTATTTCTTTTGTCTTAGTTTAAGGTTGATTCAGATTTAATATTTCAAGTCAAGTGATTATATAATTTTTTGAGTGTGATTATTTCGTTTGTATTAATGTAAGGTTTAATCAGATTTAATATTTCAAGTCAAGTGATTATATAATTTTTAGAGCGTAACATCTTTATCTTAATCTAAGTTTTGTTCAGACTTAATATTTCGAATGATTTATTTCTTTTATATAAATTTTTTCCAAGTGTTGTAATTTATATAGAATATATTTATTTTTGTAAAGAATGTATTACTTCAATTACCAGTGTTTATTTCATACTCGCTCGTATCCTGTTAAGAATCAAATTAAGAGGTGGTTTTAAATAATTCTTAATATAATTACCCAATGTAGTTTTGAGTGTACTTAATGAGACCTTTGGATAACCAGTGTTTTATATATTGCTATCTGGAAGTTATCTAACTGTCTTGGCGCTCCGGTATTAATAATTTAAAGCGTAAAAGACTTAATGTAAAAACAAGCAGGTGAGTTTGGAACTGAACTCGAAAGGGTTGTGTAGCTTGCAAGTCGTAATATATGTAATATTACATTTTGGTTCCCAGTCCACAGGACTATCATATATATATATATATATATATATATATTTCATCATCATCATCATCATTTCCTCCTATGCCTATTGATGCAAAGGGCCCCTTTAGATTTCGCCTGTCGTCTCTATCTTAAGCTTCTAAATACTTCTCCATTCATCACCTCTTATTTCATACTTCAGTGTCCTCAGCCATGTAGTCCTAGGGCTAGGCCTGGGTCTTCAAACGCTTCTAGCGGCTTATGGAGCACAGTTTGGTGAACACACACAAGCACATATATATATATATATATATATGTGTGTGTATATATATATATATATAAAAGAACAACAGCTACACTTTAATCAACCAATAAAGTATGCAAGCTTTAGATGTGGCTATTCAACAACTGACCATGTCCATGTAATTTACCCGCTAGTGGAAAAATCTATAAACAACCACTGTGTATAGTATTTATAGACTATGAGAAAGATTTTGATTCTGTCAAAACTTCAGCAGTAATGATAGCCCTTCGAAGACAAGGAATAGATGAAGCTTATATTAGAACACTTCAAGATATCTATTCGGGAAGTTCAGCAATCCTAAAACTACATAAAGATAGAGAAAATTCCGAATGAGAATGGAGTTAGACAGGGAAACCCCATCTCTCCTAAATTATTCACAGCGTGCTAAGAAGTAGTTTCAAAAAAATTAGATTGGGAAAATGGAGAATACATTATCAACTTAAGATCTGCAGAGGACACAGTTCTAATTAATGAATAATGGGAGGAATTGCAAAACATAATAGAAGATTAGAATAGAGAGAAGAGAAATGTAGGCCTGAAAATGTATATAAGTAGAACTAAGATCATGTTCAATGAAAATGCAGAGATAATAAATAAGTGTTATGGAGGAACCTCTAGAGATTGATAATGAATATACATATTTAGGACAGACAGTAAGTGTTTCTCCTAGATATGAAACATATAAAGAAAATAATAGTCACTGCCACATTCGTCTTTTAAAGCAATGAATCAATTACATTAAAAAAAAAAACTTCCCTACTCTCTCTCTCTCTCTCTCTCTCTCTCTCTCTCTCTCTCTCTCTCTCCCTAAGAAATTTGGCTCCCTCAGAAGAGCATCTCCATTGCAGTATCAATCTGTCTTACTTGATGGTGTGCAATCTTGTCTTTTATTACTCTCTCCCGGGGCGTCCTTCCTGCATATTAAAACTCATCTCCCAAGAAATCTAGACCAGATATCTATTCCGGAAAAGGAATACAGGTAACAGGCTTATTGGAACCCTTCGGAAAACTTATTAAAGAGACTTGAGTTTGAGTAAGTGTCAGTTATCCCTATAAATTCTGGCTCATTTTCCAATGTTTTTGTCCAAGGTTGGGATACGAGTCCTTAGCAGTTCATGTGACGAATATTTGTCTAAAAGAAACTGTGGGTAAAATTAGCATTGGAAAATTGCATATACATATTAACTACATGAATGGCAAATGTTTACGAAACATAACGTCATGAAAATCAGCACGTTAATTGAAGTTATATTCACGTTTAATATTATCGACAGATATGATAAAAATTTCATTGAGTATGATGATAATAGCCAGTACCAGAGCCAAAATGCTATGTAATCTATAAAGAATCCTTAATTTTCGCGAAAAATACTATTCCATGAAAGTTGCAAAATGTAAAAAGTTCTGAAAACATTTCCTTTCAGAAAACAATTGATTAATTTTTATTCTTTTTTCATATCTTTATTGCAGCCACCTTTCCCTCCTTAAAAGCCCATTATTTTGTTAATAAAATCCCTTGTTACTAGTTTCATATGGTGATGGCTTCCCTCTAAAATGGAAAACAATAAATATCAAAGTCTTCATTTAAAGAATTTATTTCTATAAACCAAGCAAAAAATGTGAAACAAAAGAATAAATCCTTACAAGCAAAACAGCAAAAATACAGAAAAGATAAAAATAAAAAACACTATTACACTGAGAAACTGTCGAGAAACTCTTTCCTATATATGCAAAAAAAAAAAAAGCCCCTTTCTTCTAAAATTAATTTGGGGATTTCTCCTGTGTGTGTGTGTGTGAGAGAGAGAGAGAGAGAGAGAGAGAGAGAGAGAGAGAGAGAGAGAGAGAGATAAATCTTCTCCTTCACCTTTATTGTCTTGTGCAACAACCGAGTTCCAAGATCTTCAAGAACACTCTTATAGAACCTCACATGTATACCTTCTTCCACCGGATGAACCTCACACTTATTCTCTTTCGCCATCCAATTTCTTATTCTACTCTTCCATCCCTTTTCCTATTTTCCTGATCCATTTTCTTTCTTACTCTCTCTTCCTTATTCTACTTCTCCATCCTTTTTCTTATCCTCTTCCTCCATCCTCTTTTTTTATTCTCCTCTTCCACCTCTTTCTTATTCTATTTTTCCATTCTCTCTCTTATTCTTCTCCATCCTCTTTCTTTTTCTACTCCTGCATCCTCTCTCTTATATTCCTATTCAATCCTCTTTCTAATTCTACTCTTTCATGGTCTTTCTTATTCTATTCTTCCATCCTCTTTCTTATTCTACTCCTCCATCATCTTTCTTCTTCTGCTCCAACCCCTTTCTTATTCTACTTTTCCATCTTCTTTCTTAATCTCCTCCATCAACTTTCCTGTTCTCCTCTTCCATTTTCTTTCTTATTCTAGTCTTTCCTCATCTTTCTTATTCTAGTCTTTCTTATTCTCCTCCATCCTCTTTTTTATTCTTCTCCTCCATCTCCAAATCCAATCATTTGTTTTCACTTTTCTTACATCATTGTAAAAAAGATTTACAATTTCCTTCATACGGAAATGCGTTATTCATACTCCTAGTATTATATTCTAAGTTCTCGGGAGATACCAAATTATTAATAACAGATTATCTTGAACTACAGAAATTCGGAGTTTAATACAAGCGCAAAATCACTTAGATGTTTCCGGTTTCAGATTCCCGATTGAATATAAAATCCAGTATTAGAAATCTTCGGTTTCTGATTCCCGACTAAATATAAAACCGAGTGTTAGAAATTTTCGGTTACGTATTCCTGATTAAATATAAAATCCAGTGTTATAAATATTCGGTTACAGATTCCTGATTAAATATAAAATCTATTGTTAGATTTTTTCGGTTTCCGTTTCCTGATTAAATATAAAATCCAGTGTTGGAAATTTTCGTTGTGACTCAGATTCCTGATTGAATACAAAATCCAGTATTAGAAATTTTCGGTTTTACTGTAGATTCCTGATTAAATATAAAATTGAGTGTTAGTAATTTTCGGTTTCAGATTCCTGATTAAATATAAAGCGCAGTGTTAGACATTTTATATTTCTGATTGCTGATTAAATATAAAATCCAGTGTTATAAATTTTCTGTTTCATATTCCTGACTGAATATAAAATCCAGTGTTAAAAATTTTCGGTTTCAGACTCCTGATTAAATATAAAATCCAGTGTTAGAAATTTTCAGTTTCAGATTTGATTAAATATAAAATCCAGTATTAGAAAATTTCGGTTAGAAATTCCAGATTAAATACAAAATCCAGTGTTAGAAATTTTCGTTTCCAAATTCCAGATTAAATATAAATCCCAGTGTTAGAATTTTTCGGTTTCAGATTCCTGATTAAATATAAAACCGTGTTAGAAATTTTCGGTTACGCATTCCTGATTAAATTAAAAATCCAGTGTTAGAAATTCTCGGTTCCAAATTCCTGATTAAATATAAATTCCAATGTTAGAAATGTTCGGTTTCAGATTCATGATTAAATATAAAATCCTGTGTTGGAAATTCTCTGTTACAGATTCCCGATTAAATATAAAATCGTGTTAGAAATTTTGAGTTTCATATTCCTGACTGAATATAAAATCCAGTGTTAGAAATTTTCAGTTCCATATTCCCGATTAAATATAAAATCCAGTGTTAGAAATTTTCGGTTACAGATTCCTGACTAAATATAAAATCCAGTGTTGGAAATTTTCGGTTCCAGATTCCCGACTAAATATAAAATCCAGTGTTAGAAATTTTCGGTTACAGATTCCCGACTAAATATAAAATCCAGTGTTAGAAATTTTCTGTTCCAGAGTCCCGAGTAAATATAAAATCCAGTGTTAGAAATTTTCGGTTTAAGATTCCCGACTAAATGTAAAATCCAGTGTTAGAAATTTTCGGTTCAAGATTCCCGACTAAATGTAAAATCCAGTGTTAGAAATTTTCGGTTCCAGATTCCCGACTAAATATAAAATCCAGTGTTAGAAATTTTCGGTTCCAGATTCCCGACTAAATATAAAATCCAGTGTTAGAAATTTTCGGTTTCTGATTCCCGACTAAATATAAAATCCAGTGTTAGAAATTTTCGGTTCCAGATTCCCGACTAAATATAAAATCCAGTGTTAGAAATTTTTGGTTCCAGATTCCCGACTAAATATAAAATCCAGTGTTAGAAATTTTCGGTTCCAGATTCCCGACTAAATATAAAATCCAGTGTTAGAAATAATCGGTTCCAGATTCCCGACTAAATATAAAATCGCGTGTTAAAAATTTTCGGTTCCAGATTCCCGACTAAATATAAAATCCAGTGTTAGAAATTTTCGGTTCCAGATTCCCGACTAAATATAAAATCCAGTGTTAGAAATTTTCGGTTCCAGATTCCCGACTAAATATAAAATCCAGTGTTAGAAATATTCGGTTCCAGATTCCCGACTAAATATAAAATCCAGTGTTAGAAATTTTCGGTTCCAGATTCCCGACTAAATATAAAATCCAGTGTTAGAAATTTTCGGTTGAAGATTCCCGACTAAATATAAAATCCAGTGTTATAAATTTTCTGTTTCATATTCCTGACTGAATATAAAATCCAGTGTTAAAAAATTTCGGTTTCAGACTCCTGATTAAATATAAAATCCAGTGTTAGAAATTTTCAGTTTCAGATTTGATTAAATATAAAATCCAGTATTAGAAAATTTCGGTTAGAAATTCCCGATTAAATACAAAATCCAGTGTTAGCAATTTTCGTTTCCAAATTCCAGATTAAATATAAATCCCAGTGTTAGAATTTTTCGGTTTCAGATTCATGATTAAATATAAAATCTTGTGTTGGAAATTCTCTGTTACAGATTCCCGATTAAATATAAAATCGTGTTAGAAATTTTCAGTTTCATATTCCTGACTGAATATAAAATCCAGTGTCAGAAATTTTCGGTTCCAGATTCACGACTAAATACTAAATGTAAAATCCGGTGTTAGAAATTTTCGGTTCCAGATTCCCGACTAAATGTAAAATCCGGTGTTAGAAATTTTCGGTTCCAGATTCCCGACTAAATGTAAAATCCGGTGTTAGAAATTTTCGGTTCCAGATTCCCGACTAAATGTAAAATCCGGTGTTAGAAATTTTCGGTTCCAGATTCCCGACTAAATGTAAAATCCGGTGTTAGAAATTTTCGGTTCCAGATTCCCGACTAAATGTAAAATCCGGTGTTAGAAATTTTCGGTTCCAGATTCCCGACTAAATGTAAAATCCGGTGTTAGAAATTTTCGGTTCCAGATTCCCGACTAAATGTAAAATCCGGTGTTAGAAATTTTCGGTTCCAGATTCCCGACTAAATGTAAAATCCGGTGTTAGAAATTTTCGGTTCCAGATTCCCGACTAAATGTAAAATCCGGTGTTAGAAATTTTCGGTTCCAGATTCCCGACTAAATGTAAAATCCGGTGTTAGAAATTTTCGGTTCCAGATTCCCGACTAAATGTAAAATCCGGTGTTAGAAATTTTCGGTTCCAGATTCCCGACTAAATATAAAATCCGGTGTTAGAAATTTTCGGTTCCAGATTCCCGACTAAAAATAAAATCCGGTGTTAGAAATTTTCGGTTCCAGATTCCCGACTAAAAATAAAATCCGGTGTTAGAAATTTTCGGTTCCAGATTCCCGACTAAATATAAAATCCAGTGTTATAAATTTTCGGTTCCAGATTCCCGACTAAAAATAAAATCCAGTGTTAGAAATTTTCGGTTCCAGATTCCCGACTAAAAATAAAATCCAGTGTTAGAAATTTTCGGTTCCAGATTCCCGACTAAAAATAAAATCCAGTGTTAGAAATTTTCGGTTCCAGATTCCCGACTAAATATAAAATCCAGTGTTAGAAATTTTCGGTTCCAGATTCCCGACTAAATATAAAATCCAGTGTTAGAAATTTTCGGTTCCAGATTCCCGACTAAATATAAAATCCAGTGTTAGAAATTTTCGGTTCCAGATTCCCGACTAAATATAAAATCCAGTGTTAGAAATTTTCGGTTCCAGATTCCCGACTAAATATAAAATCCAGTGTTAGAAATTTTCGGTTCCAGATTCCCGACTAAATATAAAATCCAGTGTTAGAAATTTTCGGTTCCAGATTCCCGACTAAATATAAAATCCAGTGTTAGAAATTTTCGGTTCCAGATTCCCGACTAAATATAAAATCCAGTGTTAGAAATTTTCGGTTCCAGATTCCCGACTAAATATAAAATCCAGTGTTAGAAATTTTCGGTTCCAGATTCCCGACTAAATATAAAATCCAGTGTTAGAAATTTTCGGTTCCAGATTCCCGACTAAATATAAAATCCAGTGTTAGAAATTTTCGGTTCCAGATTCCCGACTAAATATAAAATCCAGTGTTAGAAATTTTCGGTTCCAGATTCCCGACTAAATATAAAATCCAGTGTTAGAAATTTTCGGTTCCAGATTCCCGACTAAATATAAAATCCAGTGTTAGAAATTTTCGGTTCCAGATTCCCGACTAAATATAAAATCCAGTGTTAGAAATTTTCGGTTCCAGATTCCCGACTAAATATAAAATCCAGTGTTAGAAATTTTCGGTTCCAGATTCCCGACTAAATATAAAATCCAGTGTTAGAAATTTTCGGTTCCAGATTCCCGACTAAATATAAAATCCAGTGTTAGAAATTTTCGGTTCCAGATTCCCGACTAAATATAAAATCCAGTGTTAGAAATTTTCGGTTCCAGATTCCCGACTAAATATAAAATCCAGTGTTAGAAATTTTCGGTTCCAGATTCCCGACTAAATATAAAATCCAGTGTTAGAAATTTTCGGTTCCAGATTCCCGACTATATATAAAATCCAGTGTTAGAAATTTTCGGTTCCAGATTCCCGACTAAATATAAAATCCAGTGTTAGAAATTTTCGGTTCCAGATTCCCGACTAAATATAAAATCCAGTGTTAGAAATTTTCGGTTCCAGATTCCCGACTAAATATAAAATCCAGTGTTAGAAATTTTCGGTTCCAGATTCCCGACTAAATATAAAATCCAGTGTTAGAAATTTTCGGTTCCAGATTCCCGACTAAATATAAAATCCAGTGTTAGAAATTTTCGGTTCCAGATTCCCGACTAAATATAAAATCCAGTGTTAGAAATTTTCGGTTCCAGATTCCCGACTAAATATAAAATCCAGTGTTAGAAATTTTCGGTTCCAGATTCCCGACTAAATATAAAATCCAGTGTTAGAAATTTCCGGTTCCAGATTCCCGACTAAATATAAAATCCAGTGTTAGAAATTTCCGGTTCCAGATTCCCGACTAAATATAAAATCCAGTGTTAGAAATTTCCGGTTCCAGATTCCCGACTAAATATAAAATCCAGTGTTAGAAATTTCCGGTTCCAGATTCCCGACTAAATATAAAATCCAGTGTTAGAAATTTCCGGTTCCAGATTCCCGACTAAATATAAAATCCAGTGTTAGAAATTTCCGGTTCCAGATTCCCGACTAAATATAAAATCCAGTTTTAGAAATTTTCGGTTAAAGATTCCCGACTAAATATAAAATCCAGTGTTAGAAATTTTCGGTCCCGACTAAATATAAAATCCAATGTTAGAAATTTTCTGTTACAGATTCCCGACTAAATATAAAATCCAGTGCTAGAAATTTCCGGTTTCAGATTCCCGACTAAATATAAAATCCAGTGTTAGAAATTTTTGGTTACAGATTCCCGACTAAATATAAAATCCAGAGTTAGAAATTTTCGGTTTAAGATTCCCGACTAAATATAAAATCCAGTGTTAGAAATTTTCGGTTACAGATTCCCGACTAAATATAAAATCCAGTGTTAGAAATATTCGGTTTAAGATTCCCGACTAAATATAAAATCCAGTGTTAGAAATTTTCGGTTACAGATTCCCGACTAAATATAAAATCCAGTGTTAGAAATTTTCGGTTTAAGATTCCCGACTAAATATAAAATCCAGTGTTAGAAATTTTCGGTTTAAGATTCCCGACTAAATATAAAATCCAGTGTTAGAAATTTTCGGTTCCAGATTCCCCACTAAATATAAAATCCAGAGTTAGAAATTTCCGGTTACAGATTCCCGACTAAATATAAAATCCAGTGTTAGAAATTTTCGGTTTAAGCTTCCCGACTATATACAAAATCCAGTGTTAGAAATTTTCGGTTACAGATCCCCGACTAAATATAAAATCCAGTGTTAGAAATTTTCGGTTTAAGCTTCCCGACTAAATATAAAATCCAGTGTTAGAAATTTTCGGTTACAGATTCCCGACTAAATATAAAATCCAGTGTTAGAAATTTTTGGTTTAAGCTTTCCGACTAAATATAAAATCCAGTGTTAGGAATTTTCGGTTACAGATTCCCAACTAAAAATAAAATCCAGTGTTAGAAATTTTCGGTTTAAGACTCTCAACTAAATATAAAATCCAGTGTTAGAAATTTTCGGTTACAGATTCCCGACTAAATATAAAATCCAGTGTTAGAAATTTTCGGTTTAAGATTCCCGACTAAATATAAAATCCAGTGTTAGAAATTTTCGGTTCCAGATTCCCGACTAAATATAAAATCCAGTGTTAGAAATTTTCGGTTACAGATTCCCGACTAAATATAAAATCCAGTGTTAGAAATTTTCGGTTTAAGATTCCCGACTAAATATAAAATCCAGTGTTAGAAATTTTCGGTTACAGATTCCCGACTAAATATAAAATCCAGTGATAGAAATTTTCGGTTTAAGATTCCTGACTAAATATAAAATCCAGTGTTAGAAATTTTCGGTTACAGACTCCCGACTAAATATAAAATCCAGTGTTAGAAATTTTCGGTTTAAGCTTCCCGACTAAATATAAAATCCAGTGTTAGAAATATTCGGTTACAGATTCCCGACTAAATATAAAATCCAGTTTTAGTAATTTTCGGTTTAAGATTCCCTACTAAATATAAAATCCAGTGTTAGAAATTTTCGGTTACAGCTTCCCGACTAAATATAAAATCCAGTGTTAGAATTTTCGGTTTATGATTCCCGACTAAATATAAAATCCAGTGTTAGAAATTTTTGGTTTAAGATTCCCGACTAAATATAAAATCCAGAGAGGTATTTCCATTCTCTTTCCTAACAGAGTGAAAGCTCCAGCCTTATTATTAAGCGTACGTTTGCTCAGAGAAATTCTATATTTTTTGTAATGAAATGTAAATCTAGATTCATGACTGGTCTTAGTTTTTTACAATGGGAGTTACATGATATACTTGAAGAAAATCCTTGGCACAATCAGTTGCTCAAACTTCCATTTCTGTCTTTCTGAACAAATACGCAGATAAATACGATTATAAAAGTTTCCAATAAAGGTTTAAAGGTCACTCATGACTGGCAGAGGATAGGGGCAGTGACAATACCCTAGCTGAATTATACCCTAGAGATTGACCATATATAGCCATATGATCTGCGCTGAAGCTCTTTATCCACCCAAGTTAGGACCAAGGAAGGCCAGGCAATAGCTCTGATGATTCGGCAGGTAGACATATAGGCTCCCCCAAAATGTTCATCCTTAGCTTACAAGGATGGTGAGGTTGCATACACTAAAAGAAACTGTCAAGCTTGAGCGTGACTCGAACCCCAGTCCACCAGATAGCCAGGCAAGGATATTTCCAATATAAATGGTGTTATGTTTAACGAATATGCTCACAAAAATAAGGTTGATGAGCAATACGCCAAGTAAATAAAAAAAGTGTGGTGATTAATTAAGAACTTTCAACAAATACATATCTTTCAAAATAACGTGAATTGCATGAATGCCATTAAAACACCCACTTCTCGAATGTAACCTAAAATAAATATACTAGTGTACGCGTCCCATCATAAACGACGGTTAAATATTTAGATAGATACGAACACAAATGTGAACACACACCAGGGTATGACTGCTCCTTATTCCCCCTAACCGAGGGACGGGGAGAAACCGAAGTTATACGTCTGGTAATGCCGTTGAGCGTGACTGGATATATGTATGTGTGTGTATATATATATATATATATATATATATATATATATATATATATATATATATATCCAGTCACGCTCAATGGCATTACGTCTGGTAATGCCGTTGAGCGTGACTGGATATATATATATATATATATATATATATATATATATATATATATATATATATATATATATATATATATATATATATACGTGTGTGTGGGGGGGGTGCGTGTGTGTATTATAAATACGGAAGTAGAAATGAAGACTTGATCGGAGTTAGTACACACATATATATATATATATATATATATATATATATATATATATATATATATATATATATATATATATATATATATATTTATAATGTGTGTGTAAGTGTGTGTGTATTATAGACACAGCAGGAAAAATTAAAAGACTTAATTGGAGTTAGTACTTTCACCCATTGGAGACATCAATTTGAGTCCGTTGATGTCCCTAGTGGACGAAAGTACTAACTCCAATCAAGTCTTTTCACATTTCCTTCTGTGGCTATAATACATTTTATATTCATCACGTGTCAACTTTCGTGATTTCTAAACACACACACACACACATATATATATATATATATATATATATATATATATATATATATATATATATATATATATACAGACACTTGCTCTTTGGGTGTCTGTATATATATATATATATATATATATATATATATATATATATATATATATATATATATATATATATATATATATATATATATATATATAGACACATGCTCTTTATCATATATGGGAAATATCACAGCCGTAGCAACACCTAGCAAAAAAATATGTTTTTTTTTCCTAATAAAAAAGGCAAGATAAAGACATAAAATAACAACGAAAGTATTACAGTGATATAAAAGTGAAAGCCAATGAATCAGTTCCCTTAATCTTCCCTCTTTTCTCCTCAGTTGAGAGAACGTTGACAAATTACTTTCTTCTTTACCTTCTTTTCTTCATTCGTGTTGAGGCTAATAAATCTCTACCTTTAATCCCATTTATAATCTACTGCATAGGTCACTGACCAACAGGTTTTCTTCTTTGCTTAATACGTCAATAACTTGACCTTTTCAAGTAACATGAGTAAAACCTGTACTGACATTTAGAATAATCTTACTCCTTCAGATATAAGAACACTTATATCTTTTCCATCGTGTTGCTTTAATTCAAGTTAATATCGAAATGTTCTTCAACCGGAGTTGACAACAGATTAACGACTATAATGAATCAATATATTGTAACTAATGATACGCAACCCGTAAAATATCTAGATGTGTACAAACACGCACCCAACCTCCTCTCACCATGGCATAACTACATACTTCCCGATATCCGATGAACGGGGTGACAGTGTAGTTATATGTTTGGCACTGCCACTGACCGGAAATAAATAAATAAATATACATATATATATATATATATATATATATATATATATATATATAACAAACAAACGCTTGCTCTTTATGATGTAGGAGAGCCGGAGATGTAACGCACAGACATAGGCCAATTGAAGATATCACTAAGCTTTATCTATTTCTTATCGTCTCTTGTGTATTATAAATTAATAAGCTACTGTTCCCTTTGTGAACCCTTTCCTCCACATTGAAAGCCAGGAATGAATTGCTAATACCATACTATATCTTTTCTGGTCTAGCGGATTAGAATTACAGGTTCAAATCCTGTTCAGTTTATTTTTTCCATCTCCCACATTAATAATGAGGTCGTGCATCAATTCCTTTTCTCAACATAACTGCATTTTATTCAGTCTCTACACTGCTATCTATACACATGATTTTTATACATACACAAGCCACCCACACATAGACGTGCGAACACATATTTATATATATTATATACATTCACACACACACATATATATATATATAATGCATATATATATACATATATATATATATATATATATATATATATATATATATGTATATATATATATATTATATATATATATATATATATATATATATATATACACACACATATATATATATATATATATATATATATATATATATATATATATATATATATGCATGCGTGTGTATGAGTGTGTGCGTGTAAAAATCAAGAAAGCTAACATGTGATGAGCATAAAATATGTATTATAGCCAGGAAACGAAATATGAAGTCTATTTTTCTCTTCGTGGCCTTAATACACACAAAATATTAATATATATATATATATATATATATATATATATATATATATATATATATATATATATATATATATATATATATATACATAAACATATATCATAGTTGTACGAATGACTTATTTTCTAGTATTTCAAGCCGCGCAATATTATACATTGAATCTATTATAGCAAAATAAAAACGAAATCTCAGTTGACTTCCTTTGTTCCACGTCAAGACAAAGTCATACGTCAAAGCCACTGATACTCAAACGGAACCAACTATCAATCATGGCGATTATATAAGTCTTTAGGCCTTTTGTTCAACAATTCCTACTGTTAATACATTATTCAATCATTTTCTTCCACGAGCAATGGAAACAAAGGGTGGTTTGGCACATTCTCTCTCTCTCTCTCTCTCTCTCTCTCTCTCTCTCTCTCTCTCTCTCTCTCTCTCTGAGGTAATCCCCTGCAATGCCAATCAATCTCGTTCAATAGTTGGAGTAATCTTGACTTTTATTACTCTATCTTACGACCCTTTTCCCAATATATGAAGAAATTTCAACTTTTCCAGCCCGAGCATGAAGTCATTCTTCGGAAAGGGAATGAATCTAACGTTGTTATTGAAATCCACAGGAATCTTATTGGTAGCGATCCTTTCAATGGTAGCCCTTGACTTGAAATATCCAATTCTTGACTCAAAATATATAGCTCTTGACTTAAAATACCTCTCTTGACTTGAAATATCTCTCTTGATTTAAAGCATCCAACTCTTGACTTAAAACAGCTATTTGCAGCTAAATGATATATTTTTTTCTTTTTTAAGAGGAGAAGTGAAAGAAGATATCATGACAGAGTTGGGAGATTTCTGACGATTTTTTGGTGCATTTTGGATTTTCCAATGAAAGTATATATGAAATTTAATCATTGAAATCTAATAAAGAAGAATTTTAGGTGATTAAAGCTGGCAACTGATTTTTAAAAATCTTCATCATAATTAAAGACTATTACCAATTTCAACTAAAGTGATCAGAAGAATATTGATGCTGATTTATGCATATCATTATACAAATACAACTTTAACTAATTATCTAATTGTTCTCTCTCAGAATACTAATTAAAAGTTCCGATATAGAATCTAATTAAAAATATAGATAAGAATTAATATTAAATATTATTCTTTATATATTTACAAAAATTCACTAATGAAAAAAAAAAAAAAAACATCGCAGCTAATCGTAACCTTACTTAATAATTCACTCTAGTTTTTCAAAGCAAGTAAAATCATATTCCCGAAGCATGTGAATACATAAGGCTAAAGACTTCACGCGAGACATAAAAAAAAACAGTCTTATATAACTGACAATTCGTGACATTTCAAATGAAGTTCGTGAAGGAATAAAATATGTCATTACGCAAATGTGAACTTTTTCAAATGATGCGAACCCCATCTATTATATGACTACATTTAGTGAATTCATTGCCGAAATATTTTGCAACCATATTTTCAGAATACATAAATGCAATCCTTCAGTTGAAAATTTTGAATGATAAAAAAAAAATATGAAAGGAAAAGGCTACTTACATGTAATTGATCTATTTGAGATATTTCAAAAATATTTGGTAAAATGAGGAAATAATTACCAAGTAATGTGAAAACAGTTCTAAATCCCCTCCACTTGCACCTTAAAGCTTTTCAAGTTTTCGAGGTTTAAAGGTCGCTCATTAATGGCAGAGGCAAGGGACAGAGATAATACCATAATTTTTAAAGGTTTATAAAGGTCACTAATTAATGGCAGAAGCAAGGGACAGAGATAATACCATAATTTTTAAAGGTTTATAAAGGTCACTAATTAATGGCAGAGGCAAGGGACAGAGATAATACCATAATTTTTAAAGGTTTATAAAGGTCACTAATTAATGGCAGAAGCAAGGGACAGAGATAATACCCCTCTCCACCCAAGCTAGTACCAGGGAGGGCCAAGCAATAGCTGCTGATGACTCAGCAGGTAGAACTATTATCTGCCCCAAACCCCTACCCTTAACTCACAAAGATGCTAAGGTTGTAAGCACTACAATAAACTATGGAGCTTGTGCGTGACTTTAACCCCAGTCCAGCAGATCACCAGACAGAGATGTTTCCATTTCCAATTGGCTGCCGCAACCCAATATCTTTTTCTGGGGGGCGCAGAGCTCCCTATGGCGTTGGGAAGTATTCAGAAATGCTAAATATTTGACACTGGCCAGGTCCTAATTTACATTTGATAGGAGTGTTTAGATGACCAAGGATAAATCGTTCGGATTTTTTATTTTATGCTCCGGTGTAATCACAATAAACTTCCCCGGATGAAGAACAAAAACCACATGACGGTGTTATTCAATCCATTTTTTCCCACGTCAATATCGAACGGAAAAATCTACAACTTTTTTATGCTTGTCTTTTTCCTCTTTCTTTAGAAAAGATGTAGTATCATGTCGCACATGCTCAAACATTGTTATTTCATTATTGGCTAAAAATGTGAAAACAAATTTATCATTAGCTAAAAATTTTAAAACAAACACCTTTTTTTTAAGTAGATCCTCTTAATTTTTGAGAGAGAGAGAGAGAGAGAGAGAGAGAGAGAGAGAGAGAGAGAGAGAGAGAGAGAGAGAGAGATTAGAACTTATTGCATTGCCCATGACCCAGTTCAACGATAATCCAAAAACAATCTATAGCTTCTTCTATACGTATATATTAATGTCCAGATTTACGATTCCCGATGCTATTTTCATTTACTCCAACAAGCCAATTAGTAATCCTACCAACTAATTCAACCAAGAATAATGTATAAAGATTTAGGGAAAATTAGAGAAAGTAATCTGCAATCTATACATTGGTATATTCAATAATTAAAAATCCTACTCATATACGTACAACACACACACACACAAATATACATTTTATGTATGTATATGGTCGTTAATCAATTGTCTTCGCCAATATAAAAAACTTTGCGAAGGGTATTTATTCATCCCTGTCGTCTGTTTCTTAGTTTGTGAGTAACTTTACACATAAACTATTCGACCAATTTTGACCAAACGTTGGGTATGATCCAAGGATGAATCTGTAATATTTTTTCTAAAGTATATCTATGTGCCAATACGCAGCATTACTTCGAAAATAATCGCAATGTTAAGTAAATAGCAAACATTTAGCTAGTTTATTTTTTGTTTGTGAACATTGCGCAAAAACTACAGAACTAAATTCAACAAAACTTGGTGGACATGTGGGGTTTGACCGAAAAAATATATTAGTTAGCTTCTGAAAAAAATACATCAAAGTAAAAGCATGCAGTGGAGTTAGGAGCAAAATAAGATTGCTTGGCGTGACGAAGGCTGCATGCCCTCTCGTGAGTGCCCCTCTAGTTTGTTTGGGTATGAAGTCGTTTCGATAAACAAGAGGTGGATGTGCTAAAACGTTACTGCTACTTCCATACTTTGCTCACCAGTTTTAGAATGAGCTAATCATTGATGCTAAGTATATTTCATTGCATATGAAAACATTTATATACGCAACAAAATTTCTCTAGGAATAAGATTTTTTCACCCAGCGTAAAGTCTATATGACTTATACTTATGGTAAAAATTCGTAATTAGAAAAAAAAGTTACTTTCACGTACTATAATGTTGAAATCGATATATTTAGAAATAAACACAAGCAATGGAAAATAAAAAGGATATATAATTTACTAAAAATTATGAAATATAAGCGCATTATAAATAATCCTAGTAATATAAACTCGGCGGCACTTGCACCACGCTTTCACTAACATTATTTGTTATCTGGACTTCAGACAATAAATTTGTATTGTTACTCAAACTAACACAAGAGGTATATAATAAGAATGTTGAAGATATAATGAATGTAATACTCAAAGGAGTCCTCAATGAAAAAATAGATACAGGATAAATAGTGTGTGGAAGAGAAATAACAAATACAAATGATAATAAAGGAAAAAACATATAGACTTTAAATGTCGTCATTAATGGCATATGCAATCGACAGGGCGTCCTAAAAACTAACCATACATACATAAGATCAGCGCCCAAGACCCCATCCAGCTCGGACCACTCAGGGCCAGGCAATGGCTGCTGATGACTCAGCAGGTAGACCTATCGGATCCCCTTTCTGTAGCTCACAAGAACGGAGGGGTTGCAGACACTGCTACAATCAATTCAGCGATAAATGGAAGATAGGGTAGGCACCTGATTTTAAACAGATTACCCACTGTTGCCACATCTCCCCTGATCACCAGCTTGCATTCTTTCTCCAAACCCGCTCTACATTTCTTTTTCTCTGTTTCTATTCAAATTGTTATACTACACTTTCGAATTTGTATCCAAAATTATCCTGCACCATTTTCCACATCACTATTGAAGTAAAATTCAAAGTGTGTATGCTGAATACAGGTTTCCCATCATACTAAACATGGCATGGTGAAGCCTTCCTCATATACCAGACATTGTCCCTAAACTGGCTGATACACACACTCTTACGGTGAATCATTCTCCTAATTCGAACTCGACAGATGGCCACATACATACACAGCCAAACTAAGGCAATCATCTACAATGTCACAGGTATCTTTTATAAGAAAGTTCAAATAGAGAGATTGAGAAAATAATGTTTTTGGCAATACACCAGTTTATATAGAAGGAGAGGTTAGAGAGCTGGCCGGTAATCTATGAATGGGAGAATACTTTTAAAACCAGACGCCGTACACCATCGTCCATTTCTTGCTGCATTGAACAAAGAAACTATGTAGCTTGAGTGGGGCTCGCACTCCCGTCCAACAGCTTGCTAGGCAGGGACGCTTCCAATTGGTTATGACAACCCTACCACAACTAGAACCTATTTGTAGATTCCTTCGCCATTAGGGACTAATTTATCAACACAAGAAGATTATTAATTCATTTTAAAGATACATAAAACACCACCACTCGCCTCAATCTTGCAAGTTTCACGTTTCATTGATACATAACATAATCGTGAATAACCTGTAAGACATGATAATCTGTTCACTACATCTCATCCATTTACAAAGAAAAAGGAAACTCCACTGATTGTTTGCAAAAGCTGATATGGAAATCTGAAAAAGCGTCGGGCTAAATAGATTTTCTATGAAATACCTCTTTACGAATTATCCTATCTCAGCCTCATCCACATATCCTTTTATCTTTTTAACTGTTCATTCTAAGCATTTAATTTCCTATACCCAGCTTCGTAAATTTCTAATAGAGATGGTTATTTTTTCTTTCATTCCCAGTAACTTGCTGCTTTAATTTCTGATTACATTTGCATTTATCACAGGTTCCTATAAACTTTTCAACAGTTTAGCCTCATTCAAATTCATCTCATTTCAGTTTCTCACTCTCCAATTAGATTCATTTACTTAAATCATCATGAAATAGCTGTCTTTCTTCCTTTAAATGGCTACCAAAGACTTTCACATTCCGAAAAGTAATTTGTTTTAAATGGCTTCATTCATTAGAGTCAAATATTTCCTTAATAAATTTTGATATAAGATGAGTTTATTTTGCAATTTCTGGACCTGATTCATTTGATTCTTGTCTTCTTAACATCATTTCTGATTAACACATTTTGAGTCAATTAATGGTTTTCGATCGTGTTATGATAATTCCCCGTCTTCATACGGTAAGGATTCTGTTGTTAATTTAATCTCTAGACTTCTCCTTTCGTAATAAAATGTCTCATGGGTCCATAGATATATCCTTTTGAGAGAGAGAGAGAGAGAGAGAGAGAGAGAGAGAGAGAGAGAGAGAGAGAGAGAGAGAGAGAGAGAGAGAGAGATTCATACGTCCTCGCTTTCATTATAACAAAAATGGCATTGGTGTTCTCCATCCCCTTCCGTGTTCCATGTTCTTTCGAGAGTTCTGGGTTTTTTCATGATTTGGATGATTTCTTGTCTCACTGCTCTACTTTAAAGCAACTCATCTTTCTAGTTTTCTTATCATGAGCATTTCTTATGTATTATTATTATCTTTTATTTTATTATTTTTTTTTTTTGCTTTGAAATTTTTAATTAGATTTACATTCGCTTCTTTATGATATTCTTTCTACTTAACTCTTTTTTTTCAATCCTCAGTCGAGTGCTGTTCAATATATTCATCTACTCTTAGATCGGAGCTTTATTTTTCTTTTTACTTTTCCTTTAAATTATTGGCCGTCAAAACTCATCCTGTCTCCCCCTTTTTTTTTATTCTATCATCTTTCCATCAATTTCTTATGTCCTCTTTTATAAATGTCAATCAAATTTCGTTTAACAAGTCTCTTCAACTACGAATATTGTTATGACTTTCCTTCAAGAACCGTTTTCATTTCCCTTTCCTAATACGGCTCTCATAAATCTTTTAGCTATTTTTCTGACGACCTATTCTTTCCAGTCAACTCGGACTTTTTTCCCTTCGCCTTAATCAAAATCATGTGACCTAAGATCCAGCATTCGGAGAGGCTTTATCAAAGGACTTTCTGGCGTGTTTCTTTGAAATAAAAATTACATAAGACTGTGCAAAGTTTAATCAAAAGTTTTATGTCCCTGCCTTTTTAGAATTCTCTTTCAATGCTCTATCACGACTTCGTTTCGGTGAGAACAAGGAGAAGGGTACGACCAATATGATATATTTGGTATTTATTACTGCTATACTTCAAAAAGTTCCTATAATAAAGATAAAGTGTCTGGGTATACATAGATACACACACAAACACACACATACACACAGATTATATATATATATATATATATATATATATATATATATATATATATATATATATATATATATATATATATATATATATATATATATATATATAGTCACTGAGCAGCAACCACCCAGAAAACAACAATCTCCCACAAAATACCCAAACTAGTGAATTGTAGTTAAGAAAGGGGAGGTGGCCGAGAAGGGTTGAATCTATATGTATATGTGTGGGCACATATCTGAATATTTAGCTTTAATTTTTAACCGGTAGCGTATACTAGTGTTCAAATATAAACTATAGTATAAATCATCACTCAATACGTTTTCGTTAAGATATCAAACCCTTTAGTTGTTAAAAAAACAACAAAATTTACACTTTACATAAGCGTACGGCTTACCGTACAAACACGTATTAGACCCAAAACCTTGCCAGTGTCGACGCATAATTTCATTACCTTAACGTCAGTGTCATAAGATATTGGGACACATTAATTACTCCCAATCCATCGCTAAACATTCCAATATCAATCATCCTCCCGACCACTGATCGTAACAAGTTATTAACCCGACTTATTAACTTGACAACGTCAAACCGGCTCGGATCAAATCAAAATTAATCCTCCCTCTCCTTCTCTTCCTTCTTTCTCTTTCTTCTTGCTCCTGCTCCCGTTCTCCCCCATTCTCTGACCCCAGCTGCCGCGTAATACGGATATGTTGGATGTCAATAAGGGCCAGATTCCTGATTTAATTAAGCCCTCTTAACGTAAATACCTAGATTATGTAATCACGACAACAGCTGGTTTCTCGTATATTCAAATCTTAAAGTGGAATCAAACCGGGTTTGATCATATCCCATTGATTATCTTAGAAGGGTCTAATCAACACCTTTGCAGGCCTTGGAACAAAACTTATCTTCTGTTTTAAAATCTTTCGGATTAAAAGACTACGACAAATAGTTACTGGGAGGCTGTCTTAAAATATTTTATCTTAAGTTCTCTTGTAGTTATTTCTGTATTTCCTTTCCTCACTGAGCTACTTTTTCCTGTTTGGAGCCCTTAGGCTTATAGCATCCTGATTGTTCAACTAGGGTTGTAACTTAGCTTGTAATAATAATAATAATAATAATAATAATAATAATAATAATAACGCGTTCACGTATGTGTGCTGGGTTTCAGATTTTCAAGAAATGTGTTAACATTGGTCTAGTATCCAAATACCCGAGACTCAAAGAATGATACTATCATACAATTAGATATATTCAAAATATAAATCCAGAGAGATGCAAATCAGATGGAGTAATTGGAAGGGCAAGTAAGTTAACGTATGTAATAGTGAGAAGAGGAGTTGATGCAAGTGATAATGAAGACAGTGTGTTTAATAAGTCATTGGAGCATATACGGGAAGAGTTGCTGAGAATTAAAGAGAAAATGAATGAAGTGAATAATATGGCGTAATTCCTTGAGAGGGGAATAGCATCCGTAGGAAATGTACAGTTGGATGTAGGTATTCCTGGCACGTCTCACAGAGGAAGTGCACCTTGTCACGCCCTACCTGTTAAGAGAGTAAACGAATGGCTAGTGTAAAGGGAAATGGTAGAGCTGGTGTTCGGGACTAAACGCAAGCACTGGCCGCGCAGAAAGCGTATGACAGGGTAGAACTCCTCCGAGCTAGGTGTACCAGGAATTCCTGTGTCCAACTGTACATTATTATTATTATTATTATTATTATTATTATTTACTAAGCGACAACCCTAGTTGAAAAAGCAGGATGCTATAAATGCCCAAGGCTCCAACAGGGAAAATAGCCAAGTGAGGAAAGGAAATAAGGAAAATATATAAGCTACGAAAAAGTAATGAACAATTAAAATAAAACCTTTTAAGAACAGGAACAACGTTAAAACAATTTTTCATAGTATATATATATATATATATATATATATATATATATATATATATATGTGTGTGTGTGTGTGTGTACAAAACAAGAGAAATAAGATAGAATAGTGTGCAAAAGAACTCTACCCCAAGACAGTGGAAGCCCACGATACAGAAGCTGTGGCACTAACCAAGGCCAGAAAACAACGGTTTGATTTCGAAGCGTCCTTCTCCTAAAAGAGCTGCTTACCATAGCTAAAGAGTCTCTTCTACCCTTACAAAGAGGAAAGTGGCCACTGAACAATTACAGTGCAGTTGTTTGGTAATTTCAGTGTTGTGAGCTGTATAGGACAGGAGAATATAGAAAGAAAAGGCCAGACTATTCGGTATATTAGTAGGCAATGGAAAAACAGGCGGTAACCAGAGAGAAGAATCCAATGTAGTACTGTCTGGCCAGTCAAGGAACCCAATAACTCTGTAACGGTAGTATCTCAACGAATGGCTAGTGCCCTGGCCAACCTACTACCTACTAAAATTGAGAAGATGGTTGGATGAAGAGATAAAAAACAGCTGGTGCCGAGATGAGAAAATGGAAACAGCTATGTGGGGAAAATGTTCATTGAAGATGCCAATAGATATGTTTATATACAGCTCAACATTGTTCTTGAAATTACAGAGCCTCAAAGGAGTTAAAATAAAGGGAAGGCAGAACGTGTTTTAATAGAAAGTATATGTAGCGATAAAGCTCCCTGAACCAAATGGATTACAGAGTTACATAGACCTGAATGAAGCCCTGAGTCATTGTATTTGGTAATTAGAAGAATTAGAAGAGAGGCAAGGGCGAATCATTCAAGCGAGAAAAGAAATACTTTATATTTCAAATGCTTGTTGAACAAAAAACGAGAGAAATAAAAAGATTGAAGAAAGGACATTACCGCGAGAGAGTTATGGCGTCCTTTGACTGACCAGACAGTATTACATAGGATACTACTCTCTGGTTACGGCTCATTTTTCCTTTGCCTACACATACATCGAATAGTCTGGACTATTCTTTCCACATTCTCCTCTGTCCTCATACCCCTAACAACACTGAGATTATCAAACAATTCTTCTTCATTCACAGGGTTAACTACTGCAATGTAATTATCAGTGGCTACTTTCCTCCTGGTAAGGGTAGAGGAGACTCTTTAGCTTTGGCAAGTGGCTCTTCTAGGAGAGGGCCACTCCAAAATCAAACCATTGTTTTCTAGTCTTGAGTAGGGCCATAGCATCTGTACCATGGTCTTCCATTGTCTTGGGGTAAAGTTTTCTTGCTTGAGGTTACACTCGAGCACACTATTTTATCTTATTTTTCTTCATCTTGTTATTTTGAAATTTTTATAGTTAATATAAGATCGATTCATTTATTGTTGTTATTATTTTTAAACTTATCTTGTAGTATATTTCCTTATTTCCTTTACTCACTGAGCTATTTTCCCTGTTGGAGCCCTTAGGCTTATAGTATCCTGCTTTTCCAACTAGGGTTGTAGCTTAACAAGTAATAATAATAATAATAATAATAATAATAATAACAAAAATTCGACTCTTACAGAGATGGCCCGGTTAACATCGGGAAGAAAAATATTTATATGAATGTTAAATGAATGAATCAAATATAATAGATAAAAATAAATAGAGGTAAAATGTGTAAAATATAAAATCGAAATCTTATCAATAAATTCCCTTACTTAAAAAAGTTACAATCCTAAAAACTGAGAAATTCTCAGTCTGATAAACGATCAATGAAACTTTTCTCATCAAAACATATCTCTTTCTCAATTAAAAACATTATAGTCGCTAAAAATATGTTTTATACTTAAAATACAGTCACACTCATTGCACAAGGGCACTGCTTCATGAGGTGTACACATCAAATACTCATGTGTAAATTTTGTGTGACCTATGGCAATCTGGCTAAAATTACTTCTGTCTTCCTCTCTCTTTTTTAATGATGATTCCCATAACGAGAAAATTGGCTTTAGTTCTTTAAACTGATTACTATCAAATTCATTATTCCACTGATCTTGTCATTTTGTAGTTAAAAAAGGCTTCACGTGGTTTATTTAAAATTTTGCGGGTAGTGTAAAAGCTTTGGTAAATTGATTGAAGATTTAGCTGCAGCTAACCCCAAAATGGGCAGGAACCCAACATATTTCTATATTTACCCCATGGGAGTAAAACCAACTGATTTTTATACTACCGCTAGAGTCAAGGGGTCCTTTGACTGGCCAGAGAGTACTACATTGGATCCTTCTCTCTGGTTACGGTTCATTTTCCTTTTACCTGCACAGACACCGAATAGCCTGGCCTATTCTTTACAGATTCTCTTCTGTCCTCATACACATGACAACACTGATATTGCCAAACAATTCTGCTTCTCCCAAGGGATTAACTACAGCACTGTAATTGTTCAGTGGCTACTTTCCTCTTGGTAAGGGTAGAAAAGGTTCTTTAGCTATGGTAAGCCGCTCTTCTAGGAGAAGGACACTCCAAAATCAAAACATTGTTCTCTAGTCTTGGGTAGTGCCGTAGCCTCTGTACCATGGTCTTCTACTGTCTTGGGTTAGAGTTTTCTTGCTTGAGGGTACACTCGGGCACACTGTTTTATCTAGTTTCTCTTCCTCTTGCTTTGTTAAATTTTTAGTTTATATAGGATATATTTATTTCAATGTTTTAACTGTTCTTAAAATATTTCATTTTTCCTTGTTTCCTTTCCTCACTGGGCTATTTTTCCTGTTGGGGCCCCTGGGCTTATAGCATCCTGCTTTTCCAACTAGGGTTGTAGATTAGCATTTAATAATAATAATAATAATAATAATAATAATAATAATAATCCTTTAGGGTTTCTATGGCACTTCTTGAATAGAGAAGAATATTGAAAATGTGAGAGAAGGGCACCCATGGATTATAAGGTACATGTGGAAGAGCGGAAGATTCCAAATGAATCTCTCTGAGGAATAACTGTTCCTGTGTATAAAGAATTAGGTTGTAATATGAAAATACGTGAATTACAAGAGCATAATATTACTTTTAGTCAATTCTTTTTAGCGAGGCAGATTTGCACCGACTCGCAGGGGTGCACCTTTAGCTCGGAAAAGCTTCTTAGTAGCTGATTGGTCGGACAAAAATACTTCCGACCAATCAGCTGTTCGGAAACTTTTCCGAGCTAAAAGGACACCCCTGCGAGTCGGTGCAAATCTGCTTCACTAAATAGAATTGACTATAGTATACCTAGGGCGATATGTGATTGAGAAAATGCTATAGATGAAAGAAGGAATGATATAGGAAGAACATAGAAGAGAGTAAATGAATCCAGTTTTCTTTATAAAACAATTAAATGAAAATAATGGAATTTCATGTAATTTGAAAAACTGCCTGTGCCATATAACTGGTAAAGGAAATACTCAATGATAGAATCGATATGTTGTAGTACGGAAGGTGATAAAAAGCAGTACGGTATAAATGCTCAATTGTTAATAATAATTAAAAGGTTGCTCATTTGTTAAGGATAATTAAAACCTTTCATTACGGATGTAGACATGAGAGTAAATGGTTTCAATAAGAGACAAAAGTACAAATAGAAATGAATACGGACTGACTTTTTATAGTATCTTCAATAATTGAGAAAAACTTAAATATCTGAAGCTTCCTTGGGATCCGATATCATTGTTAACTTTTGTGATTTGTAGCAATATTTTTTGAAGAATCATTATTAAATAAGGTTCCAGCTCTTGCAAGTTTAGAGAATAATAGATAATCTAGAGGAAATATATTTGTTTTGCAATGTTTACTTGGGACAAAAATCTTTAAGACATATTTCCAATTCAGAGATTTAATTATCAGTGTTTATGGTTGGTTAATACTTTTAGACAGTGACGTGAGATGTCAGAAAATGGACAGTAGTGTACTGTATGTACATGCGACGAGAGTCGGCTGTGGACAGTTATATAATCTTTGTAAAGACAGAAAATTTAGTACTTTGATCGTAAGCAAGAGTTAAGTGAGACTATGGGGGTAAAAAAAAAAAGGATCGGAGGAATATATTAATCAGGAAAAAAGACGAGGTTAATCACGGAATAAGTTTATCTAGGAGGAGGTAGGAGGCCTCCAGAAGACCAGGATGAGACTTGCTGTGTCTAAGTAAAACAGCAGAAGTCAGGTTGTTGAATGCAATTGAAAAATAAAAATAAAAATTATTATTATTATTATTATTATTATTATTATTATTATTATTATTATTATTATTATTATTATTATTATCAAGTAGTAGACCCTCTTCAAGGGAAGTTTTGTTAAAGACAATGGCTGCCTCAGTTGCCTTGATCTTGTATTCTGTCTTCTCAATGGCTATGATTATCTTCTTTTCAGAAGTACTGGCGGAACAGAAGATAATCAAAACCATCGAGAAGACAGAGTACAAGATCAGAGCAGGTGAAGCAGCCATTGTTTTCAACAAAATTTCTCATCATTATTATTATTATTATTATTATTATTATTATTATTATTATTATTATTAGCTAAGCTATAACCCTAGTTGGAAAAGCAGGACGCCATAAGCCCAAGGGCTCCAACAGGGAAATCAACCCAGTGAGGAAAGGAAATAATTAAATAAATAAACCCAGTAAGGAAAGGAAATAAACTACAAGAGAAGGAATAAACAATTAAATATACAATTAAGACGAGTAACAACATTAAAATAAATCTACCAAATATAAATTACAGAGACTTGTGTCAGCCTGTTCAACATAAAAACATTCGCTCCAAGTTTGGACTTTAGTAGAAGTTCAAAAGTTGCATTTATTTACTGATTCCATAACATATATGGCGAAAACTTAATTGGAAGGTGATAAATACGAAGTTTTATTCCAGCTACGTCAAGTGTGTGGAATCATCTTCCTAATCAGGCAGTGGAATCGATGGAACTTCAAAAGTTAAAATTTGCAGCGAATGTTGTAATGTTGGAAAGGCTAACATGATTCTCTCTTCATTGTTTATATATGATAGATCTATTATAAACGTTGTTACTGATATTAAGATGTTTTACATTTTTACTATTACTTCTCATAATACTTTATTCACTTCCTTATACCGTTTAGTCATTGGACTACTTTCCCTGTTGGAGCCCTTGGGGTTGTAGCATTCTACTTTCCCAACTATTTTACGCTTCCTAATCCTCAGTTATGTAGTCCTGGGTCTTCCAACCCTTCTACTGCCTTGTGGAGCCAAATTAAATTTTTTGTGAATTAATCTATATGTTATATATACACATAGGTATATATATATATATATATATATATATATATATATATATATATATATATATATATAGAAAGCACAGGAAAGATAAATGAAAATACCCCAGTGTAAATAGGGGTGGTTTGACATGCTTCTGATGGCATTTACAGTATACATATTACATACACTATTCTCGTATATATATATATATATATATATATATATATATATATATATATATATATACATACATACATACATGTGTATATATATAACAAAAATTAATTCACAAAACATTTAATTTGGCTCCACAAGGTAGTAAAAGGCTTGGAAGAACCAGGATTATGAAGCGTAAAATAGAGGAGGAATGGAGAAGTATTGATTTAAAAGCTCAAGACAAAGAAGAATGGCGAAATCAAACTGGGGCCATTTGCGTCAATAGGCCTAGGAGATGGTGATATATATATATATATATATATATATATATATATATATATATATATATATATATATATACATGTTTATACAATCTGTATGTATATATAATCATTATCCTTATACACACAGACACATATATATACATATATACATACACATTATATATATATATATATATATATATATATATATATATATATATATATATATCAATTATATTATATTATATGAAAAAAACATTTCCTTCCCTTTCTGAATTTATTTTAAACACAATTACCCATGGAAACTGCAGATGAGCTAAGAGCATGGAAACCTTAGCCAGTTTTATCTCTTTTACACACCTACACGCAATGCTCTCTCTCTCTCTCTCTCTCTCTCTCTCTCTCTCTCTCTCTCTCTCTCTCTCTCTCTCTCTCTCTCTCTCTCTCTCTATATATATATATATATAATATATATATAATATATATATATATAATATATATATATATACAGTATATATATATATATATATATATATATATATATATATTATATATATATATATATATATATTATATTATATATATATCAGCGCATTGACCCTAACATGCTTCGTACACTCGATTTCTAAATTCGTTCTTCCTGGATATTTTCTTTTCCCAAAGCTTCCCTATGTATAAAAATAGGCATTAAATTCTCTTAAGCTCTCAAAACACAAACCACACGGACATTTGTTCCACCTCTTCTTGTTTATATTTTTCTCCCTTTCTTATAAACTACATTGCAAGCAAACCATTCATTCATGTCAACACCATCAATGTTCTTCTTTCTTATGCATTCAAGGTCCGCACTTCATTTCCATAAAGAAAAGTTGGCTCTCGTTTACTTCACTACCTTTATGGGACTAAAAGCGTGGCTGTTGAATGTAAATGAAAGTGAGAAAGGTGGAAGTCGTCGACATGACTCGTCAGCATAGTATATGAGGCGTAAGAAGGACTGAATGAATAAGAAAAAATAGCTATGAGGAATATATGTAATAAACATGACGAAACACCAGTACCAAGTATTGTAATATACAGATGATTAGCATGTACATAACGGAAAATTAAAAAGAATAAATACTTCTGAATAAATTCAATAGAAAAAGGAAACATGAATAAATTCAATAGAAAAAGGAAACATGAATAAATTCAATAGAAAAGGGAAACATGAATAAATTCAACAGAGAAAGGAAACATGAATAAATTCAATAGAAAAAGGAAACATGAATAAATTCAATAGAAAAGAGAAAGCAAGTATGAGTGATCAAACATAATACGCAAAATAAGTACTACAAATTTAGACTTCAATAGCAATTAACAAGATCATCTTTAATGACCAGAATTTTATGAAGCGATTCTGAAAACATTAATATTCACTCTCACTTTCATGAAATGTGTGAAGGAAAACGAAATAAACATCGCAAAGACCTGAGGATTATTCCCATCTATAAACATGCATTCATTTGAAGAGAGAGAGAGAGAGAGAGAGAGAGAGAGAGAGAGAGAGAGAGAGAAAGAGAGAGAGAGAGAGAGAGAGAGAGAGAGAGAGAGAGATTGGATTTGTTTTTATGACTTAGGGTCATAAAACCAGAGGGGGGTGGGGGGCATTCAGAAGCGACGTGCAACTGGTGGAAAACCTGATAGTTATATTGGAAATCCTATAGTTGAGAGGTTGGACAGCAATGTGGAATAAAGGAAATTGGAACAGGATAAAGAGGACTAAAAATCATTGCATTTTTGGACCGAAGTAACGCCACAAAGACCTTCAATTTATGCCTACAGTACGGCGTGTGTGGCGCACTTAAGGTTCAAAACCCAGATAGTAGAAAGAGTGAGTAAACAACTTGAGAAACCGTCGTGTTGTCATGATAATCTCCATACATTTTTTTTCATAAAAAAAAAAAAAAATACAAGAGCAGTAATGTCACCTCTAGAATTTAAATTCATATCACAAAAAATATCTTTTCCTTTTTAAACAATAAGATGACTTTTTTTTTTCTTTTCAACTACAAGTGATAAGCTTAATGACTTCAAATTTCTCGTATTATCTCTAAAGAACCTATTTTCTCCACAGATTCACACCATCTTTCAAATTCGGAGTATTTCTGACAATCTTTTGTTAATAAATACCGCCCCACTACAATGTACCCGGGGTCCCCAATTCGCTTTTTTTCTATTTTTATCATTATTACTAGCTAAGCTACAACTCTGGTTAGAGATACAGATTATTATAAGCCCAAAGCTGTACTAGGTACTAGGTTGGCCAGGGCACCAGCCACCCGTTGAGATACTACAGCTGGAGAGTTATGGGGGTCCTTTGACTGGCCAGACAGTACTACATTGGATCTTTCTCTCTTGTTACGGTTCTTTCTCTTTGCCTACACAAACACCGAATAATCTGACCTATTCTTTACAGATTCTCCTCTGTCCTCATACACCTGACAACACGGAGATTACAAAACAATTCTTCTTCACCAAAGGGGTTAACTAATGCAATGTAATTGTTCAGTGGCCACTTTCCTCTTGGTAAGGGTAAAAGAGGCTCTTTAGCTATGGTAAGCAGCTCTTCTAGGAGAAGGACACTCCAAAATCAAACCATTGTTCTCTAATCTTGGGTAGTGCCATAGCCTCTGTACCATGGTCTTCCACTGCCTTGGGTTAGAGTTCTCTTGCTTGAGGGTACACTCGGGCACATTGTTCTATCTAGTTTCTCTTCCTTATGTTTTGTTAAAGTTTTTATAGTTTATATAGGAAATATTTATTTCAAATTTTTTACTGTTCTTAAAATATTTTATTTTTCCTTGTTTCCTTTCTTCACTAAGCTATTTTCCCTGTTGGGGCCCCTGAGCTTATAGCATCCTGCTTTTCCAACTAGGGTTATAGCTTAGCATTTAATATTAATAAAAATAGTCAGGACAACCCAAGTTGGTTTCCTGAGAGAGAGCCGGCGAAAATCTTCCACCGTTACCAATCCGCATAGGCCAGCGTGATGATGTCAACTGGCCAAGCCACAGACGTGTACTGACACGTCAGTCTGAGGCCATTGTCTTGCAGTGGACTAGAAACGGCTGCAATTGTGGTTATTCTTGTGTGTGTATATATATATATATATATATATATATATATATATATACTGTATATATATATTTATATCATCATCATCATCATCATCTCCAACGCCTATTGACGCTTCAGATTTCGCCAGTTGTCTCTATCTTGAACTTTTTAAATCAATACTTCTCCATTCCTCATCTCCTTCTTCACGTTTCATAATCTTTAGCCGTGTAGGCCTAGGTCTTCCAACTCTTCTAGTGACTTGTGGAGCACAGTTGAAATTTTTGCTGAACTAATCTCTCTTGGGGAGTGCGAAGAGCATATGGCACTCGAGTAACATCTCTTATAGTTTCATTTCTAATCCTGTCATGCCATTTAACTCACAATATTCTTCTGAGAGCTTTGTTCTCAAATCCTAAAAATTTTTTGGATATTGTTTCACTGCCATACCACGCCTTATGTCCATACAGTAACACCGATCTCATTAAACTAATATATGTCCTGATTTTTATATGTAATTTCAGGCGATCTGATACCCAAATTTTATCTAACCTAGCCATTGTCTGATTTTCTTTTTTCAATCTTTCATTAAACTCCAATTCTAAAGACACTGTATTCTTAGAAATCATAGTTCCTAAATATTTGAATGATTCTACCTCTAATCCTTTCTCCTTCCAATGATATTTCATCTTCCATTACATATTCCGTTCTCATCATCTCTGCTTTTCTTCTATTTATCAAAGCCAAACCTCAGGTGATATTTCATGCAATTTGCTTTGCAAATCTGGGTGTATGTACGTGCGAAGAAATCCCTTCATCTGACACATGAGCATGATACATGTAATAACGCTAATAAGAGAATTGTGAAACCGCCTAATTAAGGTTAATATTTAGATATCTTATCTATAACGGAGAATGGGATCCTCAAATCATTGGTTTAGTCCTTTTTATGAGATTTTAAACTGAATATTACTGTATATTCCTCATATAAAGCGACGGAATTAATAAAACAAGACATTAAGTCTGATTAATCTTACAACTTACTAATCTTGAAAAAAAAAATGTGAAACTGATTATGAGCCCTCTCTTAGCTTTCATTTTTTAAAACTAATTTTCATCATAGTTATCTGAGCCATACGGGTAATATTCAAAATACAAAGGCAGTAATTAAAACATAAATATGATTAGATCTAATATCACTCTCCAAACACGAATAAGAAAATAAGAGAAACAGCAACGCACCATGGAAGTTTATGATAATAAAAATATTGACAACGCCATTTGTACCGTATGAAAAATACATTAACCTCGAGACATTCTCAATATACATGGAAAAACGACTGGAATTCGGGACATTAACAAGGAGAGGAAAGACATTTTGACGTTCAAAAATATATCTCCATTCCTGATATAAACTGTGATTGGATGTTGATCAAAAAGGACATAACGGGCTATTCTAATTTTGTTCGGTTTCAACATGCTGGTAGAGAAGTCAATGTCATTTAGGGAATTCGGAAATAAATTACCTATATATATATATATATATATATATATATATATATATATATATATATATATATATATATATATATATATATATATTAAATCAGGTTGTCATAAAGGTAACAAATGAATTTCTCAAAACAAATTTATTACTAATCATTTGAATCATATAGGTATAATCAATAACGTAGAAGGATTTGATCTCCCAACTGGGAGGAGATATGATAACGATAATAACATTCTATGACATAGTACAAAAGTAGTAGTAGTAGTAGTAGTAGTAGTTACTCCTACAGTTATTGCTTTTAAAGGTTTAAAGCCCACTCATGAATGGCAGAGACAAGGGACAATTATATTGTTAGTAGTAGTAGTAGTAGTAGTAGTAGTAGTAGTAGTTACTCCTACTGTTACTGCTTTTAAAGGTTTAAAGGCCACTCATGAACAGCAGAGACAAGGGACAATTACATTGTTAGTAGTAGTAGTAGTAGTAGTAGTAGTAGTAGTAGTTACTCCTACTGTTACTGCTTTTAAAGGTTTAAAGGCCACTCATGAACGGCAGAAACAAGGGACAATTACATTATCCTAGCAAGCAGGACAATGCCCAAGCTAGGAACAGGGAGGGTCAGGCAATGGCCGCCGAATTTCAATTATGATGAGAGATATCTAAACAAAGAGTAAGGATACGTGTATTTAGTACTGCTAAAACTGCGAATACAATTAATTTATTAATGATGCTTTAGTATCCATTATTTAGTCGAAGCCTTAGGAAATAGTCTGGGACTGAGGAAAAGATGTGCTTGATACGTGACAGGAAAATACGATCTAATCACGAATAGATACTGCAGCTCTTATTACTGCAGCCTAATTATGATACTCACAAAAAAGAGAGAGAGAGAGAGAGAGAGAGAGAGAGAGAGAGAGAGAGAGAGAGAGAGAGAGAGAGAGAGAGAGAGAGAGCTACCGGATAAATCCACGGAACAAAACGAATCTTAAGACCAAAACTTTTATACATGTTTCATCATCTAATACACCATTTACAAAGTGAGGCGACGTAGTATAAAAAAAAATATATTTCCGTGACATTTTACTTCCATAAATTACCTCCGAAACTCGTTGGCGAATTCCCTCACCAATCTGGGACGGTAAATATCAGATAACCTTTGAGGAGATGGAACTCTCGGAGCCCAAATGACATCTACATATTTCATTTACCTGAAAAACGAAGACCGCTCAGGAATGCGATATGCAAGGAGAGGGACACGCTCGCAGGAGGGAACTACGTGAGAAAGAACGAAGAGCGAGCCTACAACAAGATAGAGATCTTATCTTGTTGTGGTCTATTGGTAACGTCTCTGCCTGTTGATCGCCTGATCGGGATTCGAGTCCCGCTCAAACTCGTTAGTTCCTTTAGTCTCTGCAACCTCACTATCCTTATGAGCTTAGGATGGGGGTTTGATTGAGCCTATAGGTCTACCTGCTGAGTCATCAGCAGCCACTGCCTAGCCCTCCCTGGTCCTAGCTTTGGTGGAGATGGCCTTGGACGCTATGGTCAACCTCTTGCCTCTGCTATTCATAAGCGGGATGCATAGAACCTCAATGAATTCCCTCCATATGTCTCTTTCCTTTGCCATCTCTCTGAGAGCAACGCAATTCTCAAATCCAATATCCCTAGACATTGGCATCAGCCACGTTTCTCTTGGTATACCACGTACTCTCCTGCCCAGATAAAAATAGAGACAAAAATAGACAGACAGCCTAATATCACTTGCAATTTGAACGGCCGAAAGGAACAGGAAGTGACAGTCTCCTCCTTCGCATTGTCATCAGCCATGCTTTTCTTGGTCTACAGCGTCCTCTTCTGCCTAACATCATTTGTAATTTAAACGACCGAAAGGAACAACAACTTACAGACAGTTAGATTGAATACAAAAACATAAACATAATTATTTAAAAGATACAAAATTATTAAATTATAAATAATTATTAAAAGAAGCAGTGATTAAACGTTAGATATTAGAGAGAATGATTAGATATAAGTCTGTATTTCGCAGGAAAATTAAAAAGTATATTCGAAAAATCTCTACCGATGCTTCATTTATAAATGCTTTGAGTGACTAACAAAGAAGCAGACATCAATACATATCTAAAGATGGGGTACAGACAATGAGAGATAGTGTATAAAAGAAAAGGGAAATTGTAGATAAAGGGTGCAGAAAGTAAGAAAGACAGGTGATGATAAAACAACACACAGTTAGGGATGACAAAAGGAATGAAAGGGGAGGGAATAATTCTTCAGAAAAGAGAGAGAGAGAGAGAGAGAGAGAGAGAGAGAGAGAGAGAGAGAGAGAGAGAGAGAGAGAGAGAGAGAGAGAGAGAGATGGAATCGTACAGGGGTAACAAAGATGTTAAAGGCAAGGAGAGAGAGAGAGAGAGAGAGAGAGAGAGAGAGAGAGAGAGAGAGAGAGAGAGAGATGGAATCGTACAGGGGTAACAAAGATGTTAAGGGCAGGAAGAGGAGAGAGAGAGAGAGAGAGAGAGAGAGAGAGAGAGAGAGAGAGAGAGAGAGAGAGAGAGAGAGAGAGAATGTTAAGGGGAGGAAGGAGAGATACTTGAAAGGAAACGAGATACTTATTTAGGAAAAGACAATCATCCGGAGGGGAAATGAAAAGTGAAGGGGCACAGATTGACAAGATAGAAAAAAAATTCCTGAACAGGAAATAAAAAACTTAAATCGTTAAGACCTTTTAAGAATTCTTGACAATCAACGTTTACAAAGAAGCGAGCGTAATAGTGACTCACAAAAGCGAGGCTGTATTTCCTTGATTATTTTGTTTTTGACCTTATATATGTGTATAATTACCTTAACTTACTGTGTAAACTACTGATCACGTACAGTGCTTCTTGGCTATACGGTTTTCCTTTGCTATGCACATACTAACCTGTTATTATTATTATTACTTGCTAAACTACAACCCTAGTTGGAAAAGCAAGATGCTATAAGCCCAGGGGCTGCAACAGGGAAAATAACCCCGTGAGGAAAGGAAAAAAAGGAAATTGAATATTTTAAGAAGAGTAACATTAAAATAAATATCTCCTATAAAAATACAAAAACTTCAACAAAACAAGAGGAGGACAAATAAGATAACAGAGTGTGCTCGAGTGTACATTCAAGCAAGAGAACTCTAACCCAAGGCAGTGGAAGACCATGGTACAGAGGCTATGGCACTACCCCAGACTCGAGAACAATGGTTTGATTTTGGAGTGTCCCTCTCCTAGAAGAGCTGCTTGCCATAGATAAAGTCTCTCTTCTACCCTTACCAAGAGGAAAGTGGCCACTGAACAATTACAGTGCAGTAGCCCCTGAGTGAAGAAGATTTGTTTGGTAATCTGTGTTGTCAGGTGTATGAGGACAGAGGAGAATATGTAAAGAATAGGCCAGACTATTCAGTGTGTGTAGGCAAAGGGAAAATGAACCGTAACCAGAGAGAAGGATCCAATGTAGTACTGTCTGGCCAGTCAAAAGACCCCAAACTCTATAGCAGTAGTATCTCAACGGGTGGCTGGTACCTTGGCCAACCATGGTTTTGTGACATGATCCTTGTAAATGAATGTTCAGTAAGACTTCAAGGTGAACTAAAATGCTTTAAAAAAAAACTGTTCCTTGTAAATATATGCTCTATAAGACTTCAGTCGCAACTTTTAGGCTTATCTAAGTGAACTAAAATACCAAAATAATTATTAGCGTTCATACCATAAATTAATAAAAAGATCCATCATATCTTAATGCGTAAATTATGATCTTTAATGCTTCTCATTGGAGTTTAAAAACCAAGGCTCAAAAAATATTTCGGTGATGATTTTGTATCATTTGATTTTTGGTCATACGTATTGCCTTCCTATTCAGACCCTGTCAGTCCTTGATTTATCACTCACAGTAATATTTCCATTAATTCAAAATTAGAATAGTGGAATACCGAATCTATTAGCTCTAGTCCCTTATGATCTTAAGTTTCTTGAGTGATTTTGAACATTTGGTAAATATAAATAATTACATTGAGACTGTCAATATATATAAAATGTGGACGATAAAAATCGGTTTACGTCACAGGATAGTGGCACTTGAATTCAGATTTTACTTATGAGTCCATTGCCCCCCCACCCCCCCCCCCCCCCCAATAAATAAAAACAAGAATATTGCATCAGATTTACGCCTAGAAGTTTTATTCCAGCTGTGTCCAGATTATGGAAAGATCTTTCCTAATCAAGCATTGAATCGGTAGAACTTTCATTAGTTTAAACTAGCACGAATGTTTTATGTTGAACAGACTAACATAAGTGTCTCCTCATAGTTTATATCTGGAAGATCTATTTCAAATTATTGCCGATCTCAAGATCTTTAATATTCATTACTTCTTATGCAGTTTATTTACTTCCTTATTTTCTTTCATCATTGGGCTAGTTTTCCCTGTTGGAATCATTGGACTAACAGCATCCTGCTATTTCAACTAGAGTTGTAGCTTAGCTAGTAATAATAATAATAATAATAATAATAATAATAATAATAATAATGAGGAATTACCTACAACCTCTCTATTTTGAACAGGCAATTTAGGTGATCTATAGAAAGTTTCTAAATTACTAGGTTAAGGATAACTAATAATGTAATAAAATGGTTTACAAACGCTGTTTGGAACGCTCTGCTCTTTGTGATTTTGAGACAGTTTTTTTTTTTTTTTTTTTTTTTTTTTTTTTTTGACTACAACTTGTGTCAGTGAATTCAATAGTGCTTCAAGTAATCGTGATTGTGCCATTGTTTCTTGTATTAGACGTAATTTACTTCAATACACCTCCAAGGAATCGTCAGCCCGGAGGTTTCAGCTCGGCTCAGGTGCGTTTTCTCCCTAAGGACAATGGCAAACATTCCAATGTCTACGAAACCTGAACCAAAGACTACAGTTGGTATTAAATTTTCATGTAACCACGATTATAAATCGTCATGTGACGTCATATTCAATAAGTAGAAACTAAGTGGAAAAGACATACGAGGGTTTCAGAACATACTAAATAACAGAGTGGCTGTGAAATTTATTGAAGAGGTTTTTGGTGTCTTGATACGAGAGTACGAAGATAAAGTGATTAATTTTGGTAATGGTAAAAAGGCCTTAATAGTCAATTTGAGCTGTGTATATACTTATGTATCAATACGCTATGCACATTTTGATACAGAACTCCCTTTTAATTAGTGTCCTCGAACAGCATGGCAAAGTTCTCCATCTATTCTAAGACATAATACTTTTTTCCATAGGAGAGCGAGGAGTCTGGAAAATGGAACACGCAGTGAAAATGTAAACAAGTGAAAAATATCCCATCCTCCATCAGTATTTTTGGGCTCAAGCTATGTCGTCCTGATGGAAGTTCCTATTGGGTAGCTTCCTAGGGTATATTACAACTACGGCGATATTCCCAGAGAATTTACCTTAAGGTACCAGAATTCTAACTCCTGGAGCGAATATCCCTCGTGAAAGGGATATCGCGACATATCAGAGGACGTATTCTTGACACGCCACATGGCAATCTGCACCCCGAACAGAGATTACGTATCGCAGGGGTCAATTGGCAAGAAACGGAATCGGGAAAGAAAAAGGGGGAGCCGCTCCCAAGGCTCCCTATCTCCCGTTTCGTAAGCGTGCCTGGCGCCAATCCTGGCACCAATCCTGGCGCCATCTGTATTCCTTTTTGCGTAGCTTAACAACTCGGTGTTTTTTCCTGTGTTTCTCGCAAATCTTGGATTTATTCTACTTTTCATGGCTTCTCCAACTTCGTCGACCTCTGATAAGTTGAGTACCATGTCTTTTATGTATAAATGTAGGCTCTTGGTAATTTTTTAAGTGATTAATAGGTTTAATCTTGGTTACAAGAGCCGTAGCCTACCGGAGGCGTCATGGACGCTGTCGCTCGCTAGGTATAAGTTTAGTTAGCCAGAGCGACATTCCCGGTTGTTTTGCTTTAATAAATTTTAGCTATTTAGCGTTACATAGGATTTCCTTTCGTGCTTTAGTATTATTTTGGCGAAGTATTCGCCAATTCTGGCCTACGCTAGGCCATGTAGCCTAGTCGTTTGGTCCTAGTACTTCATGCATGATTTTGGTTTTTCCGAGCGTATTAAAATTTTATTGAAGCTTTAGGCTGTTTTTTATACATTTAAGATTATGTTGAATATTTCCAAGATAGTAAACGAGTGAGTTTCGGTGATTTAGGTAATCGATTCTCTTGGTGCCTAGGCTAAGTTGCTTATGGAGCCTTAGTATACTTTCTCATACTTCCCGGTTGCTTTCTTTTCTTCGGAGAAGGTATGCAATCCCTTTCCCTCTGTTTAAGCCTTGGGCTTATCCCTAAGTGGTTTATCTGAATTAATTTTCGATAAAACTATACTGGGGTGTTACTGTACCTTCCTGTTCCAGTAAGTCTGGTTTCAAAGAGGGACAGAACAACAGAGTTTTTTAGTCTGAGTCTGTGTTTGTCTGGCTTGGGGTAGAGTCTCCCTCGCTGGCCTGACACAGACATAGGAGGCTTAGCCTCCTTAGGTCACTACCGAAGGTTTCTGTACGAGATGATTCCTTCTTTTGTGATCTACCAGACTAGTCCTTGTTGCTGTTCTCGGGGGAGGATAAGATTCTTTCCCTGGGAGTAGCAACACCTTCCTTGCTTTGGTTCTCTGGGAGCTGGCAAGTATTGCTGGCCTCCCTCTTTGGATCTCCCTTAGGCTAAGATGAGTTTCTTGGCTGCGGGTGATCCTTCACTAAAGCAAGGTTGGTAGGACCCTCTTTTGTCCCTTCCCCCTCTATCTCCGTAATAGAATAGCCATTACAGCACTGTACGTCATTCTACATCTGGACCTAGAATAGGTTAGGATGTGGAATTGACTCAGTCCCTTGCCGGCCGGCAGAGCTGCCGGCCGGCAAGGGTCTTCTGCTTTGAGTGCTGCCCGGACCTCCCTTGGTCCCTCATCCATGCCTGCCTGTAGAGCCAGACAGCATTGGTCAGGAAGCCTGAATTAGATTCTCCCCTTCCTTATATGCACTCTTTCGGATTGCCGGGCTTGGAGGTAGTGTACACTCTTATCCCGGCATCCATTCTATTTTCTTCTAGTGCTGTACCCGACCCGGCTGCCGGCCTCATAGGCCGGCAGCCGGGCAGTCGTAGTCCTCTGGTTATTTTGCTGCCGGCTGGCATAGGTCGTGTACCTTTGCCGGCCGGCTAATGTCAGCCCTTGTCTGCCGGTCGCCAAAAGCGTGGCCGGCAGCCGGGTACTACCTTGTGTAGTTGCCGGCCGGCAGTCATTGCCGGCCGACATTGGCTGTTGCCGGCCGGCACATGCATTTGAACCAGCGTTCTGCCGCCTTATAGCTGTTAAGTAGTATACTTTAAAGCTAGTTATGGTGTGTTGCCGGCCGGCACATAACCTCCTATACTGTACCAGTATTCTTCAGTATAACATATACTGTAAGAAGAAAACTATAGTATAGGTTTTGGTACAGCACTGTGTGTTCTAACACTTTTGTGTTTTCTTGCACAGCCCTTTGCTGTTGCCCTACAGATAAGAAAGTGAGTTCTTTCTTGTCTATTATCCAGGATTTTAAAATCATTGCTTAGGTGTGAGCTCCACCTGTTTCCTCTGGAAACTTTGCATTGGTTATTCTAGAAGATATTAACCATTCGATTTTATTATCTGGAAGGCTGCAACAATTGGTTGTGAGGGAAACACAAGTGTGTGTCTTTCCTTTCTGAATTGTTATGCTATACTATGCATATCCAGTGATACATAGTTCACTTGATACTCATGGAAATTTCTTCTCTTTACAGGAGGACCCTCCGAAGTGCGGAAGTGTTTTCTGCAACGTCCGCAGCAAGAGCCTCTGCGGACATGAGTTTGGTAGGAGACACGCAGCATGCGCTGTCTCCAAGGGTGATCTCCGGTATTGGGACCCTCAGGTATGTACTGTGTGCACTAACCTAATTACTGAGGCCTTTGATTCCCCTAGGATGGCGGAATCAAGGGATATAGCAAGGGAGAAGCTTCGTACCTGGGTAAGGGGCTTCTAGAAGAACACCTCTGGACCTTATCTTCCAAGTGAGAAGATGAGGGCGTATCTTTTCCCTAAGGCATCAGCTGATGCAGTGATTCCCCAGCCTCAAGAGGAGATCCCCCAAGTTCAGATCCAGGTGGATGCTGAAGTCGCAGTCGCTATGCAAGACATCCAGTTAGATGACAGGATGTCTGACGTGAACGAGTGTCTGGAGGAAGACCTCCTGGCAGAAGCCCAGGGTGAAGTTCAAGCCCCAGACGTTGTAGAGGAAGAGGTCGACGAGGTGTCGGCTACTCCGGTTCAGATCCCGGAGCCTATTCCCTCAACATCGGCCGGTCTCCCAGTAGAGCTGGGACAGGCCCTCTCCTCCATTGTTGGAATGATCCAACAAATGCAGAAGGAGAATCAGGAGAAGGCGGCTGCAATGGAACTGCGGATGCAGAGCCTTGCAGAATCACATGGGCCCCAGAAAAGGCTCAATGTGAAAGACCTTCCCTTGTGCTCAGATGCTAAACCATGGAGGTATGCTGAGCACATGCCGATGACGACTGGAAAGATCGTCATCTCGGATAAGTTGGGCTCAGTTCCCATAGAGGAGGTGGAATTCTGGCCCAGCAAGGCATCATATCCGGATTGTTATGTCCGGCTGAGGAAGGAACCAGCTTCAAAGGAGGAGACAGAGCTGAAGGAGGTCATAGTGATGGACCATACTAAGGCTCAAGCTCTGCTTTCATCCTCGTTGAAAGAGAGGGGCTTCTCTAACTCAAAGGTAGCTGCATTGAGCAAGAAGCTCCCTTCCTTTGTGTCCTCTCCTGCTAGAGCCTTCCCCTTTTTACAGAAAGGGTTTGCGGCTGTACTAAAAGCAGTCGAGGCCGGCAAGCCTTGCCCCTCCCTGGAGGAGTGTAAACCCTTGTCGCTGGCCCTGCCTATGGACCACAAAGACTGGAAGGACGTCCATCTTACGTTCTCAGTTGGGAAGTTGGAGGCTGATATTGCCGGACGTCAGTTCGGCGAGGACCTCCCTAAGCTGTCTGACTTTCTCTTGCGGAGAGAGTTCGAGACAAAAGAAAGACTGGCTGCCTCAATGTCTCTTCAGACTACTCTTGAGACGATGGCAAGTGACCCCAAGGTCCATGAAATGTTCATGATGGTGGCCAAGACTCATCTGGCCACAGTGACGAAGGACCTTTATGGCTTCGTCAAGGCGAGGAGAGCTTGTAGGGAGTTCGTGTTCACCTCGGCTACGGTGAGGCACGAGCCAAGGAAACTAATCTCCTCCAACATTTGGGGCAAAGACCTTTTCCCTACCGATTTGGTCAAAGAAGTAGTTGATAAGGCCGCCTTGGAGAATAGAAACCTTCTCCAGAAGTGGGGCCTGGCTATCAAAAGAAAGTCTTCCCCGGATGAGGGTCCTCAACCAAAGAGGAAGACTATGAGGACTAGGCTACCGTCTCGGCCAGCCAAGCTTTTTAGACAGCAACAGCAACTGCAATTGCCATTGCCTCCAGTGCCCCAGATCGTGGCACAAACCCCGACCACTTTTCAGTGGGTACCCCACAGTCCACGGCATTCACCCCATCGTTTGAAGGGCAGTCTACTTCCTTTCGAGCAAAGCCTAGAGGAGCAGCCAGAGGCTCGTCTAGGCGCCCCTCAAGGGGAAGGGGATTCAGGGGTGGTCGTGGTCGGGGGGGCAAGACCTCAGGACGGCAGTCCAAGTGGGATGATACCGGTAGGAGGGAGACTTCTGAAATTTCGGGATCGGTGGACCTTCGATCCCTGGGCCCACAGCCTACTCAAGAATGGACTGGGCTGGAGTTGGTACTGCACTCCACCCCCGTGCCTTCGGTTTTTCCAACACTCCACCCCCGTTCTGGAGGAGTACGTTCAAGAACTGTTGGAGAAAAATGTGATCCGAAAGGTGAAGTCCATCAAATTCCAAGGGAGGCTGTTTTGTGTTCCCAAGAAAGACTCGGAAAAGCTCAGAGTCATTCTGGACTTGTCGCCACTCAACAAGTTCATAGTGAATTGCAAATTCAAGATGCTAACACTGCAACACATAAGGACCTTACTCCCCAAGAGGGCATATTCCGTCTCTATAGACTTGTCAGACGCCTATTGGCACATTCCAATCAACCGTCGACTCTCCCCCTACCTAGGGTTCAGGCTACAACGAAGACTATACGCCTTCAGAGCCATGCCATTCGGGCTAAACATAGCCCCAAGGATTTTTACGAAGCTTGCGAGCGTAGCTCTCAAACAATTACGCCTAAAGGGAATTCAGGTAGTAGCCTACCTGGACGACTGGTTGGTGTGGGCAGCATCCGAGACAGAATGCTTGCAAGCTTCCAGTCAAGTGATCCAGTTCCTAGAGTACCTAGGTTTCAAGATCAACAGAAAAAAGTCTCGACTTTCTCCATCTCAAAAGTTCCAGTGGCTGGGAATCCACTGGGACCTTTTGTCACACCGTTTCTCCATCCCGGCGAAGAAAAGGAAGGAGATAGCGGGTTCTGTCAAGAGACTTCTAGATTCCGAAAGGATATCAAGACGCGAACAGGAGAGGGTACTGGGCTCTCTCCAGTTTGCTTCGGTGACAGACCCAGTGCTAAGAGCACAGCTAAAGGATGCAACCGGAGTTTGGAGAAGTTATGCATCAAACGCGCGAAGAGATCTGAGAAGACCAGTTCCGCTTCGGCTACGTACTCTTCTCAGGCCTTGGTCCCAAGCCAGACATCTAAAGAAGTCGGTTCTTCTTCAGCCACCTCCCCCATCGGTGACGATTCACTCAGACGCCTCGAAGGAGGGATGGGGAGGTCACTCTCATCGGAAAAAAGTTCAGGGGACTTGGTCCAAGCTATTCAAGACCTTTCACATAAACTTTCTAGAAGCTATGGCAGTGCTCCTTACCTTAAAGAAAGTTTCCCCGCGTCACTCGATCCACATAAGGTTGGTGATGGACAGCGAGGTAGTTGTGAGATGCTTGAATCGACAAGGATCGAGGTCACCACCTCTCAACCAGGTGATGTTGGCCATCTTCCGATTGGCGGAAAAGAAGAAGTGGTACCTGTCGGCAGTTCACCTTCAAGGAGTCCGCAATGTGACAGCGGACGCTCTATCCAGGTTCACACCGATACAGTCGGAATGGTCCTTAGACGCAGGATCATTCTCCTTCATTCTGAATCAAGTCCCAGAACTGCAGATAGACCTCTTTGCGACGAAAGACAACAAGAAGTTGCCCCTGTATGTGTCCCCGTACGAGGACCCCTTAGCGGAAGCAGTGGACACGATGTCCCTCGACTGGAACAGATGGTCCAGGATTTATCTGTTCCCTCCTCACAACCTTCTGTTGAGGGTCCTCAACAAACTGAGATCCTTCAAGGGGGGTAGCGGCAATAGTGGCCCACAAGTGGCCGAACAGCGTGTGGTTCCCCCTGGCATTGGAACTACAGCTGAAGTTTGTACCGCTACCAGATCCAGTTCTGACCCAGCGAGTCCAAAAGTCGACTATCTGCGCTTCATTACAGAAAACCCGGACCCTGCAGCTCATGATTTTCTCTCCCTAGCGGTGAGAAAGCGTTTCGGGATTTCGAAAGCCAGCATAGACTTCCTAGAGGAATATAAGTGCAAATCTACTAGAAGGCAATATGAGTCATCTTGGAGAAAATGGGTGGCCTTTGTCAAGGCGAAGAATCCGCAAGAGATCTCGACAGACTTCTGCTTATCTTTCTTCATCCACCTCCATGGTCAAGGATTGGCAGCTAACACGATTTCAGCGTGTAAGTCTGCTTTGACAAGACCCATTCTATATGCCTTCCAGGTCGACCTAGGTAACGAGATCTTTAATAAAGCTCCGAAAGCCTGCGCTAGGCTCAGACCTTCAGCACCTCCAAAGGCCATTTCATGGTCTTTAGACAAAGTTCTTCATTTCGCTTCTCTGTTGAGCAATGAAGAGTGTGCGTTAAAGGATTTGACACAAAAAGTTATTTTCCTATTTGCACTCGCGTCCGGGGCCAGGGTTAGTGAGATTGTAGCCCTCTCGAGAGAGGCAGGTCATGTTCAGTTCCTGGATGGGGGAGAACTGAACCTGTTTCCGGATCCTACGTTTCTCGCCAAGAATGAGTTACCCACCAACAGGTGGGGTCCCTGGAGAATCTGCCCTCTGAAAGAAGATGCATCTCTATGTCCAGTAGAATGCCTAAAGGTCTATCTTCATAGAACTTCAGACTTCAAGGGTGGTCAACTATTCAGGGGAGAAACATCAGGCTCAAATTTATCTCTGAATCAACTCAGAGCGAAAATCACATATTTTATTCGCAGAGCGGATCCTGACAGTACACCCGCAGGTCACGATCCGAGGAAAGTTGCCTCATCCTTAAATTTCTTTAATTGTATGGATTTTGAACATCTCATACACTGGCTGGAAGTCTTCCAGAGTGTTCTTTCGCCACTATGCGAAGCAAGTAGAGGAACTAAAGAGATCTGTGGTAGCAGTGGGTCGCGTCGTTAACCCTACTGTTTAACTCTGCGAGGAACAGTGGTTTTAATTGGGACGATTAATTCCAGGGTGAGTGTGTAGTTACATACTGTACTACAAACTAAGTGAGGGCACTGAGTTGCCCATGTAGACTGTTCCATTTCCAAAGGTGAACCTAGCATAAGTGCAGACATGTGTGCCGAGCGTTTCTAACACTAATGTCATTGATTTGTAATGCAGACTTTTATGACTTTTGATACCTCGGTATCTTAAAAACGGCATTTAATGTTTTTTCTTTCAGATAAACAAGTTCTGTTTACTATCATACTTATGCTTAAAGTTTTGGGTTATCCTCTTCTTATATATATATATATATAATTGTGGTTAACCTGTCTGTTTATTGTCTGTCAATAAACTTGTTCTTGAGAACCTTGCGTCTCCTTCACCTGTGTCAATTTATTGGTATAATTGAGCATTCATTCTATGTATCTTATCTGGGATAATTCTAATAGAATTGTTCCTTTATGCAAGCTATGTTGCATTGGTTTATGCTTTCCCTTAACGGGAGGACTCCGTCCCATAAGGGGACGATGGCGGTTTTACTAGTTTCCTCGTATGCGGATATAAACCTTTGTCCAATACAAGTATTGTGCGGAGAACTGGTCGATATTTCATATTGACGCAGTGGTTCTTTACAAACTATGCTTTACTTAATATAGGGTGAGACCACTATATTAGCTTGCCTGGTATTCATACATAGGTATATGTACTCTTCGAGACTTTTCCAGAGTCTAGTAGGACTCTTCCCTGTAGGGGGCCGGAAGCTCTAACATGGTTTATAGTTAGTTGAAAAGATGTATAACGGTAACATCTTAGGTCTCTAGGTCTAGGCGACCGGGAAAAATTACCTCCGGGGAGTACGGCACGTTCTGAGAATCCACAGATACAGTAATGCTCTGGTATACTTCCATCAGGACGACATGGCTTGAGCCCAAAAAACGGATTTTGAGCGAAGCGAAAAATCTATTTTTGGGTGAGATGGCCATGTCGTCCTGATGGACCCGCCCTTCCCTTTCTAAGAAAGGGCTGTAGGACCCCTCCCTACATACAGTATCTGTAGCACCTCGTGTACGCTACAAGGAATACAGATGGCGCCAGGATTGGCGCCAGGCACACTTACGAAACGGGAGATAGGGAGCCTTGGGAGCAGCTCGCCCTTTTTCTTTCCCGATTCCGTTTCTTGCCAATTGACCCCTGCGATACGTAATCTCTGTTCGGGGTGCAGATTGCCATGTGACGTGTCAAGAATACGTCCTCTGATATGTCGCGATATCCCTTTCACGAGGGATATTCGCTCCAGGAGTTAGAATTCTGGTACCTTAAGGTAAATTCTCTGGGAATATCGCCGTAGTTGTAATATACCCTAGGAAGCTACCCAGTAGGAACTTCCATCAGGACGACATGGCCATCTCACCCAAAAATAGATTTTTCGCTTCGCTCAAAATCCGTTTTTTCGTTATTATGTTGTGTTTCTTTATATGGCCAGAAAATGACGTGTTACAAATGCTGAAGTGTCTCTCATATGGCAGTTAACTGTAATATGGATAGCGAGCTCAAGTTAAAAAAAGATAGGTCGTCAAAGAAAAGGAAAAAGTAATTGTTTCCTTTTCGTCCTTGTAATAGCTCTTTCTGTTACCGCTTTAAATATTAATGGCTTAAATGAGGTAATTTAGCAAATGAAAGTTGCGTCCCTTATCATGTACTATAAAATTTATATTCTGTTGATTCAAGAATATAATGTTCAAAATATTTCAGGTTTGAGTTATCTCCCTAATTTCATGAGTACAGTATAGTGTTCAATCCTTCAACCAATTTAAAAGGAGGTACAATGATATGTATAAATAATAAAACAAATGTAAAACTTTCAACCAAGGAGATGGATGCTACAGGTAGAATTTTTGGTGTACGAGTATGTTAAAATAAATGCATTATACCTATTATAAATGTGTATGCTCCATCTGGTGCAACTGAATCTGCTGAAAGGGAAGACGTTTTAAAGGAATGTCATATTGTATTATCTGCGATATAATAATGAATATCTCATTGTTGGAGGTGATTTCAACTGCATAACGTTCACAAAGCTTTTCTGTATAAGTCTATTATCTCGTGAAAAACCTTGTTTTGAAAGATAATTACAAATTCACAAACATGATACTAGAACACACTTATATACGCGAAAACTATGGATCCAGAATAGACAGGATTTACACTGTAAAGTTATTTGATAACGTAACATCTGCAGACACCCTTCCAATAAGCTTTTCAGATCATAGTATGGTTGTTTTGAGATCAAACATTAACACACAAAATTGGCAGAGGGAATTGGAAGTTAAATGCTAGAGTTTTAGATTCTGATGAAATTGAAAAAAAAAAAATTAGTGCATGTAAGAAATTCTTTGTCAAATTATGTAGAAAGAATTCCCAAGAAACGTATGGCTTGCTGAACTTATTACAAACAAGATTACGTCAACTTTACGATATTAGCTATAAAACTAGTGTAAATTATGACAACATTAAGATTCTCCAGAATAGTATTTGTGACACCCAGAATGAAATATTAGAGGGTAAAAAGATAGGAGCCAAACTAAGTGATCGTGCAATGGTGAAAAAATAACTACTGTAACCACACTGTAAATATCATGATTGTGAAAGATGTAATTTAACTTATTAGCTAAAAAGATAAAAAAATAACATAATAAAAAACACGCTAAAGGAAAACAATCTACATAAAACTCATCGAATTCTTATGAATAACATAAAATCAGTCAAGAAATCACCCAAACACCCTCAAGACAAGCACTTATCAAGAAGTTAATGAGGTAAGCACAGTTTACCAAGAATACTTAACGTTGGTAGAGTTAGTACACCTATGATGTAATATTATATAATCTTAAGACCTTTTTTTCTATAGACGTTTCATTAATTTACTCTACTGAATATATGTTACTTCATTCTACCTTTTCCCCGAAATTATTACGTCTCGTAAAAAAATGCATATTAATGTAAAGTTTTCCTGGTGTAATGGCTCCAATTTTGTGTAAATGGATATAGCTTCACCAAAATAGATATTAGGGCTCTTCACTTTTTTTTAGATAAAAAAAAAAAACCATAGCTGCTTCGAAATCAATTTGGTAAATATTTCTATCATTATCATCATCACCATCATCTCCTCCTACGCTTATTGTCGCAAATGGCATAGGTTTTATTCAGAATTAGAATATTTACTACACTCATAACAAATTTAATGAAATGATAATTATAATTCTTAGGAGCTAGTCACACACACACACACACACACACTCTCTCTCTCTCTCTCTCTCTCTCTCTCTCTCTCTCTCTCTCTCTCTCTCTCTCTCTCTCTCTCTCTCTCTATATATATATGTTTACATATATATACACATATATATATCTGTATATATATATATATATATATGTGTGTGTGTATATATATACATATATATATATATATATATATATATATATATATATATAAACATACGTATATATATATGCATATATATACACATGTGTATATATATACAGATATATATATATATATATATATATATATATATATATGTATGTATATATACAGATATATATATATATATATATATATACATATATATGTATGTATATATACAGGTATATATATATATATATATACACATATATATATATGTATATAAAATATACGTATGTATAAATGCATATATATACATATGTATATATATATATATATATATATATATATATATATATATATATATATATATATATATATATATATAGCGTACGCGTCCCCTCAAAATGACGGCTAAATATTTGTATAGATATACACACATGGTCACACACCCTCTCTCACCAGGATATGACTATGCCCTCTCTCCCCTACCCGAGGGACAGGGAGAGCTGGCCAAGACCGAAAATAAATATACATAGCCAGGCACTTGCTCTGTATTATATAAGGGGAAGTATACATATCAATCATTTAGCAGATATCTAACCACATCACTACACAAGACTATTTACAATTTATGGACATTAGCTTTTCTGTTCCTTAAAAAAAAAAAAAAAAAAAAAGAGAGAGAGAGAGAGAGAGAGAGAGAGAGAGAGAGAGAGAGAGAGAGAGAGAGAGAGAGAGAGAGAGAGAGAGGAGAAGAAGAAGAAGAAGAAGAAGAAGAGGGTTTCATTAGTACATAACATATGTACATGATGCGAAATAACACATGAAATCCTTTTAATAAAGCCATGAAAATGAGAGTACAAATTTTTTGTACCCTGAAACGTTTCTTTACTTCCATGAACATGCAGATGCCGGTGCAAAGAAATATATGCCTGATGCAAAGAGCAATCAAGGTAAAAAGTCGAGCGCTCTAAACACACTCATTCTTTAATTTATGGTCAGGCATAAATCATCCATAATGGTTTAGAGAGAATGAAGACAGTAATAAGCTTTTCTCCCTAATTACCCAAGCAAGAGAATATCGCCATTATGGCTTGCTGCACGATGGGTCATAATACGGTGCAGATTTTTCGCTTCATATTAAATAGCAACTTTTTACGAGAAAATTAATAATCTCGGCGAATTTTCCTAACTGCCAGGCTTCCAGATCTACAATGCTATCAAATCTCCGTCAGTATTTGGAAACAATGATTATACTGTGCAGCCTTTTTACATAATCACATAGCTCAAAATCATTCAAGAAGTAGTTTTAAACAATTTTCTAAACTTTTCGTGAAAGATTATTTTCTTGCGTGATAAAAAATTGAAAGTAATTAGGGAAATTATATATATGAATATTGAGATAACAAAGTACTATCATAAACATTAGTTTTAGAATATAACAAAATAAGGTTAGAAGAAACTACGTATTCTAAGTTCTTGCCTGACACCCCAAAACCAAAGTATTGTTCTCTAGTCTTGGGTAGTGACACTGTGACATAGCCTCTCTACCATGGTCTTCCACTGTCTTGGGTAGAGTTCTTTTGCTTGAGAGTACACTCACGCACACTACTATTCAAGGGGAAAATTTTCTTTTTCTTTTAATTTATCATCATAAAACTGAAAATGAAAATTGTGAGCGATGCTGATTACGAATATATTTACCGTCAAGTATACAGAACATGATTGAAGCAAATGTAAAATCAGTTATTTTTAATACAACACTTTAACCACTCTTCATCTAGACCAAATCCTGCCAAAGACAACTATATAAAATCGACTCCACAAAACTATAATTTAGGTTTCCAAGTCAAATTCTGGATTAAGACATCATATATTGAAACAATAATAATAAAGATTCAGATTTAGACACTACCTTGAAACCCTCAGAATTTAGTCTTTTTCCTCTTCATTAACAAAGAAAAAAGCTATATTTGAAAAATGAGAAACTATAATGATAAAGACAATGCTTATAAAAACTTAAAAAACATGTTTTTTTTTTTTTAAATCTTTATTTTGTATTGAAACACATGAACTGCGGATCCAGCAGCAACACCTCCCGTCTCCCCCCCCCCCCACCCCAAAAAGGCTAAGATTTAGAAAATTTCTCCTGGACTGCCATTATAAATAAGAGAAACTCCAAACACAGACGGTATTAATGGTGTCATTACGGAAGTACTCTCGACTTACAGATTTTCCCCTGGTATTCTAAAGATGCTTCCGAGAGTAACGTACATTACCCTTAACGATATCCGGACAGATGTGCATTTCAGGATATAAAAGCCGACCCTCTTTTGATGTCTCTACTACGAAATACTAACGATAACAATAGCAGTGAAGGAAGAGACAATGGCTGGGGACGCTCAATTTCTGGAATAGGTGGAAGTGAAGAGAGATGAATTGTGAGTTAGAGTTAACGAAAAAAGGCAGTTGTGAACAATATAACAAACATACACACAAACTCACACACACACACACACACACACACACACACATATATATATATATATATATATATATATATGCGTGTCCATTTCTGGGTAGGGATACCTTAAAGTGGTGAAAGGGTTTGTATTATCATGATCACCAAAGCTGTATTACTAATCAGGGCCACCCATACTAAGTTGCTTTGCTCTGAGCGATCACACTAAACTTACCATCACCAATCCGTGCTGGATAGCGTGGTAATGAAAACGGCCCTCCAGGTATGAATTGACACATCTGAGGCCCTTCTCCTGCAGTGGACTATAAACGGCTGACTTTGTTGTAAAGTATATATATTTATATATATATATATATATATATATATATATATATATACATATATATATATATGTATATATATATATATATATATATATATATATATACACACAGTATATATGGATACATAAACACACACACATATATATATATATAAATATATACACACATACAGTATATATATGTATGTGTGTGTGTGTGTGTATGTGTGTTTCTGTGTGTGTGTGTGTATGTGTGTGTGTGTGTTTCTGTGTGTGGAAGAGCACGCATGTGTAAAGTATGCTATAAATTAATTTCAACCTGTCTTACTGTAAGTTAAGAAAAGCAATATTAAGTATTAGAGCTTCAATAGTAATACATTTCTATATTATATACTAGCCTTAGTCAATCACAATACCTATATAAGCTCTCTCTCTCTCTCTCTCTCTCTCTCTCTCTCTCTCTCTCTCTCTCTCTCTCTCTCTCTCTCTCTCTCTCTCTCTCTATATATATATATATATATATATATATATATATATATATATATATATATATATATTATTTCATCACAAACATACGTACACGCGCATTATTACTTCAGTGTTTTGCAAGAGAGAGAGAGAGAGAGAGAGAGAGAGAGAGAGAGAGAGAGAGAGAGAGAGAGAGAGAGAGAGAGAGAGAGAGAATAAATTGGAAACACTATACAATATAAAAACAGGTGCATAACTCTGAAGAGCAATTACACTGATGTATCTAAATGAAGTATAAAAGTAAATGAAAAAATAAAAGCAACAGTGACCTGAAAATAAAAACTGAAAGAATGTCTGCATGAAAATTAGCTCTCCATTTACTCTGGAATAAATTGCACCAAAAACAGTTTCGGCTCAAAATATCATTAAATGAAAATGTCACTTCAGGAAAGATGTGGAAATTCCTTTAATATTTTCTGTCCATCTTCATCACCTTAATTGTGCGGTATTCATCGCCATGTATTCGGATATTTTGTCCATTTGCAAAAGAAGTGGAATGCTTCGAGGAGAGAGAGAGAGAGAGAGAGAGAGAGAGAGAGAGAGAGAGAGAGAGAGAGAGAGAGAGAGTTGAATAAAATAAATTGTTAATCAAATTTTGTTTATGCAATGTCTTAACGAGAGAGAGAGAGAGAGAGAGAGAGAGAGAGAGAGAGAGAGAGAGAGAGAGAGAGAGAGAGAGAGAGAGAGAGAGAGAGCCTTACCTTACCTTATTTGCCTTATTTTTTGTTTGGGTTCCCCCAGGTCCCTCAGTGTGAGGCACCTCGTATATCCACCAGAGAGTTGCTAATGCATCTTCCGGTGTATTTTGCATCTTCCAGTCTTGGATGGTCTGGGATGCATCTTAGGTATTTATCGAGCTTATTCTTAAACACATCTACGCTCACTCCTCATATGTTTCTTAGATGAGCTGGCAGTACATTAAATAGTCGCTGCATTATCGATGCTGGTGCGTAGTGGATTAATGTCCTGTGCGCCTGTCTCAGTTTACCTGGAATGCTTTTTGGCACTATTAATCTACCTCGGCTTGCTCTTTCTGATATTTTAAGCTCCATGATGTTTTCAGCAATTCCTTCTATTTACTTCCATACTTGTATTATCATGTAGCGTTCTCTTCTCCTTTCTAGACTGTATAGTTTTAAAAATTGCAGTCTTTCCCAGTAGTCAAGGTCCTTAACTTCTTCTATTCTAGCAGTATAGGACCTTTGTACACTCTCTATTTGCGCAATATCCTTTTGGTAGTGTGGGTACCATATCACATTGCAGTACTCGAGTGTACTACGCACATAAGTTTTGTAAAGCATAATCATGTGTTCAGCTTTTCTTGTTTTAAAGTGTCTGAATAACATTCCCATTTTTGCTTTACATTTAGCCAACAGTGTTGCTATTTGGTCGTTGCATAACATATTCCTATTTAACATTACACCAAGGTCTTTAATTGCTTCCTTGTTTGTGATTGTCTCATTATTAGGTCCCTTGTATGCATACACCATTCCTTCTCTGTTTCCATAATTTATTGATTCGAATTTATCGGAGTTAAATACCATCCTACTTATCTCCGCCCATTTATATATTTTGTTTAGATCTCTTTGTAGTGAGTTCCTATCTTCATCACAAGTAATTTCTCTACTTATTCTTGTGTCATCGGCGAAACTTCTCACTACGGAGTTTTCAACATCACAGTCTATGTCTGAGATCATAATAACAAATAGCAGTGCAGCTAATACCGTACCTTGTGGCACACCAGATATTACCTGGGCTTCATCTGATTTCTCGTCATTTGCAACCACTATCTGTTTTCTGTTTTGCAGGAATTCTTTTACCCATTTTCCTATCTTTCCCACAATATTATGCTTTCTCATTTTTTTCTCCAATATGTTATGGTCTACCTTGTCAAAGGCTTTTGCAAAATCTAGATAGATCACATCTGTGTCTTTTTCATTTATCATATTATTGTATATGTTTTCATAGTGTGCTATCAGTTGGGTCTGTGTACTTTTTCCAGGTACGAAACCGTGTTGACCCATATTAAACAAATTATTTTTGACCAAATGGTTCATTATTTTCTTTTTTATTACCCTCTCATACACTTTCATAATATGTGATGTTAGACTAACAGGTCTATAATTGCTTGCCTCTAGTCTTGATCCACTTTTGAAGATAGGGGTTATATAAGCTAATTTATGTTTAACATATATCTCGCTCATATCTACACTCTGTCTAAGCAGTATTGCAAGCGGCTTCGCGATAGTGTTTGCAGTTTTTTTTAACAAAATCGCTGGAACTCCATCTGGTCCGGCTGCCGATCCATTTTTAATTTCGTTTATAGCCGTGACAATATCTGCTTCATTAATATCTATATCCGTTAGATATTCAACATTTTCTTCTCTCATTTCTGTTTCATTATTCTCATTCGCAATTCTTGGCGTGAACTCACTCTTATATTTTTCTGCTAATATGTTGCATATTTCCTTTTTTTCATTCGTTAGCCGTCCTTCAATTCTTAGAGGGCCTATTTCTATTCTCCTTTTATTCATCTTTTTTGCATAGGAGTAAAGTACTTTGGGGTTTCTTTTTATATTTTGAAGTGTCCTTTCTTCTAAGTCCCTTTTTTCATTTTCTTTCGACTTTATAATCTTTTGTTCTGCATTTTCTATCTTACATTTTATTTCCCTCATTTTCCACACATTTTTTTCTTTTGCAAGATTTTTCTTCCACTTTCTAATTTTCTGAAATAAGATCCTTCTGTCTCTTGGTATGCACGTCTTTTGTTTATTGTTTTTTTTCGGTACATATTTTTCAACAATTTTCTCCAGTATTTTGTACAGTATGTCCGTATTTACCTGTATATTATCACTTATAAATACATTTTTCCATTCTTTATACAGTTCTTCATTTATTTCTGACCATTTTATATTCTTACTGTAAAAGTTATATTTTCCATATCCTTCCCAAAGTTTTGTGCTTTTATTAATTCTGTGATCACTTGCTTTGGAATGAACTATCAATTCTATGACATTGTGGTCTGAAATTCCCGTGTTATACACTATTATTTCTTTAACATAATTCACCTCATTCACAAATACTAGATCTAGGACATTTTCCTTTCTTGTTGGAATGTGGTTTATTTGTTGCATATTATGTTCTAATAGCATATCTTGAAGCTTTTCAAATTGCCTCTTATCTTCTGCGCTACTATTACTCTCTTTTTTATATGTATACATACAACCACTTTCTTCTATCCGTTCTTTCCAATCCACGAAAGGAAAGTTAAAATCTCCGGATAGGAGTATATTCCAGTCTTTATGGTTTCTACATATATCATCTATTTTTTCTATTATTATGTCAAACTCCTTAGTATTTGGGGGTCTGTAAACTACAATATTCACTAGTTTTTCAAATTCAAATTCTACCGCAATCAATTCACATTCTGTGTTGCTGTATTTTTCACAGACTTTTCCTTGATTTATGTCTCTTCCATATATTGCGGTTCCCCCTTGATTCCTATTTTTTCTGTCTGATCTATAAGTTTGGAAACCCTTTATCTGGTCATCACTGCCAGTCTCTTGGGAATACCATGTTTCACTTATATTTAATATATCTATTTTTTCAATTTGGGTTAGTTCTTCTAGGAACTCTATTTTCCTTTTAGAGTTACTCGTGACTAAACCCTGTGCATTCATCACTATTATGGTTTGTGTTTCATTCCCATTATTTAATATTGGTAATAATATGGATTCTCCCATGCTTCCTTCCTGTTCTGATATGTTCTTTTCTTCATTTCTCGGAATTCTGCCATTAAAAAATCCAACTTTTCCATAATATTTGTTCTTTCGCCTTCATACTTATTTTTGTGTGTAAACCTGCAATTATCCCCATATCTGCACCAACCCCTGGCATTATATATGCATTCTTTGTAGTTGGGCTCTATTTGTGGAGATTTAGGTTGAAAGGCCTTTTTTGGTGCATAGTGCGGTACATACGCGGCCTGCTTTTTTTGTTTCTTTTTTTGTTTCATTTTTGTTTTTCTTTTCAGTTTGCTGAGTTTTCTTACTCTCATTCATAGTTGCAGGATGCATATATCGACATTTTTTGTTGAAACTGCATCCTTTTCCTTCTTTTAGGGTTTTGCATATTTTTGGATGGAGATCTCTGCATTCGTCTCCATATCCGTCTAAATACGCACATTTACCATATATTTCATAATTATGGCATATCTTTGGATGCTTGTAGTAGCATCTTTCGCCAAATTTGCAATTCCCTCTTTTCAGCCTATTACAGACTATATCTTTCTTTTCTTTTTTTTCTTGTTCTTGCTCTTCCCTAAAAGTATGTAGGTCCGGGTAGAGTCTCTTGGGTCTATTATTTGTTTCCATCTGATAATTTATTTCTTCATAAGTATGTTGTTGGATGGCATCATAAGTTATATCAATGATTTCCTCTGCATCCTTACACATATCCTGTTCATTTTTCTCTTCTTCTTCTTCTTCTTCTTCTTCTTCTTCTTCTTCTTCTTCTTCTTCTTCTTCAACTATTTGCAGCTTTAGTCTCGACTTAATTATATTTTCTATCCAGACTAAGCATGTTGAGCAGAATACCTTTGTCTCTATTTTTTATTTTTTGCTGTATTTCAGCACATGTGGGGTGTGTTGGAACATTACAGGCATTACATTTTCTAATCAGTTGTTGAGGATTATTAATGGAATACCATATCTTACATGTATTACACCATTTTGGCATTCTTTTTCCCAATGCATCAATCAGCATATTCACCATATTGGACTTGTTATTGTTCTTTGATGGAATGTGTTGATTGATGTAGACTTTCTTTATAAGTCTCTTTAACACTTGGATCTTCTTTGGAATTTCTTCAATTATTTTACTGATGTTTTCCGCAGATTTGTTCCAGTCTATTGGATCATATTGTTTCAATATGTCTGCGAATATTTTTCCGTCACACTGGTTGGAGTTGTTAGTGACATCTGTTATCAATCGGTCGAGCTCCTGTTTCGCCAACTCATGAAATTTGCCTTTGCTGACTCCAGCGATGTCTCTCCACGAGTTGCCTGTGTTATACAATGCCATCTTGTTCAGATTTTTATTAATTCACAAGATAACTATCCTATGCCGACGATTTATCTCACTTTTCTGCCCTCAAACTAATCACCGACTATTCACGAAAACTTGTAGCTATATTTCACTTGATAGCCTTTTTGTTATCCGCGTTAAATCAGGATATTTTTAGGGACGCACAAGTGTTCACCTCACCGGCACACAAATACAACTCAGAGAGAGTGTTGAATAAAAATAAATTGTTAATCAAATTTTGTCTATGAAACGTTTTAACGAGAGAGAGAGAGAGAGAGAGAGAGAGAGAGAGAGAGAGAGAGAGAGAGAGAGAGAGAGAGAGAGAGAGAGTTGAATAAAAATAAATTGTTAATCAAATTTTGTCTATGAAACGTTTTAACGAGAGAGAGAGAGAGAGAGAGAGAGAGAGAGAGAGAGAGAGAGAGAGAGAGAGAGAGAGAGAGAGAGAGAGAGAGAGAGAGTTGAATAAAAATAAATTGTTAATCAAATTTTGTCTATGAAACGTTTTAACGAGAGAGAGAGAGAGAGAGAGAGAGAGAGAGAGAGAGAGAGAGAGAGAGAGAGAGAGAGAGAGAGAGAGAGAGAGAGAGAGAGAGAGAAAATCTGTTAATCATACTCTGCTAGATCTCCCTACACTATCCTTTTGGTTACTTGCCACGAAGTAAGGAACAGGGTACAATTCTTCGGAGTAAGGTGTACCAGGGAGTCTTGTGTCCAACTATACATAATCACATTAACCTATAGGCCCTATAGGTTAGTGTGATCATCCTATAATATAGGATGATTATTAAAATTAAATTAATAAAAAAATTCAATATACGAGGGGTCTATATTAGCGCAGCTGTGGCAGAGGTAATATTAAGCAACCAGGACCCACTAACAGCCTGCAGGTCAGCATTTAATCCAAGTTCTTTCAATATACGAGATGAATATGGCAATCCCTTACAAATACATGTTACATAAATAAAACCATTGCCTTTTTCTTGGAAACAATCATTTATGAATTAGAGTAAAATCTAATTTTCTTCATGTATCAACCGCTAGTAGTTGGACTTTGGTGATAAAGACGTTAATTCAAACAAATAAAGGTCGCTTATGAATGGCAGAGGCAAGGGACAGTGACGAAGTCCTAGCAGGAAAATTCCCTAGAGACTGACCATATATATATACGATCAAAGCCCAACATCCTCACCCCTAAGCTAGGACAAGACTGGGCCAGGTAATAGCTGCTGAAACAAGCTTCCCAACCTTAGCTCGTCAATGTGGTGAGGTTGCAGACACTACAAGAAATTATCGAGCTTGAGGGGATCTCGAACCCAAGTCCAGCAGATATCAAGGCAGGGACGTATACAATTCCGGAGCACGTAGAAATAATTGACAACCTCAGCTAAATTCTACTGTGCCACTGTTGACGTGAACATTAGATTTTGAACCTGGCAACATGACATTAGAAAAATCCTCCCACTAGCATTATAAATCAGGATAAAATCTCTTATGACTTAAGTACCAGTTTGACTCGGATAAGTTTTTAATTGTTTGTCTCGTTATTATCATTATTATTACTAGCTAAGCTACAACACTAGATGGAAAAGCAAGATGATATAAGTCCAAGGGTTCTAAAAGGGAATAAAGCCTAGTGAAGAAAGGAAATAACTAAACAAATATAATAGTGCATGGGTGTACCCTCAAGCAAGAGAATTGAAACCCAAGACAGTGGAAGATGATGGTACAGAGGCTATGGCACTACCTAAGAATAGAGAACAATGGTTTCATTAGCCAAACAATAGTCACTTCCATGTCAAACTAACCTTCACAGGATAGTTAGGCAGACATTTAGCAAGAGGAAAAAATCCTCAGTTAGTAAACTTAGACCTTCTTGGATTTTTTATCCTTATACAATGAACATTCTATAAATAAGCCAAATTATTGATTCATCTTCATTAAAAATTTTATTTCAAATAGTTTCTATGAAAGCTAGACTCCTTATTGCAATTTAATTCCTCTGCATTTAGATAAACTGACTCTACGTCACATCTGGAGCAGAATTGCTACTTTAACAACCGGACTAAACTGTACTACCTCTGGTATAAAAGATTGTAAATCTATTATTGTATGTTAAAACTGAATTTAGATATGATCTTAAGTGGTGAAATCGTATTTACGTAGAAACACCTACATATAAAACAAACTGTAATTGAATAATCCATGTTAGAGCCAACTCTATATAATAATGTAAAAATTTCACAGCCAGCTTCACAATTATTTGAATTAAAATTCAAATCAACTCGTCCCCCCCCCCCTCCACAACAAAAGTCAATTCACTTCCGTGTATCCTAAAATACAATTAGGATGTTGCCCCTGAGGAAAGACTATACATCCAGTGACTCGAAGAGGCTATGAGAGTTATGAGGTTATAACTGAGAGGGAAGGTGAATGCAACTAACTTTATTCCAACATACTGCAAGCTTATATACAACAGTTTCAGAGCAAGGTGGTCCCAAAAATTCAAACACAACAATTCATGAAAAGACAGGCTCAAACAGTTTTTGTTAAGACTGAGGTGTAGAGTGAGACATACAATAAAAAAGAAAATACCGTTAAAGTGTACAAGCGTGTGCGAAACACATGCGGTACATGGCTCCCCCCTAAAAAAGACAAATATGTAAAATGGGACGCCCTACTCTACAGGGGCGCATTGTAGGAAATACGCAGGTTTAAGCAATCAATAGAGACCCAGTCTTCTTTGCCACGAGTGTTGATTAAGAAAGCCTGTGGATTAAAACTGATCACAAGGAAAGGACCCATGATTAGTGGTGGTTTGCTAGTATCTTTGCACAGAAAAACGCGTTGCAAAGGGCAAATCTGTCGGTATGTGTTGTTTGGCTGGGACTTGGAGTACATTTTCCTACAACATGACGTATGCAATGTAGATTGTCGGAGGAGAATGCAGACAGAAAAAATGCAGCAGGGACACCCAACAGGTCGCCACACACCATTTCAGCTGCAGAGACATCCAGGGAATCTTTAGGAGTAGTCCTAAGTCCCAGGACGACCCAGGGAAGCTGTGTAAACCAATTGGAGTCCTTGTAGTGGGACATCAAACATCAAAGCTGCTCTTAGGGCGCAAAAAAAAACAATTAACCATTCCGTTGGCAGCTGGGTTGTAGGGGGTAGTCTGATGTAGGGTGATTCCCAGGAGATTTGCTAATGATGTCAACAACTGAGAGGTTAAGGTGACGGACAGCCAAATGCACCGCCAGTAATTTGTGTTCAAAGCTAGACTACAAGGATTCTGCCTTGGACAGTTTTCTACTGAAGAAGGCCAATGGGAAGAGTGAGCTGTTGGCCAGGGCACCAGCCGCCCGTTGAGATACTACCACTAGAGAGGTATTGGATCCTTTGACTGGCCAGACAGTAATGCATTGGATCCCTCTCTCTGGTCACGGCTTATTTTTTCTTTGCCTACACTTACACAGAATAGTTTGGCCTATTCTTTACATATTCTCGTCTTTCCTCATACATCTGACAACAATGAGATACTTAACACTTCTTCACCCAAGGGGTTAATTACTGTACTGCAATTTGTTCAGTGTACTTTCCTCTTGGTAAGGGTAGAAGAGACTCTTTAGCTGTGGTAAGCAGCTCTTCTAGGAGAAGGACACTCCAAAATTAAACCACTGTTCTCTAGTCTTGGGTAGTGCCATAGCCTCTGTACCATGGTCTTCCACTGTCTTGGGTTGGAGTTCTCTTGCTTGGGGGTACACTCAGGCACACTATTCTATCTTATTTTTTTTTTCTTCCTCTTGTTTTTTTGAAATGGTGTGTTGGGCAGGCTTAATAGAAGGGCCATGGATGCCTGGTGGTTTATCAAGAGGTTGTCTTTTCCTTTCTCTGATTATTTTTCTTCTCAAAACCATCCTTATTGTCCTCCCTTCAGTTGAAGTGGCTATCCTGGAGGGTATTTAGCCTTGCATGGTGTATCGGCTCCTCCATGTTGACCAGTTTTTCCGACTTTTTACTATAGTCTATGGGTATCATCAATCACTTTGTTTATAATTCTGTACGTATTGTTTTTGTTATAATTCTTGTTAATCTAGTTTTTAAGTATGCTGTCTCTTTTTTATTTCTATGAATTCTTATGCTGTCTGGAGACATTGAGCGGAATCCGGGACCAGTACGTCCTAGATTTCGTCAATGTCGTCTTCTGTATTGCAATATTCGTGGTCTTCATGCAAATATCCAAGACCTTACAGTTGCGTCCAGACAGTATGATATTCTTTTGTGCTCAGAAACTTTGGTTTCTAATATGAGGCACTCATCTGAGCTCCTTATAACTGGTTTTAAGAAGCCAATAATGTTGAAACGTGATGCCATCCCTAGGGCCAGGGGAATGGCGGTGTATATTAGGACCGAGTACCCTGCTTCTCATAAGTCCTGCTATCAATGTGGATGTCATGAGATTCAGGTAATAAAAGTTTGTGGCAGGCATAACAACTTTTATTTGTGTTCGATCTACCGGAATCCAGACATAGATGATTCTATCTTCGATTGTCTTCTTACCATTATGGCTAAGATACAAGAAGATGATAGAAAGGCTTCTTTTGTCTTTGTTGGTGATTTTAATGCTCACCATAGGGAGTGGTTAAGTTCTATCTCTCCTACCGATCGCCATGGCTTAAGAGCTTTAGACTTTGCCTCTGAATCAGGCTGTGAGCAAATCATAAATGAAGCTACTCACAGGTCTGGTAATTGCTTGGACCTCGTATACACTGACTCCCCTGGCGTTATAACTAGTAAGGTTGGTTCTCCAGTCGGGACATCTGATCATGCCTTGATTTCATTATTAGTGAAGACTGAGCAGCCTGTCCCTGATATATCATATTCTTGTAAAATTTATATGAAATCCCAAGCAGACTGGAATGGGATTTTACATGATCTTTTGTGCTTGAATTGGTCACAATTATATAATAGTGTAGATCCTGTTGTCCCTTTGAATGAGAATCTAGTCAACATAATTGATAGGCGTATCCCTTCTCGTGTGCTAAGGTACCGAGTGAAGGACAAACCGTGGTTCAATGATGATTGTAGACGTGCTTATTTGGAGAAACAGGAGGCCTATCATCTTTGGAAGGGTAACAGATCAGATTTGACCTGGAACAACTATACTCAGCTTCGAGCTTTTGCTCAGAGAGTTTATGCCTCAACTGAAAAGGAGTACAATTTAACCATAAAAGAAACACTTTCTGGTACAACTCAGGAACATAAATGGTGGTCTACCCTTAAATCTGCACTCTTTGGTGTAGATGCAACAGTTCCTCCTTTACTTAAACCAGATGGCTCAGTCACTCACTGTCCAAAGGAAAAGGCAACCCTTTTGGCTGATGTTTTTGACAGTAAACAGAGTAATGAAAAACTTGAACTTCCTCATTCCTGTTTTCCTGAGGCTAAACTAACTAGTTTAGCTTTTCGATCTCGTGAGATTAAAGCTCTGTTGATGGACCTTGATGCTTATGGAGGTGTAGACCCAAATGGTATTTTTCCTTTGTTTTTTATAAAGACAGCAGATTTCTTAGCTCCAAAGTTATCTGTTATTTTGCGCAAGTTAGCAAGAAGAGGAGCTTTTAGCACTAGTTGGAGAATTGGTAATGTTACTCCCCTATGTAAATGTGTTTGTGGTAGCTCAAGTCCCACTGATTACCGCCCAATTTCCATAACTCCCATATTATCTAAAGTTTTTGAACGTCTTCTGGCAAAACGTCTTAATAGGTTTGCTGAAGGTAATCATCTACTCCCTAGTTTGCAATTTGGTTTTCGTAAAGGCCTTGGAGCATGTGATGCCCTTCTTACAATCTCCAATGCTGTACAGAAATCCCTTGATTGTGCTCGGGAAGTTCGTATGATTGGCCTTGATTTTAGTGCTGCCTTTGACCGTGTTAATCATGAGGCCCTTGTTTTCAAACTGAAACAGTTGGGAGTGGGTGGGTCGTTTCTTAGCATTATTATTGATTTTTTTAAGTAATAGATCTCAAAGAGTTGTTGTTGATGGGCACCATAGTGATTATAGGAATGTGATATCCGGTGTTCCACAGGGTAGTGTTCTTGGCCCATTACTTTTCATACTATATACACATGACATGTGGTTTGGCCTAGAAAACAAGCTTGTTGCATATGCAGATGATGCTACTCTCTTTGCATAAATTCCATCACCTGAATGTAGATCTAGGGTTGGTGAATCCCTTAATAGAGATTTAGCTAGAATTAGTGCATGGTGCAAATTATGGGGTATGAAGTTGAATCCTAACAAAACTCAAAGTATGATTGTAAGTAGGTCAAGAACGGTGGCTCCTCAACATCCGGATCTCAGTATTGATAATGTTTCTTTAAATATGTATGACTCTTTCAAAATTTTAGGTGTGATTCTCGACAGTAAATTTACTTTTGAGAAACATATAAGGTCTGTGTCTTCTTCAATTGCACAAAAAATAGGCTTATTGAGAAAGTCTTTCAAGATTTTCGGTGATCAATCTATTCTGAAGAAGTGTTTTAATTCTTTCATTCTACCTTGTTTTGAGTATTGTTCTCATGTCTGGTCTTCAGCTGCTGATTCTCATCTTAATTTGTTGGACAGAAACTTACGGGCTATTAAATTTCTTATTCCTGATCTAGATATTAATCTCTGGCACCGTCGTTCAATTAGTTCATTATGCATGTTGCATAAGATTTTTCATAACTCTGACCATCCTTTACATTCAGATCTCCCTGGACAATTCTATCCTGTTCGTAATACTAGGCAGGCAGTAAATTCTAATAGCCAGGCCTTCTCCATCACGAGGCTCAATACTACGCAGTACTCTAGAAGTTTTATTCCAGCTGTTACCAAGTTGTGGAATGATCTTCCTAATCGGGTGGTTGAATCAGTAGAACTTCAAAAGTTCAAAGTTGGAGCAAATGCTTTTTTGTTGACCAGGCGGACATGAGTCTTTTATAGTTTATTTATGACATATTTGTTTTTGATGTTGTTAATAGTTTATATATGACATGTCTGTTTTGACGTTGTTACTGTTTTTAGAATGAATTATTGTTAATTTGTTCTCTTCATTTATTTATTTCCTTATTTCCTTTCCTCACTGGGCTATTTTTCCCTGTTGGAGCCCCTGGGCTTATAGCATATTGCTTTTCCAACTAGGGTTGTAGCTTGGATACTAATAATAATAATAATAATAATAATAGTTATGTCGCTGGCATCGATACAGAGAATGAGAGGGGCATGGGGCACAGGAAAAATTGAGAGCAACAGTTGTTGATAGGGCAATCTTTACGTTGCAGAAGTCTGCTTTTTGAAGGGGAAAATATCGACATCAGGTATGCCAGCACATACAGGTTTGGGTAAACATCGTACCCGAAGTGCACGAAGTAGGTTCACCTCATGAGGAGAGCCGTCTGCAGCAGATTGCAGGCAAACGATGCTCGTCATTTCCCTGAGGGCGAGTGGGATCCGCCCACGGTTGTTGAGAGATCTGAAAAGTTTGGCTATATGGACTGTAGGCGATGGCGAAAACAGCTCAAGGAAGTATATTTTGAGGGCGTCGTACGCTATTGGGCTGTCTCCTTGCTTGCAAAGCCAATCGGAGATTTTTGGAAAAGTGTCCTCGGGGATCGACACGAAAACATAGTCTCCTTTGGTGATTGAGGAAGTCCTGCCATGATGCGGAATTGGACCTCTGCACACTCAGGCCAGGCAAATTCTTCTGTACTGGTGACGGGCGGTAGTTTCATGGGGGTGGCGTTGGTAGGAGAGTCATGGTTGGAGATCTGCATCATCAAACAGTAAGTCACCGCAGAGAGGGGGAAGGCAGGAGGGAGCTGGTCACTCCGATGGTTACCAATGTGATAGTGAGCCTTGAGGTTGTAATTGAGAGGCCAGGTGAATGCAACTAACTTTATTTCAACTGACTCAGAGCTTATATACAAGAGATTCAGAGCAAGAAGGTCACAAAAATTCAAACACAAAAATTCATGAAAACAGGCTTAAACAGGTTCTGTTAACATTGAGTTTTAGAGAGGGATATACAATAAAAAGATAATGTTACAGTGTACGAGCGGGAAACACGTGCGGTACAAGACACGGTCACAAGGTGATGCTGAACGTTCACAGTAGAAATTAACATAATATGAGAGGACTAAACAAATCTTGCAATATTGCACCTATTATTATTATTAGTAGTAGTAGTAGTACTAGCTAAAGCTACTATCCTAGCTGGAAAACCTGAAAAAAACCACCCGGGCTTTAACAAGGAAAATAGCCCAGAGAGAGTGAGGAAAATAGAATAAAAACAAATAAATCGGGAAATACATAAATAACCAGAGGGGCACTCACTGGAGTGCAGACTTCAACCGCGGTAGCTTATTTCTCGATCTTTTGCTCGACCTTGATTAGATGAATTGGACATTTTGGTTGACTGTGACCTTGACCTTGACCTTCCGAAATTTAATAGTTTCCAGCTTTTAACATAGCTCTTAATCCCTGCAAGTTTCATTACCCAACGATTAATATTGTGGCCGGGAAGCATTCACAAACACATACACACACCCAAACAGGGGCAAAAACATAACCTCTCAATTTCATTGGTGGAGGAAAAAGTCTCAAGAGATAACCAAACATATCTTGCAATGCTGCACCCTAGTTGGAAAAGCTGGATGCTACAAAACCCAGGTCTCCAACCGGGAAAATGGCCTTGTTAGGAAAGAAAATAAGGAAATAAATAAGGAAATAGATAAAACTCTCAAGCTGTTCCTTTTAGAAAAGAAACCTTCTGGGTTGAGGCTCAATGTTCAATATGTAACCCGACACAGTAATAGTCAAGATTTATTCATTGAGCGCGTAAATCTCCTTTTTTATGATAATTATCAATCAGTAACATGGTGACAAATCTGCGATTATCAGCCTCGTCAAAGAATGATAAAAAGATTAAACACTCAATTAAAAGCTAATATCTCATTTATTTTTACACGCAAGCCTTTGTAACAGTACAAACCTTTTAGTTATATTAGATTGTTTATTAGTAAGGCTTTATATTCTATAATCAGAGCAAAATTAGCATACCCTATTACGTGATTTCGAAAATAATCTAAATGTTGAGAATGGAATCGGTCAGCCATACAATTTTTTAAAAATTGTACCACGCATCACCCCGACAGGATTTGGAAATATTTCACATCTTATCTTTTAAACTATAAATGTCTCTCGTGTAATGTTTACATATGTTATTCGTTAGTTCAGATTCAATAGAATAGAATAAAAATAAAAAAGTTCCTAAATTACACTAATTACTTTTAATACACGCCTGAACCTTAACTGGGATACCTGAAGAGTTACAGTTGGACACAGCCATTCTTAGCACACCTTGCTCTGAGGAAATGCACCCTGTCACACCCTTACTACATGGCAAGTTCTTTGCCATCTCTGACTACACTATCTGTTTGGTTACTTGCCCAGATCGAAATGTGGCTGGAATTTCTGGGTCCAACTGTATGAATCCCAAAACTCTAAACCGTGAACATCAAGTGTTCTAACGTTCATCAAGTTTGTGTCAACTACATAATCAATTTCAACAAATCTATTCTAGAAGAATATCACAAAAAGGAATCTGTTTAACACCTCTAACCTATGTTAAGCATTCTAGCTATCGGTTTGGAAAAGCCAGCATTTCTGGTATCAATTCTCTCTATGCTGAGAGCACACATAAGTTCAGTATTCTATATCCACTGTAACTTACTCTATTTGTACTTTCTGTAACCTAGTGGACGCAAATCTATGCTCAGCTAATGACTGTTATTCGTCCATGAACGGCATTGTCTAAATAAGTTTCGTTAATCCAATCATGTTTTGATGATCGTTACAATAAGAGGATCAGAATTAGAATGAATGTCAAAAAATAAACAGCCATGAAATTTGGAATGCACATTCCATACGATTTACATCATTAGTGTATGCGACCCTTAAAAAGTGATGGCTAAATAATTATATAGATATCCACACACAGGCACACGTGCGCACGCACAGACTTCACCCATCCCACCACCTCCCTCTTTCTTAGCTACAACACTGCAGTTTCTGCAATTTGAGGGAGACTGTGGTTTCCGAGTGCACCTTTCCGGGTACTCCATCTCAACAAGGTATGACTACTCTCTATCCCCTACCCAAGGGACGAGGATATCTCGAGTAATAATATGTTTAGCAATGCTGCTCAGCGTCACTGGAAATATATATATATATATATATATATATATACATACACATATATATACATACACATACATACATATATACATATATATATATATCTATATATACATTTATACATACACACATATATATACATATATACATACACACACACACACACATATATATATATATATATATATATATATATATATATATATATATATATACATGTATGTGTATATATATATATATATATATATATATATATATATATAGAGAGAGAGAGAGAGAGAGAGAGAGAGAGAGAGAGAGAGAGAGAGAGAGAGAGAGAGAGAGAGAGAGAGAGAGAGAGAGAGACTTGTTCTTTATTATATATGAGAAATTAGCTATCTACAACATAAACATAACCGTCATTTCTAAACATCAATAAATAAACAAAACTACGCAAAGCCACAACATTGGCGTTGAAAAGGGAAGGTTATTTCGACCATGGAACTGATGGCTAAAACGTAAATGTTATTTTCATTTGACTCTCCAAAATTATATAACGCATTCAGAACGCAAAATCCAAACCCTTTTTAATAGCACGATCCTGTCAATAGGATGCCGAGAGCGAATTAACAAATCACACACCATATTTAACAATGCAATCCGTTAAATGAAAACCATTAATCCACGTACACATTCGAAAAACCGGGGAATTCAAATTGCTAATGTTTTCTATCCCATGTTTGCTTTTCCTCTCTCTCTCTCTCTCTCTCTCTCTCTCTCTCTCTCTCTCTCTCTCTCTCTCTCTCTCCTTGTGCTATCTTATTCCCAGCATATAAATTCCCATCACACTAATGCATTTCTCTGGCGTGGGACATCTAAGTAAGTTTCAGGAGCGCACCACCAGCAAATACGCCATGCCGCTAAGCTTCTTTTTATAATTTCATATGTTAGAGCAAAAGTTAAGTGCAATTTTCTTATTAATTTATATTCTATCTGAAAAGAATGTAAAAAAATGCAAGCTTAATTGCGACATTCTTCATTTTATTATCATACGATTTCTTACATTTTATTTCTCAATAGATTTTTAAAGAATAATATACAAATAATGAAGACAAATAACTAAAGAAAAGAGATCTAAATGGTAAATCAAATCTAGGACACTACCCACATACAGGAGGCTTCCAAAATGCATAAAGTGCTCTTTAGGAGAACTCTATATTATGGTATCTATCAACTTCCAACACCAAACTAAGCAACCCTTTGTTTTGGATATTTTACTTATCTTATCTCAGCACAGAAACTATACAAAATACTTCACAGCATGTATAGCAAACTTTTATTCCAGCTGTTACCAAGTTGTGGAATGATCTTCCTAATCAGGTAGCTGAATCAGTAGAACTTAAGAAGTTCAAAGTTGGAGAATATGTTTTCATGTTGACCAGGCTGACATGAGTCTTTTTATAGTTTATATATGACATACCTGTTTTTGACGTTGTTAATAATTTATATAGGATATATTTATTTTGACGTTGTTACTGTTTTTTAGAATGATTTATTGTTAATTTGTTCTCATTATTTACTTATTTCCTTATTTCATTTCCTCACTGGGCTACTTTTCCCTATTGGAGCCCTTGGGTTTATAGCATCTTGCTTTTCCATCTATGGTTGTAGCTTGGGTAGTAATAATAATAATAATAATAATAATAATAATAGTAAAGCCGATTAAATTTAATTTTCACTGATATATAATATATATTTTGTAAAACATTCATATATGTAAATAGTAAAAGAAAAACATAGGGTTGATTCCGGACGTAAATCATGCTAAAATGCCCGAAGGGAGTACATATAGAGGGCATAAATAACGTCTTATGGCGCTCGAAGGGTTAAGGGAGCCTTTCGTTTAAGAGGTAAATTTAATCGAAAGGATGAATAGCATTTAGGTTTTTCTTGATTGGTGCAAACGAAGCAGGGAAAGGAAGCAAAGACGACAGATTAACATGTTGAGAAAATTTGGCGGTATAGAAAGACGATAAACAGACGCTAGTGGAAAGACATGACTGACGACTTTGTCCTGTAGTGGGTTAGCAACGGCTGATGATAATATATATTTATATATATATATATATATATATATATATATATATATATATATATATATATATATATATTATATATATATATATATATATATATATATATATATATATATATATATATATATATATATATATATATATATATGTATATATATACATATATATATCCCAATACACGAACATTATATATACATATATATACATACATATATATATATATATATATATATATATACACACACACACACACACACATATATATATATATATATATATATATATATATATATATATTATTTTCAGAAAGATAGGGTTAAATTAGAATAATTCCAATTTTTGCAAGGACACTTATTCAGATCATAAGGATTTTTCCATCAACTCACAACTGAAAGGTCGAGTACGGTTTATTCGGAAATGACGTCCAATATTCCAAATAAAACTCGAGGTAAGTATTGACTAAAATGACAATTCTTGACCTGAATACAAAAATTGACAATAACGACTTCTTGATGATAACTTATGGTGAAATTAACAACTTATATCAATTGATATACAAATTAATTATAACTCCCCCCCCCCCCCCCAAAAAAAAAAATAAGAACAATTCTAAGTCAATTACAGAACAATTAATTATCATTTAAAAATCATAAACTTGTAATTATTCAACTCAATTAGGAGGAGTTAGTAAAACAATTAGCCTACATTCAGTATAGTGGTGAATCTTGTTACAAACGTCACAATAGCCGTTATGAAAGATTTAAGATAATTTCATCCTCCTTTGAGGAGAAGTATTATTCATTCATCATAAAAAATCCACAGAATATAAATTATTAAGGCTCGCTTCACACGAAACGATTTTTATTCAGAGTGTACTCGTAGTTTCTATAAGCCGCTACACTGGAATTGCGCGTGTTAACGGTACACGGAGTTAGTATGTCACTGCCGCTCGAAAATTCTTCCGAGCGGTCTATATGTGAAGGGCCTTGTTGATCTTCATTGATTTCTAATCCGCGCGGCATCAAACCGCTCGTGTGAAGCGAGCCTTAAAGGGGGAAAGGTCGCTTGCAAACCGTCCATCCACAAACGCCGTCCAAATATTGTCAATCGAAATTGTTCACGTGGCGGTTAAATAATATCCAGATGCGATCTCTGTTGACAGGAAACTCTACAAGAGGATTCTATAACATCTTTAATGTTTAAAAGTCCCTCGGGAATGGCACTGGCAAGGGACAAAAGCTTTCTCAATTATTTTCATCGCATTAACAGTAATAAAGTCGTGGTTCATATTTTGACTGTTTTTTTTTATCTAAAGACTGTTTACTCCTACCATCTTTAAGGCGAAAATTCTGTCTTCGTCAAATTCTTAGGCAACATTAACCATAAAACCTTTTCTATGGGGCTTTCTAGTTAACTCGTAATTTAGACAATTGAAAAACTAAAAGAGAGTAAAGCTTCCAGCTATCATCATCTTCACTATAACATATTAAAGGGGGCAGAGAAAGCTCATGCCAAATTATTCAGAAGTGTACCATTCAAGCATACAGAGCAAGCGTATCATTTTCACCATGGTGTACTAACAAAAACATTTTACGGAAATAGAATCCACAGAACAAAGAATGAAAGTCATTAAGAATTACAACAGACGGTATTGCATTCTTTCTTAATTTATATGCTATTTACCTGTATAATACTCATCATAAATTACTCTGAAATCCAAAATTTCGTTTTATATTATATTCTTTACTTCCTAATTCCTTTTCCCACAAGCTTGCTTTCTCTGAGTTTGTGACATTTTATTTTCAAAGTCATGTTAGAGCTTTAATAATATTAGTGATAGCAATAAACTTGTAAATCTCCAAAATTAGAAATGGTTTTCACGTCAAAGAACGTAGCATAGCATAGTTTATACTTAACTTACAAGACAAACAAAAATAGTTCTCTTCTATTTATTGAATATAAATTCAACGTTTCAGAAATCCGTTTTCATCATCGTGACTACATAAAAGTATGAAAATATACTTAAGTTAGACATTATATATATATATATATATATATATATATATATATATATATATATATATAGATATATATATATATATATATATATATACAGAATGGATCCCTAGAGATAGCCACATTTACGGGTATAGACTAGCATAGAAAGACCATGAACAGCCGTGAGTGTAAGGACATGTCTGAGGCCTTTGTCCAGCAGTGAACTAGTTACGGCTGATAATGATATGTATACGTATACAGGAAATTACATAAGCGCGTGAGTGTGATGACAATATATTTTTACTCATTTATATTTGGATTACAGATATATATTAGTATTGTTTAACTTTCAACTTTCCAGTAATTAATGTGAATCATAACTTTCCTATGACTTTTACACACATTTTAGATAATGTCCTTTGACAGGACAGATAAAATCCTGTGATAATCCAACACAGGAAAACCCAAATTCCCTATTTCGTGCTCGGCCTTGGTACACTACTCTTTGTGATATTCTAGAATTTCATTAACATATAAGGCCAGAGAAGTAGTCATTCCGAGTTGCGGAAAATTATTAGAAAGATACTCGTGGTTTTAAAGAGTACCATCGTTGCCAGGATTTAGGATCAGTTGAAGATTATAAATTAGCATTATTACTGGCCATTAGAAACAAATATTGTATTCAAATGTATTTTTGGGATTACATGTATTATCTTGGCTAAAAAGAAATACATTTTAAAAATTTGCAAACAAAGAGCAGTTTTTGCTCTTTCCATATCAATAGAAGTGGTTTCTTCTTGCTTAGTATCTCCAGAGCTACGAAGCTATTTAAACTCCCTTTTTAGGTAGTAGGCTGGTGAAGGTGCCAGCCACCCGTTGAGATACTACCGCTAGAGAATTATTGAGTCCTTAGCTGGCCAGATAGTACTACATTGGATCCCTCTTTGGTCATTGCTTATTTTTCTTTGCCTACATATTTACCTAATAGTCTGACCTTTTCCCTCATATTCATGACAACACTAAAATAATGGGAAACTTCTTATTCAATCAGGGGATTAACAACTGCACTGCAATCGTTCATTGGCTAATTTCCTCTTAGTTACAGTTAGCAGCTCTTCCATGAGAAGGGTGCCCCAAAATCAAACCATTGTTGTGTAGTCTTGGGCACTGCCATAGCCTCTGTACCATGGTCTTCCACTGTCTTGGGTTAGAGTTCTCTTTCCTGATGGCACGCACTATTCTATGTTTCCTTTCCTCACTGGGCTCTTGGAGCCCAAGGGCTTATAGCATCCTGCGTTTCCAACTAGGGTTGTATCTTAGCTAGTTATAATAATAATAACAATTAGAAAGTATTGACTCGGTTTCAAAGATTCGTTAGTTTCATCATTGTTAAAAGTTAAGCGTTGTCTCAATTTTCATTTCACCTTGGATTTATTTCAACTTGGCTGTAACGACGTCATTTCTATTGATTTCCAACAAAATACTGCCAAGAGCTCTCGTGTGATTCCAATTACCTGGAAATGTTGTGTAAATATGGATAATTCCTAAGTGATACAATTTTGTTTCTTCATAAAATGTTTCAAATGAAACGCTCTTACTTTATTGCTCGAATTATAATGACAAATTCTTTGGGAGTAATCTACTAGAACATTCTAATATAGGCCTAATTTACGTTGGTGAAATATGTAACAACTAGCGTACACGACCCGTCAAAAATGGTGCCTTAATATTTAGATAGATATGCACATACACACAGACTCAACCCTTCCCACCCCATTCCCCTTTCCTCTCGAGGTACCTCCCTCTCACCAAGGTATGGCTACTCCCTCTAACCAAGGGATGGTGAGAGACCGAGTAGTTATAAGTCTGGCAACAGCACTGAGCGTGCACAGAAAAATTATATATATATATATATATATATATATATATATATATATATATATATATATATATATATATATATATATATATATATATATATAGGTTTTGTTATATAGGGGAGATTCAAATAAGAGTTCCACATAGAACTAGTATTGTGTCGAGTAGATTTCTCAATTCAAAGTTTTATGGAACCTGTTGGATACTGGTGTGAAGAAAAAAATATGGCTTAAGTTAAAGAGGAAAGAAATCAATTACTGCATCAGTCTGACTAGATCTCACGATTTTACACATTACAAGAATAGCGTTTTTCTTTTTTATTCTAATGATATCGAAAATGTAATGTTTAGTATTCTGAAAGGGAGTTCTATTTTAAATTCAGTACTAACGAAAGCACTAAGTTTGAAATAAGTGAGATACATTAGTAATAAGGTTTTGTATCATGATTACAGGAAAATAATATATCTCAGGTTTTATACGAATATCTGTAAAAAGGTGTTTTCATTAAGATGACAAATTAAAACACCAAGATTAACAAAATAGAGAAAATATAAAACGCAAACCAATCTCGCAAATAAATTTTACCTATTAGAAAAAAACCGAATATGTATTAATAATCCATAGAAAATAAAAAACAAAATCAAAGGCTATCGGAAACTCGATGGAATCTTTTTAATCCACACATTATGCTTCACTACCCTTATATATCAGTATGTGGCAGCCTGATATGGATCTTAATAGAAAGACGAGTTGGACATAACTGACTTTATCCAAACGAAATAACAAGCTTACATACAATTTATATGAAATCCCAAGCAGACTGGAATGGGATTTTGCATGATCTTTTGTGCTTGAATTGGTCACAATTATATAGTAGTGTAGATCCTGTTGTCCCTTTGAATGAGAATCTAGTCAACATAATTGATAGGCGTATCCCTTCTCGTGTGCTAAGGTACCGAGTGAAGGACAAACCGTGGTTCAATGATGATTGTAGACGTGCTTATTTGGAGAAGTAGGAGGCCTATCATCTTTAGAAGGGTAACAGATCAGATTTGACCTGGAACAACTATACTCAGCTTCGAGCTTTTGCTCAGAGAGTTTATGCCTCAACTGAAAAGGAGTACAATTTAACCATAAAAGAAACCCTTTCTGGTACAACTCAGAAACATAAATGGCGGTCTACTCTTAAATCTGCACTCTTTGGTGTAGATGCAACAGTTCCTCCTTTACTTAAACCAAATGGCTTTGTCACTCACTGTCCAAAGGAAAAGGCAACCCTGTTGGGTGATGTTTTTGACAGTAAACAGAGTAATGAAAAACTTGAACTTCCTCATTCAAGTTTTCCTGAGGCTAAACTAACTAGTTTAGCTTTTCGATCTCGTGAGATTAAAGCTCTGTTGATGTACGTTGATGCTTATGGAGGTGTAGACCCAAATGGTATTTTTCCTTTGTTTTTTATAAAGACAGCAGAATTCTTAGCTCCAAAGTTATCTGTTATTTTGCGCAAGTTAGCAAGAAGAGGAGCTTTTAGCACTTGGTGGAGAATTGGTAATGTTACTCCTCTATGTAAATGTGTTTGTGGTAGCTCAAGTCCCACTGAATACCGCCCAATTTCCATAACTCCCATATTATCTAAAGTTTTTGAACGTCTTCCGGCAAAACGTCTTAATAGGTTTGCTGAAGGTAATCATCTATTCCCTAGTTTGCAATTTGGTTTTCGTAAAGGCCTTGGAGCATGTGATGCCCTTCTTACAATCTCCAATGCTGTACAGAAATCCCTTGATTGTGGTCAGGAAGTTCGTATGATTGGCCTTGATTTTAGTGCTGCCTTTGACCGTGTTAATCATGAGGCCCTTGTTTTCAAACTGAAACAAATGGGAGTGGGTGGGTCGTTTCTTAGCATTATTATTGATTTTTTAAGTAATAGATCTCAAAGAGTTGTTGTTGATGGGCACCATAGTGAGTATAGGAATGTGATATCCGGTGTTCCACAGGGTAGTGTTCTTGGCCCATTACTTTTCATACTATATACACATGACATGTGGTCTGGCCTAGAAAACAAGCTTGCTGCATATGCAGATGATGCTACTCTCTTTGCATCAATTCCATCCCCTGAATGTAGATTTGGGGTTGGTGAATCCCTTAATAGAGATTTAGCTAAAATTAGCGCATGGTGCAAATTATGGGGTATGAAGTTGAATCCTAATAAAACTCAAAGTATGATTGTAAGTAGGTCAAGACCGGTGGCTCCTCAACATCCGGATCTCAGTATTGATAATGTTTCTTTAAAGTTGTATGACTTAAAATTTTAGGTGTGATTCTCGACAGCAAATTTACTTTTGAGAAACACATTAGGTCTGTGTCTTCTTCAATTGCACAAAAAATTGGCTTATTGAGAAAATCTTACAAGATTTTCGGTGATCAATCTATTCTGAAGAAGTGTTTTAATTCTTTCATTCTACCTTGTTTTGGGTATAGTTCTCCTGTCTGGTGTTCTGCTGCTGATTCTCATCTTAATTTGTTGGACAGAAACTTACGGTCTATTAAATTTCTTATTCCAGATCTAGATATTAATCTTTGGCACCGTCGTTCAATTAGTTCATTATGCATGTTGCATAAGATTTTTCATAACTCTGACCATCCTTTACATTCAGATCTCCCTGGACAATTCTATCCTGTTCGTAATATTAGGCAGGCAGTTAATTCTAATAGCCGGGCCATTTCCACCATGAGGCTCAATACTACACAGTATTCTAGAAGTTTTATTCCAGTTGTTACCAAGTTGTGGAATGATCTTCCTAATCGGGTAGTTGAATCAGTAGAACTTCAAAATTGAGTTCAAAATTGGAGCAAATGTTTTTATGTTGACCAGGCTGACATGAGTCTTTTTATAGTTTATATATGACATATCTGTTTTTGACGTTGTTAATAGTTTATATAGGACATATCTGTTTTGACGTTGTTACTGTTTTTAGAATGATTTATTATTAATTTATTCTCATCATTTATTTATTTCCTTATTTCCTTTCCTCACTGGGCTATTTTTCCCTATTGGAGCCCTTGGGCTTATAGCATCTTTCTTTTCCATCTAGGATTGTAGCTTGGCTAGTAGTAGTAGTAATAATAATAATAATAATAATAAATGGTTGAAAGTAATGATGGAATAAATGTAAAACATGCAACGGCAAGCTTAAATAAGTTTCTACTATCAAAGAGAGAGAGAGAGAGAGAGAGAGAGAGAGAGAGAGAGAGAGAGAGCGTGATAATAGCATTACAGTGTATGAGCCTGTATGAAATACACATGTATTATAAGTACTACGACACCTGATCTCCCCTAGATTATAAAGAGCAAGTGTCTGACTATATATATATATTATATATATATATATATATATATATATATATATATATATATATATATGTATAGATATATATATATATATATATATATATATATATATATATATATATATATATATATCTCTCCCGTTACGCTCATGGGGAGAAGTAGTCATACCCGGGTGAGACGTAGTACACCGAGAGGTACGCTCGGAAACCACACTCTTCTACAAATTGCACAACCAACGGGTTGTAGTTAGGAAAGGGGCGGGGTTGGATATTAATGAATCCGTAAATGTGTGTGTATATCTATCTAAATATTTGGACGTCATTTTTGACGGCTCGGGTACACTAGTAATACAAAACCAAAAAACAAGCGGCCCTGAATCGTATCAATATCATATGACAGTTTCCTACTCACACACACACACACACAGAGAGAGAGAGAGAGAGAGAGAGAGAGAGAGAGAGAGAGAGAGAGAGAGAGAGAGAGAGAGAGAGAGAGAGAGAGGCTAACTGATAAAACCGTGCGATGACATTAATTAAATATCACTTGCTTTCATATGAAAAAAAAATCGGTATCAACTCCCCTTTTCCAATCAACCATTCCTGTCTCCTTTCTCAAACACCAGTTAAAAAGCGAGATAGCATCAATCATAAAAATGTCCCTGACATTTTACTAGTATTTCACTCCCATAAATTACGGCTGAAACTTGTGGGCGAATTCCCTCACCAATCTGGGACGGTAAATATTAGATAAGCTTTGGGGAGTGAACTCTCTGAGCTCAAATGACTTCTACATATTTCATTTAGCTGCAAAACGAAGACGGTTCGGGAAATATGACATACAAAGAGACAGATAGACATCCACGGGAAGAATGGAAATGAGACAAAACTAATAAAAGAGGAGGGAAAAATAAGACCCCAAAGTCATTTCCATCTCAGACCAAAGGAAGGATTAAGATCAGAAAACCGGAGACAAAGAAATCGACAAAAAATTATTGAAAGATAAATAACTCAGATTAATAGTTGATCTACTAAAATACCAATAGAGATTCACGGGGTAAGGATAAATTAATTAAACAAGATTAAAGAGGTCTGACGACGTGATAAAACAAATTAATGACGAGGAGAAAATATCAAGCTTACACAATTTAGGGTCATACATACACACCATATGTATTCGATCAAATTCTCGATTTGCACTCAGAATTAAAAACAGCCCATCTCCGCCGTTATAGCTGATTAATAAATATTTATTACTTGGCTGCTCATGATAATTTCCTTACTGACACTCTTGATTTTTATTTATTTAAATAAACCACAATTACATTTTAACCCTTTGGTGGGCAAGTAGCCCGTCCAGAATACAATTTTCGTTATCTTTTCAGGTCTAATGACACGTAACCTGTGTGACGGACATCGGGCCATACAGTTCCAGCCAACAGCAGCACACTTCAGTCTGCACTTAACCAATTAGAGGGTGCTAGTGTTTGCACATGAGTGGGAAACAAAGGCAGAGAGAACAGATGTCTACTCAACCTTTTCTGCTCTCTGCCACCCTACGCCACCATTACTTATCGTAAGTTTTAAATAACTCAACATCGAATAGCTAAATGATTGTGTTTTCTCGTGATATGATTAGAATTGTTATGTTGTTAGAAGAAATAGGGGAAATTCTTTGGTGAACGTGGGAAACAATTGTGCCCCGGACTATGGTAAACCACAGTAGACCTTGCCACAGTAGTCCAGGCAGGACCCACTTCAAAAAGGTCGGCCAAACGATGGTCAATAATTTTTCTTTCTTTCTTTCTATCTTGTCAACTGAGCCATGGCCCGGCCCAGTCTCGTGCGTTCTGATAGGTTGATGATATTATCTATTTGTATAAATTTTATTAGTTAACACGTACTAGGATAAATATTTTTTTCTATCAATGTATTCAAACAATATCCTAACATAGGATAATGAAGAAAGAAAAGTATATAAGTCTTCATTTGATATATCATGAAATTTTCTGATCAATTAAAGATTTATGGGATGCCAGTTTTCTGTTTAAGACCAAGAGAACAATGATAGATAAAAATACAAGGTCAGAATCTGGTATAGTTTGTTTTTATTGATAGTAATGGCACATCAAAATACAATGTTAATAAAGTCGCAAATCATACAACAAACACACACATTATATATATATATATATATATGTATATATATATACATATATATATATATATATATATATATATATATATATAGAGAGAGAGAGAGAGAGAGAGAGAGAGAGAGAGAGAGAGAGAGAGAGAGAGAGAGAGAGAGAGAGAACTGGGAAATATAATACTACATAATAAGTTGAATTTCTTTCCTATCTTGTTTTCCGTCAGATTTGTTTTTCAACTTTTTAATGAATCTGATGGCGTTGTTGAGGTAGCGTATTCTGAGAAATACAGATATCTTGGCAAAAAAATTATTCACTTCCTCAGGAGTCTCCATTTCAAGTTCTTTTGAAGCCTTTTTAAGTTTAAAAACAGTTTTTTTTTTCCCACACGAAGACTTTGCCCATGAATGGAGTTAAACACCTCTCTTTAACTTAGTTAATTGTAGAAAGAAGTCTTTCGAGGGAAATGCAAATAACTCCTACTTTTTCATTCAATCCACGATTTACCTGAAGTTTCACTAGTTTCTTGATTGCCCAAATGAGGGTATTTAATGGAAATTATTTTTTTACTATGTAACCACCAATATACTTCAGAGCTTCTATAACTGTGTTGACCGTTTTTTTTTTTTTTCAAGTTTGCATCATCAATTGGCATGTGATCTTGCGTTGAAAAATCAAAATAATTTTCACAATCAGCCACCAAATTTTTAAACAAAAGGCTTGTCAGGCACACTTCTACCGCCATCTTCCTTTCTTTGGCTTGATTTTTTATTTCATTTGCGGACATATTAGTCAACATGTCCTGATTGTTAAACTTTCCATTAGAGTTAGTTTTTTCACTCATGATTTCAACGTTTTTGCCAAGCAATAGTGTTCTCATCCTATACTTGAAATCTGCAGGAGATGGATGATCATATGGACCGTTCATCTGCCTTATGCAACCTAAGAAATGTTCTAGGCAGTCCTGATTCAGCCTCTGAGTTAAGATATAGTTAAGGCCGAAATTGTTTTTAACCATATCAAAAAGTCCAATCAATGACTTTGACGAAAGTATCACCCCTTTCTGAAACCTATAAATACACCTGGTTTTTAGAGATTTGACTTTCATTTTACTCACGCAGTCTATCACTTTATCAAGTACATTTATTTGTTGCTCCATGTGCATTCCAAATCCACTGCGCATTTGCAAGTCTCCAATCATTTGGTTTGAATTCATGACATCAATCCAGTCATTTATGAGAGATATGAAGTGAGACTGAGAGAGCCTTGGCCCACGAGATAAGCCAGGTCGGTGAGTCATTCATAATCCTCTGTCCTCCAGGAAGACTGGAAGAGGTGAGCTGCCCTAGCTTTGGGAAACACGTGGTCTTTATTGTTGCCCGCAAAGACGACGAAGGATGACGAAACTAGTCTTGATTTACTCTTACATTTTCATTTACCCACGGCTTCTTTTACATATATATGCTTACATATACACGCACACAAACACGCGCATGCACACACACACACACACACACACACACACACACATATATATATATATATATATATATATATATACATATATATATAAGAAAGTGAATTGTAAAACGTAAGAAATAGGTACATTAGATAATCAAAACATATCAAGCTCTATATAATAACTAAAGTCTTATAATTACTATGCAAATAGCGATGTAGAAACTAACCTTTCAGCAACAGCATTAGATGAATGGGGATTACCTTCATTTACAGTAATCCAAGTTAGAAAGATATTTTCTAACGGACGAAACCATATATATATATATATATATATATATATATATATATATATATATATATATATATATATATTTCCTCAGGTAATGACTCAATCAACATTCAATGAAATGAATGGCCAACCTCATCTTCAAATTTTATACCTATCCACTAAAAATTTACAAACCACAACTGAAAACTATCAAAGGATATAATTTTCATCATAAATTCACTATTTAATTAATCACTAAAAATGCACACATTAAATCAATTCATAAACATAACATTTGCACTGAAAAAGAAAAGTACATTATGTTCCATGAAACTACGGACGAAAACGAATTTAAATTTATTTCTATCCTACAAATCTGAGTTTTCAAAAATGCAAAATCCGAACGAATAGCACGATCCTGTCAATAGGAAGCCGAGAGCGAATTAACAAATCACACACCATATTTAACAATGCAATCCGTTAACTGAAAACCATTAATCCACGTCCATATGTCGACCATCGGAGAGGCAGTGGGTTTAAATCGTAAATGTTTCCTCTCTCGTTTTTCTTTTTCTTTATATTGATATAGGTAGAAGCTATGAACCCTAATCGGATTTCCTTTAGATTACCTCTTTCACAAATAACCAAGTCTCTCTCTCTCTCTCTCTCTCTCTTTCTCTCTCTATCTCAAACACACATCTTGTGTATGCGTCTGTAGTAAGTTGGGCAGGGCACCAGCCGCCCGTTGAAATACTACCGCCATAGAGTTATGGGGTCTTTTGACTGGCCAGACAGTAATACATTGGATCCTTCTCTCTGGTTACGGTTCTTTCTCTTTACCTACACATACGCCGAATAGTCTGGCCTATTCTTTACAGGTTCTCCTCTGTCCTCATACACCTGACAACACTGAGATTACTAAACAATTCCTCTTCGCTTAAGTGGTTAACTAGAGCACTGTATTTGTTTAGTGGTTACTTTCCTCTTGGTAATGGTAGAAGAGACTCTTTAGCTATAGTAAGCAGCTCTTCTATGAGAGGGACACTCCAAAATCACACCATTGTTCTCTAGTCTTGGGTAGTGCCATAGCCTCTGTACCATGGGCTTCCACTGTCTTGGTTTAGAGTTCTCTTGCTTGACGGTACACTCGGGCACACTATTCTATCTGATTTCTCTTCCTCTTGTTTTGTTAAAGTTTTTATAGTTCAAATAGGAAATATTTATTCTAATGTTGTTATTCTTCTTAAGATATTTTATTTTTCCTTGTTTCCTTTCCTCACTGGGCTATTTTCCCTGTTGGGTCCCTGGGCTTATATCATTCTGCTTTTCCAACTAGGGTTGTAGCTTAGCATTTAATAATAATAATAATAATAATAATAATAATAATAATAATAATATATGATTCCCCATCTCTCTCTCTCTCCCCTCCCACTACACACACATCTTGTGTATGCGCCTGTACATGAATCCTCTCTCTCTCTCTCTCTCTCTCTCTCTCTCTCTCTCTCTCTCTCTCTCTCTCTCTCTCTCTCTCTCTCTCTCTCTCGTAAAAAAATAGATAAAATAAAAAAAAAACACTAATTTGATCTAGATTCTCTGTCTGTAAAGATATTTGCATAAAATTTTATAAACCACAGAGTATAAATCCCCTTCACAATAATGCATTCCTCTGATGCGGGAATTATACAAGTTCCACAGAGCCGCAGCGGTTACAAGTACGCAATACAACAAAACTAAAAGCTTCTACATTTGCCCAACGTAATTTATTTACTGTTCATTCGTAATTTATGGTAATTGACACGAAATATTTCAAGGCAGATGGTACGGCTCTATTCATTGTTATCTTTCCAGATGTGTTTGTATAATGGTGGTAATGTACGCGCCCTGTAAAAACTGAATTATAAGGGATGGTGGCGAGGGGCAGTTCCGACTTTAAGTTAGATACTAAATTTACATTCCGTCCTGAAACTTGGATTAATCTGCAGTGCCTTTAAGTAACTATACATGGTTTGGTCCTTGGTTTTTAGATGCTGCTCTAATACAGTTGTCAGCGGCGAGACATGTTAACCCCGGCAGGGGAACGGCATATAATGCCCCGAGATTATCGTTGTTATATTATCATTATAGTCATTATTATTACTAGCTAAGCTACAAACCTAATTAGAAAAGCAGGATGGTATAAGTCCAAGGGATCCAACAGGGAAAATAGCCCAGTGAAGAAAGAAAATAAGGAAACCTGCAATAGTGTGCCTGAGTGTACCCTTGAGTAGAAGAACTCTTACCCAAGACAGTGGAAGTCCATGGCACAGGGGCTACGGCACTACCCAAGACAAGAGAACAATGGTTTGATTTTGGGATGTCCTCCTAGAAGAGACAGTAGGCTATATACAGTAAAACATTGCATTTTATGATTAAATGGTTGAAACTAAATTTCTAAATATAAAAAGTAAAAATGCTTATAAAATAATAAATCATAAAATAATATACCAACATATAAGCACATTTTCCCTTTAAAAATGGGAGTTGACTTCATAATTCTGAAAAGGTGGCTCCTTACACACATTTCACCTTATAGCCTTATTCTAATCTATACTCTTACAAACTCTCCGCTATACTGTATATTAAAGAGCAAGTTTCTGGATATATATGTGTATATATATATATATATATATATATATATATATATATATATATATATATATATATATATATATATATATATATATAATTATTTTTTTTCCGGTAACGCTCAACAGCATTGCCATACGTAAAAATACTCGGTCTCTCCCCGTCCTAGGGTAGGGGGAGAAGGAGTAGTCATACCCTGGTGAGAGGGGTGTGTGTGCATATCTATCTAAATATTTGGCCGTCTTTTTTGACGGGTAGCGTACACTTGTATAGAGTATTTGACTCAACAGTCTCTTTGGGTATTTCAACATTCACTTACAAAACACCCCACTTTAGCATCTAAATTCCTTCTTTCCTTTATTCTGTGACCAACAATTACTTTCAAGTCCAAAATACCTAACAAAATATATCTTTCCCCCATTCATATCATATTCATTACTGGAACTTCTCACCTTTCCATTTGCCCTTATAACCTTTCTTACTCTTATTCCATTTGAACTCACCCTTCTTACAAACACAAATAACCTCTTAATAGTTTCTGCAAAATCTTCTAGCAACTTTTACACAATTCCACAAGTAACTTCATTGTATTGATGTACAGATATAATATACATATTGTTAAACTAACTTTTACACCAAATTTGTCTTTGTGCCATCTACTTATTCAAATATAAGGGCCAATATCATCATCATCATTAACTCCTCCTACACCTATTGACACAAAGGGCCTTAGTACATTTTGCCAGTCGTCTATATCTTGAGCTTTTGAATTAATCATTCCCCATTCGTCAACTCCTACTTCACGCTTCATAGTGCTCAGCCATGTAGGACTGGGTCTTTCCACTCTTCTAGTGCCTTATTGAGCCCAGTTGAAAGTTTAGTGAGCTAATCTTACTTAGGGAGTGCGAAGAGCATGCCCAAGCCATCTCCACCTACCCGTCACTATGATCTCATCAACATTTGGCACTCGAGTAATCTCTCTTATAGTTTCATTTCTAATTCTGCCCTGCCATTTAACTCCTAATATTCTTCTGAGGGTTTTATTCACAAATCCACAAAATCTTTTAAATATTGTTTCATAGTCATACTACGAGACTCGTGTCCATACAGTAACACCGATCTCACTACTGATATACAGTCTGATATTTATATGTAATTTCAGGCGATTTGATTTCAAAATGTTACTTAACCTGGCCATTGTCTGGTTTGCTTTTTTCAATCTTCCATTAAACTCTAATCCTAGAGATCCTGTATTGGAGATCATAGTCCCTAAATATTTGAATGATTGCACCACATCAATAATTTCTCATTCCAATGATATTTTATCTTATATTGCATATTCCGTTCTCATCATCTCTGTCTTTTTTCTATTTATCTTGAGCAAACCTCAAATGATATTTTATGCATTCTGGTGCGCAAACTTTGCAAATCCTGTGGTGTTTTGCTA